>NC_041384.1:22567300-22586461 GCF_002162155.2 Triticum dicoccoides
GGAAATCCTAAAATCACATAAGCAGATTATTATTTTTTTCACCTGCACACATAGGCTTTTAAGAATCAATGTGCATGTGCTTGGGAAAGTCTATAACAATTGACATACGTGATTATGTGTCGCTGGTAGTGGCCCAGAGCATGCACCTCGACTGAAGGACCTCCTAACGGGCTTACCACTTTACAGGTACACTGTTTTTTACATCTAGAAAACGAAATATATTTTCTAAAAAAACATATACATTCCAATATTTTTCTAAAAAAATAAATGTAAAAAATGTTTACATTTGTTTAAAAAGATTTTTTGTAATTGAAAAATATAATTACACCTTTTAAAAAGTTCATATAATTTTTAAAAGGGTTTACTCATTAAAACATTAATATCATTTCAAAACCTATTCGTGTTTTTAGGAGATTTTTTATTTACAAATATTGATCTATTTCGTAAAAGTGTTCATTTATTTTAAGAATGTCCAGGTTCAGGATATTTATGAATTTTAAAAAGTGTGTGTGTAATCGTAATTCTTAAAAGTATTCCTGTCCTTCAAACAATCCTTGTATAATTAAAAAAAATTGATATTCTTGTAATTTAGAAAGTCTTCCTGCAATTTTCTTAAAAAATGCACACATTGTGTTCGCAAATGAAAACTGCGCACATATTTGAAAATTGTCTATACATTCACCGTGTTTTGTATGGAGTATATAATGCAAAGGTATATTGTTTGAAGGAAAAGGAAAATGAAGAAAGATGGACCGTGGTAGGTAGGTTGGAATTGTGACGGGGGTCTCGCTGTTCCCGGTGATGGGCCGGGTTCTGTTTCTTACGTGGGCCGCCGCGGTGGTGTGACGCGGACTGCAGTTTTCAGACTGCTTGCTGTTTCGGCAGACTGGTGGAGAAAAATTCCCTTGCTCGCCTCCTCCTCTTCCGAAGTTGCGATCCGCTCCTCTCCGTTGCTCGAGGCCCCGCGTTCATGGAGGACACCGCGTGCACGTGGATCGCTCCGTGGGGGCATGCGGCGTCTGTGATGATATAAACTGGATCCCGTTTCTCTACCTGCTTGGGCAGGTGACCCAATGCTTCAGAACGAACTCACTGACCACCGTGCGCCGTCGAGGAGAGGGAGCACCCAGGCATTCTCCGCGGCGAATTAAGGTACTTGTTGATTCCTGTCCATCTATGCCTCCCGGCTGATGATGTTGATCTTTGCTCATTCCGTGTCCATCGCCTCGACAGCCGGCCGCGCGAGCCACCTGTTCGACGAAATGTCTGCCATCTTTCTTTTTGCCGTCTTCTTGTGTTGATAGCCATCCAACATTGCATCCTTGTATCAGAGATACAAATAAATGTAGCTATGCATGTTAAACTTGCTCCTAATGTCCAATTGCTTGTTTTTCATGGATCCACTCTTTTTAGCCAGCATGTTGCTAGCTGATACTTCGGAGATCGTACTATATGGAAGTATACAGTTAAGATCATTTTATGAGCTATGTTAGTTTTTACTAACACTTTAGATGGTACGTATGTCTTAATATATGTTTCTTTTTTATAAGTAAACTAAAAACTTGTAAGAACTGTAATGTGTAACATTCTATCTGCCCGCAATTGATTTACCTGAGAAATAAAAAGTCGAGAAATCTTATTCAACTCGGGATTATTAAATCTTTTTTAAAGTCACCTAGGGATTTTCTATCCACCTGAATGTGAGCAGCACTGCGGAGGCAAGCCTCGAACGCGGGCGGGTTGTGTGGTGAACTGGTGACAGCACCACCTTGCAAATGGAGCTACTTCTGAGTTTACTTAATTATTGTTTTCTATATTCTGCAACTTTGTTTCTCAGATTTTGAGGAAGGACTTGAAATGGTGCCCTATTTTTGGCAACCTAAAACCTGTGCTGCTCAATGAATGGTGCTTAACTGATAACTTCACTGGACTAGTTTTGTTTCTTGAGCCCTCACCGATTCTAGAAAAGCTTACCCTTCAACTTCACTATGACAAGGTATAAGGTTTTTCATATATGACAGCTCTTGTCGCTGGAGGTGCCATTTACAGCTGATTAGTAAAATCTTGTTCGCGGCAGGATTTTGAGAGTGGATCAAGTGAAAGCTACAACCCAATGGAATCTTTCTTGCTGTCAAAGCATCTCAAGGTAGTTGAAATCCATTGTAGCAAGGAGGATGAAAGGATTTCTCAAATTGTGAAGATCCTTGGTATTCATGGAGTAACTCCTGTGCAAATTAGCATCCAACATGATTCTTGGCATTCGTCCTGTAAGTATCTGTTACTACAATTCACTAATGTTTATGTAGTCCAGATGTGTGAGTGAAATCAAAAAGTAAACCTTGAAACTATATTTAAAATTTGAAAAGTAGACATTGAACTATTTGTAAATATAATAGGAGCGGAAAAGTTCTACTAGAATGTTGTCACATCCACTTTACATATTATACTGAAAATAACCACATAAATAATGTGGGGTATTTTTCACTATTTGGTT
The DNA here is from genome assembly GCF_002162155.2 of Triticum dicoccoides. NCBI lineage: Eukaryota > Viridiplantae > Streptophyta > Magnoliopsida > Poales > Poaceae > Triticum > Triticum dicoccoides. The sequence continues at coordinate 22,569,795 of NC_041384.1, forward strand.
GAATGGATCATTTAATAGCTCATCCTTCCAGTGTCTGCATAGCGAGATCAAGTTGTATGTTTGTCCAGTCTTCCAAACAATTTCTTATGCTGTATTTGCTACACTCCAGTGCCACTCGCTATTCAATCGTACCTTCTCATGTTTTTAGTCTCTACTTGTATCTGCTCACTGTGCCTTCTATGGTTTACTCAGGGTTCAGTTTCGAGCAGCGGAAGTAGATCAGATGGTCTACCGTTCCTGGTTGTTCAAACTTCCATGTCCCTGAATTAGTCGCAGGGTTCAGCTTCCTTCCGAGGTTGCTGTGTTTTGTCTACCTGGATCGTGCGCCTGTCTCTGCTCCGTTCATGTGAAGTGTGAACTCCCGTCGAGATGCAATGCTGCACTGTTGCCCATTTGCTGAACCCATTGACAGGCCTCAACAGGTTTACCTTTTGAAGACCTATGATCTATTTATACGTTTCAGGAGCAACCTGTGTATCTAGCTTAACTTATGTAATGTGGCACCCGTTCTGCTATATCAGGTTTGGTCGGCTGCATGAAACCTGACTGAGATTGATGTGAATGCCATTAGCTATATAAGTAGTTCAACACTTCCATTTGTGACCATTATAATACCAAGGTGCAATTAGTCTACTCCATTTTCTGTTAAAAATGATGATCAATACATGCTATGTTGCTGGTGGTGGCTTATCAGTGCGTGTGTCCTGCCTCTCCCGTCGAACCCCCACACAGGCGCCACATCGATCATTGGCAACCTCGACTACGGCTCCGTCCTCAACCTCCAGGCGGCCTTTGTCCCCGACCTACAAGCCGTATCTTGCCTCTCTCTGGACCCATCATCGTGGTCACCTAGACTCCAGTTCATGACAGTCGCCCTCGAGCTCCTCTGACCCCAGACCCCTTCTCTGTTTGTCCCCTTTTCTTTTTCTTGGCAGCGATCATGCATTGGGTGTCTTTGTTCATAGGTAGCAGAGCACAGTTTGTTATATTTTTGTGGAGTATTGAAGGCTGGAAATTATGATGTGTTCAGAAATTGTGGGAGCTGACAAACAAGAATCTGGTTTCATTCGTATTTTTCGTGCTCTGATATTCGGTGCAGGGTATTTCTAGAATTTTTTCGCATTTTCTTTATAGGGTGCGATGGAAGGTGTGTTTGACATTCTCTGTGTTGGTTATTTCTTGCTTCTAGAGTGAAGAAGGGTTTGAAAACTTGAGACAGCTGCTACGCTGTTTGTTCAGATGTCAAGAATATTATCTGACTTTGATAAATATTATTAGGACTTTGTTGGCAGTCCCTGCCAATTGTGATGCACCTTGATCTTGGTGTACGTATGCGTCTTCTAAATTTTATCTGTGGCTGTTCTAAATACGCATGAATGATGACTTGGAAAGTGTTATGTGTCCTTCTGATTTTCTCAGAAAACAAGTGCTATGAGGATATCCAACTGTTATTCAAAATCTGAACTATACTTACACTGTTCTTCAATAATTTGAACCAGCTTATTTAGAACAGTGTGCACTAGCAGTCCGTAGAATTCAAGGAATAGAAGTCTTTGATATATCTGTCCGATGTGGGTATTGTTAACAACTATGTTCTGAATGAAGTTTGCAGATTATTGGAATATAGCACTAACAGTCTGTGAAATATATCAGTTATCATGGCTTACAAATTAGAAAATTTCAGTCTTAGCTTTTCATAATGGATTTTGAATCTTATTTCTTTTTTTGGAACTGTTTTACTCCCTCTGATCCATATTACTTGTCGCTGGTCTAGTACAGAGTTAGTAGGGAGTAGCTTTTTTTAGCAAAAGATTCCGCAAGTTCTATTGGATGATGCGAATGTTTACATGTATCATTACAGTATTATGTGGCACACTGAGCCAAATATGCCTACCAGCACCTGGAGACAAAGAAAATCTAGCAAGCTTGTGAGCTTCAAAATTTTAATTCCTTTATTCATGAACATAGGCAATTAGGCATGCTTCAAGGGATTGCGTGCTCATGTTGATCTCTCTGATGATCGCACCATGACGCCGACCTTGTCTCACATGGATTTCTTAGACCACCTGAAGGCAGTCAGAAGCGACGTATAGTTTCCGTAGCAACAAATCCTCAGCCAAGGCAAGGACCTTGGTGCGGGCGAGTGCTTTTAACACCCACTATACCATGACCAAAAATTAGAGGTCATAATATCTGCCGGGAAAACTGGCCATTGGAGGCAGATTAACTGCCGGGAAAGTCTTTTGCCGGCAATTACAAACCGCCCTTGAAAGTCCTGTCGGGGAAAGGAATTCCCGGCAGTTACCCTATACGCCGGCAAAATATCTGCCCTTCATGTTCTTGCCTTTACCGGCAGTTAGCACTATTACCGGCGTACAGATCTTCCCCGGCGGGCTGATTATACAGGGCAGTTAGAAGATTTCTCGGCAGCCAGTCTGCCTGTATTTTTCTTCACTGCGACCACACAAATCTCCCGTATTGTATGTATTTCGACAGCTATGATTTATCTTCAGTCCATTTTGTGCCATCTATATATAAAACACACATGCATACAGTAATAAAGATAGCATCACACTTCAGAGATAGTGCATATACTAATTATGAGCAATCCATCATCCATACATCATTAGTCCAGGACAACTAAAAGCTAGCACAAAGATCCATTATGTGTGCCTACATGCATACACAGGCATACGATACATCATTAGTCCAGGACAACTAAAAGCTAGCACAAATATCCATTATGTGTGCCTACATGCACACACAGGCATACAAGTCCAGTAACAAGACAGCCAAAAGCACAACTATCCATCAGGTCTACATGCACACATGCGTATAGTTGTAGGTTCACAACTCAAAGTAGTACATCATAGACAAAAGCGCAAAATATACAATCTGGTTTTAGGTGTAAACATATCCTAGCAGAAGATCCTTTTAGCTCACCAAACACACCGCATTTGTGGATGCAAAGGCATTATGCCAGTGACCTGTAAAAAAAAAAGAAATGGCCAAATAGATCAGCTCAGAAGAACACATGTTCCAAACATATATGTTGCATCGGCTGAAAAAGAAAATCGACTCAACCAAATGAAAGAGACACATGTGTGTCATCCTGTATGCATTCCACAAGGCACAGACAGAATGTGTGGATGTACTCATAAGAAGAGATTGTGCACTGTGTATGCATCACTAGGAAAATCAATGTAACCAATCACTATAAATATATACCAATAGCCATCTTGTTTGGTGCAGTATAATTTCTCTTGATTGCTGTTAAGTAAATAGAACATTCAAAAACTGCAGCCAGGGATCAATTACTAGCAATCCAGTGGCAATGCAGGGTGTCCACCATTCTGTTTTCTTGTACATGCTTGTCCTATTTAGTGTGTAGGGCCGTACCCAAAAATAAAACAGGGGTAGTGCAAAATCAAAAGGAGATGGTGTTGATGCCTTGAGGGTGGAAAGTTTGTTGCTTGCTTTCAGAAAGAGTTTGCAGGCACATAAATGTCTGTCAAAGTTTAAGTAGTAGCTGCAGAATTATCTAAGAAACAGAGTTGCTGTTTGTGATTCAAAATAGGACTTAAGCATGTATTTGAAAGTAGGCACATTTTTTATCTACTAGGAAAACCATAGAAAGTACAAGTTGCTCAGGAGTACTTCCCATGACCCAGTCTTTAACTCTTTCATCCACTTCATAGTACAACTGGTTATCAAGTTGCCAAAATTCAACAATGAATTAGAGGATGAAACATAAGTCCATAAGAAATTTTTGTATATGTGCATCACAGAAGTTACCTTCAAAGTATTCCACAATAAAAGCTTTTGCTTTGGCTCAACCAACCTCCAGTCAGGTTTGGCAAGTGATACTATCTCACTATTTTTAACCAGTGTGGCTATAAAATTTGCAAACTCGGTGGCATTGTCCCCCACAGGCTGTCCCTTCTCATTGATCTCTAGCCTAATTGGTGGTTGGTTCCCTCTTGAGCGTATATCGGCCTTTCTAGTATAGCTGCGTCCACGCTTCTTCTGTTGTTGACCACCATCTATATGAACATAGAAAAGAATTAGTTAGATCTCCGAAATGAAAAAGGTTGAATGCCTAAAAAAATAGAACTACCTACCATGTTGTGTCGCTGCATTAACATCATCTTCATTCTCTTCTAATGCAGCATCTCGCATGTCTTCATCATCGTGCCTAGAATCAGCTCTAGCGGTGTCCCATCTTAGTATCCGCCTAGGCATTTCAAGAGCTGGCTGACTAGATGTGTGTTGGCTTTTCTGCAGATAAGCACATGTTGTTAAATAGCTACCATACACCTGCACAGTTGAATCAACACACAAGCAAGTCTTGGAAGGCTACCATCACCTTTGTCTTGTTGTTTTGTTCATGCGAAGACTTCTCTGCAAGTCTTGGAATTAATTGATGCAACTTCTCTGTGTTCAGCCTTAGAGTCTCTGCCCGCGCTTCTTCATATGAAGTAGTATTAGCCCTTTCTCCTCCGTTTGCCATTCTTTTTCCTGAAAAAAGGTAAAATATCTGAATTAGAAAAAGGTTTAATGCAATTTGAAATACAAAAACAAAGATGTAGTCTTACAAGACTGGTTAAAAAGGGTGTCTTATGAACAATCTGAACTAGAGGAACACATGAATATTAATTAGTAGAGGTATTTTGCAGAAATATTAAAAGCTAAAAACTACATACTTATCCTTCTTGACCTGTCGAACAATTGTTCCATCTATATCTTCTCTGATACGAGGTGCACTTTTAAGATCAACCCGGAGATCTACATTAGCATCTAAATCAGGGAACAGAACCACATGTTCATCAACTTTCTCGAAGTTCCCAGAGGTGACACATCCACATAGGTGACCTAAACCAGGGAGATTAGAAATGGTGTATAATATGGCAGCATGCAAGTCAAAGGACTCTCCTGTAGAAGCATCAAAAGTTCTAACGCCCTTTTCAAACATTTCGACCATATCATCAATAAGTGGTTCAAGATAGACATCCATGTCTTCCCCAGGTGACTTTGGGCCAGGAATTAATAAGGAAAGGATGAAATTTGGCTGCTTCATGCATAACCAAGGAGGCAAATTCAAGGGGATCAACATGACAGGCCAGATGCTATAACTACTACAGTACATAGATCGATAGGGATTAAATCCGTCTGCCGTTATAGCTAGCCTAATGTTGCGATTATCTTCAGCAAATTTTGGATGTGTCGCATCAAAATGTTTCCATGCAGGAGAATCCGCAGGATGCCTCACTAAACCATCTCTTATGCGTCCTTCATCATGCCATCTTGCATCTGTTGCACTCTTCTTTGATATGAATAGCCGTTGAAGCCTCTTCTTTATTGGAAAATAACGCAGAACCTTTCTTGGTACTTGGTGTACACGTTTCCCATCAAGGCTCTTCTTTTCAGATTTCCATCGAGAAGTTTTGCATATAGGGCATTGGTCTGCATTTGCATATTGCTTTCGAAATAATATGCAATCATTCTCACATGCATGTATATTAACATAACCTAGTCCAAGGCATTTTATCATCTTCTTTGCTTCATGAAAGTTCTTAGGAAGTGGCGAGTCCCCCGGAAAGGCCTTATTAAGCAGCTCGAGCAATATGTTAAAACTCTTATCACTCCAACCCCCAAGAAATTTGGTGTGGAGTAATCTAACTACAAAGTGTAGCTTTGAGAAGCCTGTGCACCCAGGATAAAGTTGTTGCCCTGCATCATCTAATAATTGGTGAAAGGCCTCTATATTTGGATCACTTCCATCCTCCCTTAGGTCACCATCATTCCCACCACCATCCCCAACTTCATCAAATTCATGTCCTATATCTTCAAGCATTTCAGGTATCTCATCAAGTACCTCAAATATGTCCTCATCTTCAACCTCGTCGTTTTGAAACTTGATAGGCTCGCACCGTTGTGGAAGGCATAACGGTCCCTCCCCATGACACAACCATTTTTTATACCCTTCCAAGAACCAATCGCATACTAAGGGCTCGTTCGGAAGTCCGCTGGCTTCTCCGAAAGCCAGCTTCTCACGCGAGCTAGTGCTAGCTGGTTTCTCACGGGAGCCAGCGAGCGTTCGGCAGCGAGTTGGTACACTGTAGCGAGAGAAAAACGATTCGATGGGGAATTAGCGATAGGAAAACGGTTCGCTGGGTGGGCTGTAGCACTTCGGGATGGCATGGAATGTAATATCCGGCAACTCCCGCTTCTCCAGAATCTAGGAGCTGGGGCGGGGCTGCTTCCAGAAATTGCACTGGAGCCGAGTCAGATTCCAGGAGCCAGATTCCAGGAGCCGGGTCGTTCAACTGGCTTCTCGCCAGCTTCTCGAGAAGTTGGATCGTGGAGGAGATCCGAACGGGCTCTAAGTGCTCATAAACAACACTAGATTCCTTCCATGCACAGTTCACACAGATTTTACAAGGACATAATATCTTGCCCCCTCTAGCAGAATTGGTAAATGCAAATTGTATAAATTGTTTGACCCCTTCAATATACGTTTTTGTATGCCTACAATTATTGATTCATCAATAGATAATCCTTCGATAATATTATATAAAGTGGAAAGCGTGTTCATCTTAATGTTGTACCTAGCATGATCCATCCAACTCTTGTCCATCACGAGTTGCTTGTACTAAATTTGAACCCTTGCCTAATTATCGCAAGCCAACACAAATCAATAATTACAAACCAGAGCAACACTCGAATATTCGAAATATAGTCTAATATTACCATGCAATGATAGAATCAAATTACAAGGTATTCAAACTAAAATCAGAAGATACCACACAATGATATAAAAAATATCAAGTCTTATGATCAAGAATCTCACCAGAAGCTGCGAGTGGCACTTGTTCAATTATTGATGGCTGCAGCTTGATACCTTCTTCATTTCCCAACCTAGATCTTAAACTTGTCCTTAAAGTCTGGTTTAGGCTGGTTCCTGGAATGCGTAAAAATATAATTACCCTAGATGAAGAACAATAACCAACTAGCATGCAGTTATGATCTTACATTTAGCACATCAAAAAGTACCACAAACTTGTCCAGTTTATCACCCAGATCATTAATGAAACTAAATCAAAAGTACCAAGTCATATACTCTAAATAGCACCTGATAGGCATAAATTAGGAATCATGTTCTGACAGTTCAAGTTACAAGGATCTTCTATTAGACTCATAGCTCATAGCCAAGTTTACTACCTCAGCAAAAAAAAAGAAAAACTGTGCATGTGTTGGAAATATGCCCTAGAGGCAATAATAAAAGTGTTATTATTATATTTCTTTGTTCATGATAATTGTCTTTTATTCATGCTATAACTGTATTATCCGGAAATCGTAATACACGTGTGAATACATAGACCACAATATGTCCCTAGTGAGCCTCTAGTTAACTAGCTCGTTGTGATCAACAGATAGTCATGGTTTCCTGGCTATGGACATTGGATGTCGTTGATAACGGGATCACATCATTAGGAGAATGATGTGATGGACAAGACCCAATCCTAAGCATAGCACAAAGATCGTGTAGTTCGTTTGCTAGAGCTTTGCCAATGTCAAGTATCTCTTCCTTTGACCATGAGATCGTGTAACTCATGGATACCGTAGGAGTGCTTTGGGTGTATCAAACGTCACAACGTAACTGGGTGACTATAAAGGTACACTACAGGTATCTCCGAAAGTATCTATTGTTTTATGCGGATCGAGACTGGGATTTGTCACTCCGTGTAAACGGAGAGGTATCTCTGGGCCCACTCGGTAGGACATCATCATATGCGCAATGTGACCAAGGAGTTGATCATGGGATGATGTGTTATGGAACGAGTAAAGTGACTTGCCGGTAACGAGATTGAACAAGGTATTGGATACCGACGATCGAGTCTCGGGCAAGTAACATACCGATAGACAAAGGGAATTGAATACGGGATTGATTGAGTCCTTGACATCGTGGTTCATCCGATGAGATCATCGTGGAACATGTGGGAGCCAACATGGGTATCCAGATCCCGCTGTTGGTTATTGACTGGAGAACGTCTCGGTCATGTCTGCATGTCTCCCGAACCCGTAGGGTCTACACACTTAAGGTTCGATGACGCTAGGGTTATAAAGGAAGCTTGTATGTGGTTACCGAATGTTGTTCGGAGTCCCGGATGAGATCCCGGACGTCACGAGGAGTTCCGGAATGGTCCGGAGGTAAAGATTTATATATGGGAAGTCCTGTTTTGGTCACCGGAAAAGTTTCGGGCGATATCGGTAATGTACCGGGACCACCGGAAGGGTCCCGGGGGCCCACCGGGTGGGGCCACCTGCCCCGGGGGGCCACATGGGCTGTAGGGGGTGCGCCTTGGCCTACATGGGCCAAGGGCACCAGCCCCAAGAGGCCCATGCGCCTAGGGAACCCTAGAGGGAAGAGTCCTCAAAGGGGAAGGCACCTCCGAGGTGCCTTGGGGAGGATGGACTCCTCCCTCCCCTCTTGGCCGCCGCACCAGATGCCATCTGGAGGCTGGCCGCCGCCCCTTTGGGGTGGGAAACCCTAAAGGGGGCGCAGCCCTCCCCTTCCCCTATATATATGAGGCCTAGGGGCTGCCCATAACACATGATTTGATCTCTCGTTGGTGCAGCCCTGCCTCTCTCCCTCCTCCTCCTCTCCCATGGTGCTTGGCGAAGCCCTGCGGGATTGCCACGCTCCTCCACCACCACCACGCCGTTGTGCTGCTGCTGGATGGAGTCTTCCTCAACCTCTCCCTCTCTCCTTGCTGGATCAAGGCGTGGGAGACGTCACCGGGCTATACGTGTGTTGAACGCGGAGGTGCCGTCCGTTCGGCACTTGATCATCGGTGATCTGAATCACGACGAGTACGACTCCATCAACCCCGTTCACTTGAACGCTTCCGCTTAGCGATCTACAAGGGTATGTAGATGCACTCCCTTCTACTTGTTGCTGGTCTCTCCATAGATAGATCTTGGTGTTACGTAGGAATTTTTTTGAATTTCTGCTACGTTCCCCAACAGTGGCATCATGAGCTAGGTCTATTGCGTAGATTCTTTGCACGAGTAGAACACAAAGTAGTTGTGGGCATTGATGTTGTTCAATATGCTTACCGTTACTAGTCCAATCTTGTTTCGACGGTATTGTGGGATGAAGCGGCCCGGACCGACCTTACACGTACTCTTACGTGAGACAGGTTCCACCGATTGACATGCACTTGGTGCATAAGGTGGCTAGCGGGTGCCAGTCTCTCCCACTTTAGTCGGAACGGATTCGATGAAAAGGGTCCTTATGAAGGGTAAATAGCAATTGGCATATCACGTTGTGGTCTTGCGTAGGTAAGAAACGTTCTTGCTAGAAACCCATAGCAGCCACGTAAAACATGCAACAACAATTAGAGGACGTCTAACTTGTTTTTGTAGGGTATGCTATGTGATGTGATATGGCCAAGAAGAATGTGATGAATGATATGTGATGTATGAGATTGATCATGTTCTTGTAATAGGATTCACGACTTGCATGTCGATGAGTATGACAACCGGCAGGAGCCATAGGAGTTGTCTTTATTTTTTGTATGACCTGCGTGTCATTGAAGAACGCCATGTAACTTACTTTACTTTATTGCTAAACGCGTTAGTCATAGAAGTAGAAGTAGTCGTTGGCGTGACAACTTCATGAAGACACGATGATGGAGATCATGATGATGGAGATCATGGTGTCATGCCGGTGACAAGATGATCATGGAGCCCCGAAGATGGAGATCAATGGAGCTATATGATATTGGCCATATCATGTCACAACTATATAATTGCATGTGATGTTTATTATGTTTATGCATCTTGTTTACTTAGAACGACGGTAGTAAATAAGATGATCCCTTACAAAATTTCAAGAAGTGTTCTCCCCTAACTGTGCACCGTTGCTACAGTTCGTCGCTTCTAAGCACCACGTGATGATCGGGTGTGATGGATTCTTACGTTCACATACAACGGGTGTAAGACAGTTTTACACAGCAAAAACACTTAGGGTTAACTTGACGAGCCTAGCATGTGCAGACATGGCCTCGGAACACGGAGACCGAAAGGTCGAGCATGAGTCGTATGGTAGATACGATCAACATGAAGATGTTCACCGATGATGACTAGTCCGTCTCACGTGATGATCGGACACGGCCTAGTTGACTCGGATCATGTAATCACTTAGATGACCAGAGGGATGTCTATCTGAGTGGGAGTTCATAAGATGAACTTAATTATCCTGAACATAGTCAAAAGACCTTTTGCAAATTATGTCGTAAGCTCGCGCTTTAGTTCCACTGTTTAGATATGTTCCTAGAGAAAATATAGTTGAAAGTTGACAGTAGCGATTATGCGATCAGTAGAAAGCTTATGTCCTTAATGCACCGCTTAGTGTGCTGAACCCCAAACATCGTTTGTGGATGTTTCGAACATCGAACATACACGTTTTGATAACTACGTGATAGTTCAGTTAAATGGTTTAAGTAGAGGCACCAAAGACATTTTCGAAACGTCGCGGAACATATGAGATGTTTCGAGGGCTGAAATTGGGATTTCAGGCTCGTGCCCACGTCAAGAGGTATGAGACCTCCGACGATTTTCTTAGCCTGCAAACTAAGGGAGAAAAGCTCAATCGTTGAGCTTGTGCTCAGATTGTCTGAGTGCAACAATCACTTGAATCGAGTGGGAGTTGATCTTCCAAATGAGATAGTGATGTTTCTCCAAAGTCATTGCCACCAAGCTGCTAGAGCTTTGTGATGAACTATAACATATCAAGGATAGAGATGATGATCCTTGAGGTATTCACGTTGTTTGACATCGCGAAAGTAGAAATCAAGAAGGAGCATCAATTGTTGATGGTTGATGAAAACCACTAGTTTCAAGAAGGGCAAGGGAACAAAGGGATACTTCATGAAACGGCAAATCAGCTGCTGCACCAATGAAGAAACCCGAGATTGAACCCAAACCCGAGACTAAGTGCTTCTGTAATAAGGGGAACAACCACTGGAGCAAGATTACCCTAGATACTTGGTGGATGAGAAGGCTGGCAAGGTCGATAGAAGTATATTGGATATACATTATGTTAATGTGTACTTTACTAGTACTCCTAGTAGCACCAGGGTATTAGATACCGGTTCGGTTGCTAAGTGTTAGTAACTCGAAATAAAAGCTACGGAATAAAACGGAGACTAGCTAAAGGTGAGCTGACGATACGTGTTGGAAGTGTTTCCAAGTTTGATGTGATCTAACATCGCACGCTCCCTCTACCATCAAGATTAGTATTAAACCTGAATAAGTGCTCTTGCACCTAAAGGAATGGTTTATTGAATCTTGATCGTAGTGATACACATTTTCATGCCAAAAGATATAAGATAGTAATGATAGTACCACTTACTTGTGGCACTGCCATGTAAGTCATAATGGTATAAAACGCATGAAGAAGCTCCATGTTGATGGATCTTTGGACTCACTCGTTTTTGAAAAGTTTGAGACATGCGAACCATGTCTATTGGTGTATACGCATGAAGAAACTCCATGCATATGGATCGTTTGGACTCACTTGATTATGAATCACTTGAGATATGCAAATCATACCACATGGGCAAGATGACTGAAAAGCCTCGTTTTCAGTAAGATGGAACAAGATAGCAACTTGTTGGAAGCAACACATTTTGATGTGTGCAGTCCAATGAGTGCTGAGGCATGCAGTGAATATCGTTGTGTTCTTACTTCACAGATGATTCGAGTAGATGTTGAGAATATTTACTTGATGAAACACATGTCTGAATTATTGAATGGTTCAAATAATTTCAGAGTGAAGTAGAAGATCATTGTGACAAGAGGATAAAATGTCTATGATATGATCATAGAGATGAATATCTGAGTTACAAGTTTTGGCACACAATTAAGACATTGTGGAAATTGTTTCACAATTAATACCGCCTGGAACACCATAGTATGATGGTGTGTCCGAACATCATAGTTGCACCCTATTGGATATGGTGCGTACCATGATGTCTCTTATCGAATTACCACTATTGTTCATGGGTTAGGCATTAGAGACAACCACATTCACTTTAAATAGGGCACCACGTAATTCCGTTGAGATGACACCGTATGAATTATGGTTTAGAGAAACCTAAGTTGTCATTTCTTAAAGGTTTGGGGCTGCGACGCTTATGTGAAAAAGTTTCAGGATTAAGCTCGAGCCCAAAGCGGATAAAATGCATCTTCATAGGACACCCAAAACAGTTGGGTATACCTCCTAATTCAGATCCGAAAGCAATATGGATTGTTTCTTGAATCGGGTCCTTTCTCGAGGAAAGGTTTCTCTCGAAAGAGTTGAGTGGGAGGATGGTGGAGACTTGATGAGGTTATTGAACCGTCTCTTCAACTAGTGTGTGGCAGGGCACAGGAAGTTGTTCCTGTGGCACCTACACCAATTGAAGTGGAAGCTTATGATATTGATCATGAAACTTCGGATCAAGTCACTACCGAACCTCGTAGGACGACAAGGACACGTACTACTTCGGAGTGGTAAGGTGATCCTGTCTTGAAGGTCATGTTGCTAGACAACAATGAACCTACGAGCTATGGAGAAGCGATGGTGGGCCCGAATTCCGACAAATGGTTAGAAGCCATGAAATCCGAGATAGTATCCATATATCAGAACAAAGCATGGACTTTGATGGACTTGCCCGATGATCGGCAATCCATTGAGATAAATGGATCTTTTAAGAAGAAGACGGACGTGGATGGTAATGTCACCATCTATGAAGCTCGACTTGTGGCGAAGTGTTTTCCGACAAGTTCAAGGAGTTGACTACGATGAGATTTTCTCACTCGTAGCGATGCTTAAAGTCCATCGGATTCAGGTTAGCATTAGCTGTATTTATGAAATCTGGCAGATGGATATCAAAACGAGTTTCCTTACCAGTTTTTGTGAGGAAAGGTTGTATGCAATACAATCAGAAAAGTTTTGTCGATCCTAAGGATGCTAAAAGGTATGCTAGCTCCAGCGATCCTTCTAAGGACTAGAGTAAGCATCTCGGAGTTGGAATGTACACTTTGATGAGATGATCAAAGATTTTGGGTTTGTACAAAGTTTTATGAAGAAACTTGTATTTCCAAAGAAGTGAGTGGGAGCACTATAAAATTTCTGATGAGTATATGTTGTTGACATATTGATGATCAGAAATGATGTAGAATTTCTAGAAAGCATATAGGGTTATTTGAAAGGTGTTTTTCAATAGAAAACCTGGATTAAGCTACTTGAACATTGAGCATCGAGATCTATAAGGATAGATCAAAATGCTTAATAATACTTTCAAAATGAGCATATACCTTGACATGATCTTGAAGGTGTTCAAGATGGATCAGTCAAAGAAGAAGTTCTTGCCTGAGTTGTAAGGTACGAAGTTAAGACTTAAAGCTCGACCATGGCAGAATAGAGAGAAAGGACGAAGGTCGTCTCCTATGCTTAAGACATAGGCTCTACAGTATGCTATGCTGTGTACCGCACCTGAAGTGTGCCTTGCCATGAGTTAGTCAAGGGGTACAAGAGTGATCCAAGAATGGATCACAGACAGTGGTCAAAGTTATCCTTAGTAACTAGTGGACTAAGGAATTTTCTCGATTATGGAGGTGGTAAAAGAGTTCGTCGTAAAGGTTACGTCGATGCAAGCTTAACACCTATCCGGATAGCTCTGAGTAGAGATACCGGATACGTATAATGGAGCAACAATTTATAATAGCTCCAAGTAGAACAGTTATTTGGAATAGCTCCAAATAGAACGTGGGAGCTACATCTAGGAGATGACATAGAGATTTGTAAAGCACACACGGATCTGAAAGGTTCAGACCCGTTGACTAAAACCTCTCTCACAAGCAGAACATGACCAAACCCCAGATCTCATTGAGTCTTGATCACATGATGATGTGAACTAGTTTAGTGACACTAGTAAACTCTTTGGATGTTGGTCACATGGTGATGTGACCTGTCAGTGTTAATCACATGGTGATGTGAACTAGATTATTGACTCTAGTGCAAGTGGGAGACTGTTGGAAATATGCCCTAGAGGCAATAATAAAAGTGTTATTATTATATTTCTTTATTCATGATAATTGTCTTTTATTCATGCTATAACTGTATTATCCGGAAATCGTAATACACGTGTGAATACATAGACCACAATATGTCCCTAGTGAGCCTCTAGTTAACTAGCTCGTTGTGATCAACAGATAGTCATGGTTTCCTGGCTATGGACATTGGATGTCGTTGATAACGGGATCACATCATTAGGAGAATGATGTGATGGACAAGACCCAATCCTAAGCATAGCACAAAGATCGTGTAGTTCGTTTGCTAGAGCTTTGCCAATGTCAAGTATCTCTTCCTTTGACCATGAGATCGTGTAACTCCTGGATACCGTAGGAGTGCTTTGGGTGTATCAAACGTCACAACGTAACTGGGTGACTATAAAGGTACACTACAGGTATCTCCGAAAGTATCTATTGTTTTATGCGGATCGAGACTGGGATTTGTCACTCCGTGTAAACGGAGAGGTATCTCTGGGCCCACTCGGTAGGACATCATCATATGCGCAATGTGACCAAGGAGTTGATCATGGGATGATGTGTTACGGAACGAGTAAAGTGACTTGCCGGTAACGAGATTGAACAAGGTATTGGATACCGACGATCGAGTCTCGGGCAAGTAACATACCGATAGACAAAGGGAATTGAATACGGGATTGATTGAGTCCTTGACATCGTGGTTCATCCGATGAGATCATCGTGGAACATGTGGGAGCCAACATGGGTATCCAGATCCCGCTGTTGGTTATTGACTGGAGAACGTCTCGGTCATGTCTGCATGTCTCCCGAACCCGTAGGGTCTACACACTTAAGGTTCGATGACGCTAGGGTTATAAAGGAAGCTTGTATGTGGTTACCGAATGTTGTTCGGAGTCCCGGATGAGATCCCGGACGTCACGAGGAGTTCCGGAATGGTCCGGAGGTAAAGATTTATATATGGGAAGTCCTGTTTTGGTCACCGGAAAAGTTTCGGGCGATATCGGTAATGTACCGGGACCACCGGAAGGGTCCCGGGGGCCCACCGGGTGGGGCCACCTGCCCCGGGGGGCCACATGGGCTGTAGGGGGTGCGCCTTGGCCTACATGGGCCAAGGGCACCAGCCCCAAGAGGCCCATGCGCCTAGGGAACCCTAGAGGGAAGAGTCCTCAAAGGGGAAGGCACCTCCGAGGTGCCTTGGGGAGGATGGACTCCTCCCTCCCCTCTTGGCCGCCGCACCAGATGCCATCTGGAGGCTGGCCGCCGCCCCTTTGGGGTGGGAAACCCTAAAGGGGGCGCAGCCCTCCCCTTCCCCTATATATATGAGGCCTAGGGGCTGCCCATAACACATGATTTGATCTCTCGTTGGTGCAGCCCTGCCTCTCTCCCTCCTCCTCCTCTCCCATGGTGCTTGGCGAAGCCCTGCGGGATTGCCACGCTCCTCCACCACCACCACGCCGTTGTGCTGCTGCTGGATGGAGTCTTCCTCAACCTCTCCCTCTCTCCTTGCTGGATCAAGGCGTGGGAGACGTCACCGGGCTGTACGTGTGTTGAACGCGGAGGTGCCGTCCGTTCGGCACTTGATCATCGGTGATCTGAATCACGACGAGTACGACTCCATCAACCCCGTTCACTTGAACGCTTCCGCTTAGCGATCTACAAGGGTATGTAGATGCACTCCCTTCTACTTGTTGCTGGTCTCTCCATAGATAGATCTTGGTGTTACGTAGGAAATTTTTTGAATTTCTGCTACGTTCCCCAACAGCATGTTCTAAATGCAGACCTGTGACAACAGAGAACAGAACTCGGTGCAACCTCTATCTGTGACTCTCAGGCTGTTGCTGCTCCTGCTGATCGGTTGACGAGTCGGTGGCAGAGGAGGTGAACCAGGGGCGAGGATGGCAAAGGGTATCGGGAGGCGTTGTTCTTGGGGAATATAGCACCAATAGAGGGCCTGTTTAGTGATGAGCTCCTTTGCATATCTGCAAACATTTATAGATTAATAAACAACAAAGGATTATAAACAGCATGAATGCCACTTAGATACTGGTCATTTTTCATCAAGTGGTGAAGCTACCTAATAGCATATTTATACTATGAAAAACTGTCATTTATCAGTTTACAAAACATAATGACTATGATATGAGAAAATGCCAATAACACTAGAAAAGAAATCCATACTTGCAATCCAGCCATATTTCACAACATACAAAATTATGTCAAAGACACAAACCTGCATGTTTTAATCCTTTCACAGCATCAAAGTTTTTGTATGTATATCCCACAAAGCTGAGATCTTTTTAATTCAGCTTCGCCTGTACACTGGGACAACTATGTGGGGTGATGGAGGGGATGGGGCGGCGGCGCTGGATTGCGTGATGCTGGTGCGGCTGGCTGGATTGGGGATTCTCCTGTGGCGTGGATAAAGAGGATGGGGGCGATGGTTCTGGATGGATGCAGGGGCGGCGGGCTGGATAGGGGATGCTCCTGCGGTGTGGATGAAGAGGATGGGGGCGGCGGTGCTAGGTGGATGCAGGGGCTGCGGCGCCGGGTCGGTGTAGGGGATGGGG
>NC_041384.1:22586866-22625721 GCF_002162155.2 Triticum dicoccoides
GATGCAGGGGATGGGGTCGGCGTCAGGTCGATGCAGGGGATGGGGTCGACGGCGGTGGGTCGATGCAGGGGATGAAGGTGACGGGTGGATGCAGGGCATAGGGGCGGCGGCGCCGGGTCGACGCAGGGGCGGCGGCGGTGGGTCGATGCAGGGGATGGGGGCGCGGCAGCAGTGGGTCGACGGAGGGGCGCGGCAGCAGTGGGTCGACGGAGGGGCGGCGGCGCTAGGGTTTGGCGGTGACTGCGAGATGCAATGCGGGCGGCTGCTGAGGGAGGGAGAGCGTCGAGATGTGTTTTTTTCGAGATGCAATGTGTGGAGAAGGGGAAAGAGGAGGGGGAAAAGGCCACGGTGGGCTTCCAGTATCTTCTAATTTTTCATTCTCCCGCGACTTGCCTCGCGCGCTTTTTGGGCCTCAATTGTAATTCCGCGCCAACTGGTTAAGGGCAGTGCGTTCGCCCTCAAAATGAATTTGGGGCAATTGGGCCGCCCCAAAAGATGCCAGCAGATGGCCTGCCCACCTAGCTTCCACATTCCCGGCAGATGCATTGACCTATACATCATTGCCCGACATATAAAGCTTTCCAGGCAGTCACTCGCCCCCAATTCTTGCTTATTCCCGGCAGTTAATTGCCCTTAATTTTTTGTCATGGTGTAGTGATCGGAGCATCATTGATCCCATGAATACAGCCGATGAAGCTCCAAAAACTGTGCCCAAGTGATCTCCACGCACCACCTCAACAGCCTCGATTCTTGAGACGGCTGCATAATGCATATGCGTTCAACTTTGGCATACCAATTGGAGATGGTAGCCATTCTTGATTCGTAGGCA
This sequence comes from Triticum dicoccoides, assembly GCF_002162155.2. NCBI lineage: Eukaryota > Viridiplantae > Streptophyta > Magnoliopsida > Poales > Poaceae > Triticum > Triticum dicoccoides. Next base: position 22,587,696 of record NC_041384.1, read on the forward strand.
CCGCTGCTCTCATCTGAGGGAATGATGCATTGGAGATTTGCAGAAGAAGTACCCACAGAATAAGTAGCCCACTAGTAGCGAGCGCGACTGCACGGGACCTCCTATTTCGCGCATTGTGCGACGCTAGTGCTGATTCTTATTTGGCGCCTTAAGTGCTGGTTATAGTGCTTCTGGTAAAAGGCACACCCCCTTCCACCAAAAGCGAGTTTTGTTGTAACGTGTCGCTCATGTAGAGATCGTACTTTCTCGTTTGCATAACATTATACACATTTATATCGTTAGTTTTTTTCCTCACCCATTTTGGGAACCTTCAAGAAGATTCCACTACTGTTTTTAGCGGTTTTTCCTAGGACGGGTTTTGTTTGTTTTTCCCTTCTTTGTTTTCTTTTTCTTTTTCTTTTTTTGCAAAAAATCATGAACTTATTCAAATTCTTAAACTTTTTAAACTTCATGAACTTTTTTTGACATCCGTTAAATTCATAAACCTTTTCGAAATCCAAGAACTTATTTTTCCAAATAGGCGAACTTTCTTGAAACCCACAAACATTTTCCAAATTCACGAACTTTTTTAAGTATGCAAAGTTTTTTAAAATTCATAAACTTTTAAAAAATTGTTAAAATATAAAATTGGCAAATTTATTGAAACTGCAAACTTTTTTCAAATTCATGAACTTTTTTGAAACCTGTGAATCTTTCCAAATTTGTGAGCTTTTTTCCAATTCATGAAAAAAAATCAATTCACAAGATTTTCAAAAATTGCAAGGTTTTTTCCAATTCATGATTTCTAAAAAATTTAGTGTACACATTATTTTAAAACTATATATATAACTGATGCCCATGTCAGTACAGTAGGAAATAGTGAACGGGGAGGAAAAAACCAACGAACCCGTGTGCAAGTGAACAGGGGCGAAAGAGGGAGAGGTGGCAATAATGGGCCGCGGCCAACTATGTAACTAAGTGACCACCGCCGGCGGCTTTGTGTGGGGCGAGGCAGACCTGTTTGTTTTTCTTTTTTTTTCACCTTTTTTTCATTTTGGCTTCTTTAAAAAATATTCATGACTTTCAAAAAATGTTCTCAATTTCTAAAAAATGCTTAAAAATTAGGATATATTCTGATTTCAAACAAATGCTCCAAAATTTGGTAAAATGTTCAAATTTTGTAAATGTTTTAAATTTGTAAAAAAATTTGAGAATTCACAAAAATTCACAAAATTCATAACATGTCCACGGATTTAAAAATATTCGAATGTTGCAAAAACGTTAGATTCAGAAAAATGTTCATTAATTCAAAAAAGGGTCCCAAATTCTAAAAATGTTCATAAAATTAAAAACGATTCTTGGATTTCCAAAAATATTCACGAATTTGGAAAATGTTCTCGGATTTCAAAAAATTATGAAGAATTTGAAACTTATTCTTGTATTTTTAAAAAATCATGGATTTGGAAAGTCACAATTTAAAAAATTTGCACATAAACTTGAAAAATAGGGCGCAATTTAAAAAAAGTCATGAACTTGGAAAAATATCACAAATTTGGAAAACGAACTGCGGATGTGAAAAAGTTCATGTGTTTGAAAACAACTCCAGATATGTGGGAAAAGTAAAATGGAACAAACAAGAAAAGGAAGAAGTAAGATTTTTTTTTTGAAAAAATGGTTCTAGGAATAACCCGGAACGTTCCCAAACCGGTGGGGAGAAAAGACCGGTATGGGTCGGCCCGTAGAGAGCATGAGGCATGTGGTATGCCACTGTCAGTACTATGCACCGAATAGGACCGGCCAGCACAATTACAACTCACAAGCGATTAGCTAACGGGTAACCTGTGCTTCCATGAGAGAAGTACAATTATGCTTCAACTAGAAGCACAACTGTGTTTTCTTGAAAAAGGAGAAGCACAACTTGTGCTCCTCGAAAAGATAAAAACTGATATTGTAGTTCCATGAGAAGCACACTTGTGCTTCCCCGAAAAAGAAAATGACAACCATGCTTTCGTGTTCCATTTTTTCATTTATTTTATTTTCATTATTTTCCGGGTTTCATTTCTTTGGTTTTTTAAAGAAATTCGACGGAACCTATTAATAGGGGATCTAATTTCTAAGATCTGGACGTGAGAAATCAAAAAACAAAAACAGTTTGTAATTTGGACGCATTGTTCATGAGACAAAACATTTTGAAAGAAATGAATTTATGAAAATTAAGAAGAAAGTCCAAGATTGCGATAAGTGGCGCACATGTAGTGTGTCACTTGTCAACACCAGAGAAATGTGAAAATGATCATTGCAAAGGGTACCTCTTAATTAGTGATTTCAGTATAACTCACTTATTGCGAGACATTGGGAGGGTCATCAATAGTGTTCCTTTAATGGGCTGGCCCATTACACTTTAGCATTGATTCTCTCTACCAATGTGTACGTTTTGCCCTTTTAAAACCATGTAGTGCAGATATGTACTTCCTCCCGTCATTTTTACTACGCGTATTAGATGCGTGCCAAGTCAAACTTTGCAAAGTTTGACCAAATTTATAGTAAAAAAATATAAACATCTACAATATCAAATATATGTACCATGAAACTTCATTTCATGATGAATCTAATAATACTGATTTGGCATTGTGAATGTTGATATTTTTTCTATAAGTTTGGTCAAAGTAGAGATAGTTTGATTTCGGAAAAAACTTATATGCAGACTAAATAGGACCGGAGTAGCACTGGTTCTCCTCTATGAACTGCAGTACTGCTTTTAGTTCTTTATATTTTGAATTTTTTCATGAAATGTAAAAATGTTCAAGCAATTTAAAAGTTGTTCCTATGGTTCAAAAAGTGTCTGTGATATCTAAAAAATATTCACACATTTAAAAGTGTGTTCATGAAATTTTTAAAAATATTTGTGAAAACATAAAAAAATCACGTAATTAAGGTTTTAAATTCAAGTCCCAGATTCGGTCACGTTCGTGGTTAACAGTCTTGCTCCCAACGTGGTGAGGCATCTCACATAACAATGACTATGTCATGTTGATATGAGGGTGGACTAAAATTTCATCATTTATATCCGCACAAGCATTGAACAGGTATTTTATTTTTATTATTATTATTATTATTATTATTATTATTATTATTATTATTATTATTATTATTATTATTATTTATGTTGATGCAAATGTATTTTTTTGCGAAATTATTGTTATTTATTATTACCCTTTAGTTTGCTCGCAGGTACTTTATAGCCTCTAGGTAGATACACATGGTTATATAGTTGCTTGAGTATTCTTTACCTGAACATGCGTTTTAGGGGGTGAAATATGTCTTCCTGAATAGCGCTCTGTATTGGGACTCCTTGCATTTTGTAATCATGAGAAATCGATCATAATTTGTACTATGAATATCTTATGGGTATACAAGGAAAGTTTTATAATTGTCTTTAGTGCCATCTGCGCCATTGGCAGGGAGAGAAGGCACACCACGCGGGAGGATGAGGTGGGAGATGAAAATTCCCCTCCCACCTGAGCGGTTGGCGAATAGAGAGTGCTCCAAACCATAAATTATGGTGATCTGGAGCCGAACAACGACTTTGTTAGAGCGGTCTTTTCCCCGAGAATCCTTATGTAAATGGTTATTATGGCACTCAATATGGTGACTCTAATTGAATTTCTCTTAGAGTCGCCATATTGGCCCCATCACCATAATAGTTGTAGATATGGTGATTCTTGCAAAAAAAAGAAAGCACTCTAGCTAACAGACTTGTTATAATTTATGAAGGGTCCTCCATATTTGACCTCTTAGCCTTCATACGTAGCATCTCGGGGCCAATGTTTGGAGTGCACTCCATATGACAGTTGTGTGTGCGCGCGGAGGAAACATTACGTGATCTCCACCTCACATGGGGATATTAGAGAGATTAAAAAAACTTGTTTTATTCCGAAAATGCTAAATGCAGGACGAGCTCCATGAAGCACTTTATTTAAAAAAAATGAAAATCACATTTTGAAGTTTCAAAAAGTTCTAAAAAAAGCACACACATTCATATGGATATATATACTACATGTGTTAAAATTTGAAGATAGCATACAATATGGTGAGAGCTACAGAAAAAAGACAAAATCATGATTTTGAAAATGACGAACCGTATGTGCACTGCTCACTTAAAAAATGCACGAAATTGTCCTCTTTGTGTAGCTCTGACCATAATGTATTTCAATGTCAAACTTCATACACATGTAAAACACATCCATATAAACATGTATGCTTTTTTTCCCAGATTTTTTTGAAACTTCAAAATGTGATATTTGTTTTTTTTTTCTTTTTCAAAACAACGAGCTCCACGGAGCTCGTCCACCAAAATGCACTACTCGTTTTATTCACAATTTGGTCCCAAAATATGGAGTCTCTTAGTTTGCGCATCACCTTGGCAACCTCCACACTCAATATCTATACAAAAACAGTCAATATATGACGACTCTACTAAGCCTGCTCTTAGCATCTCCCAGGAACGGTGCTACTTGCTGTCTACGATGCCAAGTGACAGTGACACCACATAATTTGGATTAGCAGCACTATTGTGTTTGCGTTTAACTGTGGTTTGTTTACATATACCCACATGTATATAGCTTTGACATCACTAGCACCGCCACTGGCATCTCCTACGCTTATATCCGCCCACACGATAGTGTGAGGCCTAGAGAACAATGTGTTGCACCAGCACGCATATGCCCGTGCCCATGTCGGACAAAATTATTGTTACGACCTAAAAGACTAACAAAATCCTGATTTGACCTCTTTGGGTGACGCCAACATCCCTAGCGTCTGGCCCCTGGCCCGCACTGCCCGCCTGCCCGTTGACCTACTGACGTGGCAAAGGGGCCAGACGCCAGGAACCCTGGCGTCTGGCCCTGATAACTGGATAACCCCACGGGCCCATCCCACTCATCCCCAACCTCTCCCTGGCGGCGGCCGAAGCAAGAACAAAGAGTTCTTTCTCTCTCGCCCCTCTTCTCCCTCACACCAAAGCCCTCCTTATCTACTCCATCCTCCACCCAAATTTGTGGATCTGAGGCCCCCAAGCATCCTTGAGGTATTCTCCCCTTTTCCCTCCATTTTGTTTTTGTTTTCCCCTCTCTTTTTGGATGCATTATTTCACAATAGGTGATGTTACATGAGTAGATATATTCTTTGTTCTAGGAATATGTTTGTAGTTGGTAGATGTTTGTATTTGTCCACCAATAGACTTAGTTTGTGATTTTTTTTGAATTATAGATGATGTATGCATGTGCTACTAAATTAGCTATATGTTGAATATATAGATGTCATAATATTTGTTTGAATCTGAGAAGAATATATTGGGCAAGCAAATATATTTAGAAAAATATTATATGTGTGAAGTGGTATGACAATATAGTTGAATATATAGATGGCATAATATTTTTTACAAAAGAGATGATGAAATTTGATGATTATGTGTGACATGATTTAAGAGAAGCAAATTTGGAGAAATTTTGCATATATAGATTGCATATGAAGAAATTTTGCATAACTTGGAGAAGCAAATTCTACCGTTTGTAATTGTAGTTCATGTTGTGATTTGTTTGGTAGGATGGCGGATGATGATGGACCTTGGTATGGCAGATTAATCGATGAGTGGGATAAGGAGCATCGTGCTCGTGCCATTGAGAAGGGAGAGGTAAGAAGCAAGACTTATCAATTTTTGTTGTTTCTCATTTGTGTTCTTGTATTGATTAAAACATTACTTTATTTGCAGCTTGTAGTTGCTATGCGCATGAGGGGTCATTCCGCTGATGACTTTACTTACGACCCGCGGTACGAGCCTTACATTCGGAGATTGGTTCTTCTCCCATTCATGCTGTAGTTTAAGCGACGCGCTCAGCCGGTGAACCACGCGGCGCTGACCGCACTTGTGGATCGTTGGAGGCCGGAGACTCACTCGTTCCACCTTCCATTTGGGGAGATGACGATGACCCTTGAGGACATGACTATGATAAGCGGCCTTCCTATCATCGGACAAGCTGTTACCGGTCGTGTCAGTGCCGTTAATTGGCGACAACGGACTGACATTTTAATTGGTGTTCAGCCCGACGCCCCTGAGGAAGGCAAGGCCGATACCGCGAGAGTGAGGCATTCTTGGCTAAAACTGGTCAGAGGAAACACCAATCCGTGCCCTCATGGTGCAAATGACGTGGTTGTGCAGCAGTACGCGCGGGCCTATCTATGGTATGTACTAACCAAGGTAGTCTTCTCAGATGCAACCGGGAACTCGGCCCTCTGGATGTTCCTGGAGCTACTCAATAACTGGGATACCCAGTATAGCTGGGGTTCGGCCGCACTAGCATATTTGTATCGTCAGGTAAGAGATATTTGCAACCATTTAACTTGCATTTGTCATGCGCCTCCATATCTAACATGTTTGTTTGATTGCAGCTTGACTTGGCGTGTCGCAGGAAGGGAGATACATCCTCATTGGCTGGGTTTGTTTGGAGCCTATCTGTGTGGATGTGGGAGCGGATCCCGGTTGGATGGCCCGATATCAAGAACCCCAACATGGCAAACCCACAGGGTAATCATGACGGGCTGCATGATGATGATCCATATCGGCGCCCTACGCTTGCTTACTATTGGGAACAAGTGACAGTGTACACAGGAAGCTCGCATGTGCGATACAAGTGCTATATGAACGAGTTGGACACCTTGACTGCTGAGCAGGTATAGAGAAGTTCGATGAGGCCAAATTTAGTCAAGAATGAAACTTGTATCTAACAATATATCTCTTTGTTTTGCAGGTACATTGGTTGCCTTATATGGAAGATCGTGACTATGATCTTAATGAGATGTGCAGTGTGATAGCCATCTTTGGCGGGCGAGGTGCCCAATGATATGCTTCTTCGCAGTCGAGTGGCACTTTATAGACCGTGTGGCAAGACAATTTGGAAGAAGATAAGGTATTCCAATTGAGGAGAGCAACGAGGAAACGCTATCTCTGCATCGGTGAGCAAGCATGCCTTGAGTATGTAGTAGATCATTGAATAAGTCTATGTTTGCTAATGCTTTGTCCCGTGCATCATTTGTAGGTTCGATCGAAGGAACAATTAGGATATATCAGATTGGGCAAACAAACACCGTGCGTGGATAGAAATTTGGAATCAAAGAGACACGTTAGTGCAATCAGAGAATACACTTCACAATCAGTCAGCATATCAGAAGTATCAAGTGTGGTATGCGGATCGTTACCGGTTAAAGCTAAAGCCTGGTTGGATTCACGAGGAGTGGTCGGAGTTGGTGTCTGAAGACCCGGAGACTGCAGAAGGTTATCATACCTTCAACACGGCTGTGAGAGACACCAGAGGGGCTTACGTTGACTATGCACCGATGCATGATGAAATGGTAGTCTGTTTGACCTATTCTAACAAACTTGCATCATGTTCTCTTCTTTCAAATACATAAGTTTGGTGTGTTCACGAATTGCAGGGCAGAGAGTTGCTTCTGTGCGTCAACGATGCCAATGTTGCACTGAGTCATCCACCTAGTGGTGTATTATCTGAGAGGACTCTTAGAAGCACGATGGAGGTGTGACCAATATATTATAAAAGTTTCTTTTCGCGGATTATTTATTTGCATCTCATATCATAGCATATTTTGTGTTGTCGCAGAAGTTCAAGAAGCGGTTCCATAAGATGGCAACAATGCTTTCTTGCCATGGTGCTCAGTCCAGTGACGTGTATGCACCTGGTAGCCGCGTAGCCAGAGCTAATAGACGACGTTATATCCAGAACGATGAGGACATGGAGGAGGAGGTCCATGAAGAGGAGCCAACACATCAAGAGGAGCCAACACATCAAGAGGAGCCAACACATCATGAGGAGCATGACTATGATGCAACACATCAAGAGGATCAAGAGCATGATTTTGATGCTCCACAACCATCATAGGTTACACAACCGACACAAGGCAATGCTCGCTCTAGGAAAGGCAAAGCCATAGCTAAGACACCAGGCAAGAAAGGTAGAAAGAAGACATGGAACACACAATTCCATAGTCCGAAGTATCCTCATCAGTTTATCCCAACAGGAATGCAAAGATATAAGGCCAACATTGAGGCGGAGGAGGAGGCATACAACGAAGAGGAGGAGGAGGCTAGCGAAGAGGAGGAGCCTACACTTGCAGCACTCGTGAAGAGAGGAAGGAGGAAGTGAGCTTCTTGTTTGGAAGTGCATGAACTAGGTGGCGTTTGTATGCATGAACTTGGTGTTGTGGTAAAAACTTTTAAGATTGTCTTGAATTTAGTGTCTTATGTATGCACTTGGTGTCTTATGTATGCATGAATTTGTCGTGATGAAAAATTTGTGAACTTGTTGTCGTTTGTATGCAAAAATTTGTCGTGGTGAAAGTTCTATGAAATGTGCTATCTTCTGTGTTCTATAAACCTATCATATTATTATATATGTGCTATCTTCTTGTGTGAAACAACAAGTCCAAAATAATCAGGGCCCCAGACGGCAGGGTCCTTGGCGTCTGGTTTGAAGTCAGGGGACCAGACGCCACGATCTCTGGCGTCTGGTGGTTGACTGGAAGCAAAAGCAGAGGCCCGGATAGTAGAAACAGGGCAGCCAGACGCCAAAGTCCATGGCGTCTGGCCCTGGTGTAGTAGCAGAAACAGGGCAGCCAGATGCCAGGGTCCATGACGTCTGGCCTTGGTGTAGTAGTTTTTTCATTTTGTTCATATTTTGTCATAGCATAGTATCGAATGACATAGATATTTTGTTTTAGCAAACACCTATAATATCGAATGAAAAACATTAGTGTTCACATAATAGCAAATGACAAACATTAGTGTTTACATAATAGCAAATGACAAACATGGTTATCACATAATCTCAAATTTCACAAATAGTCTCGAATGAGAAGTTCATCACATACAATGTCTCGAATGAGATAAGTAGTTCATGATCACGATGGTCCATGATAGTTGAAACGACATGAACATCACATATAACTCGGTTTCCTGTAGCAATGCAAGTCAACAACCCTTTTCCATCCCCATTCTTGCAGCATTTCTTGAATCTTGTCATCATCAGTTATGTCAACCAATTTTTTCCCCAGGGCCATCTGACTGCTTCCTGCTGACGTAGTACACAAAATCCTCTTCCTTCAACCCTTGCTTCAACATGAATTTAGTCTTCAACCAATCGAAAGTGAGGTCCACTTCACTAACTTGCACAACACATGGAGACAAGCCTTGGACATGAACAATAGGGCTAAGCACCCACTGAGTACCCTTAGCCATCTACAACACACAAATCTCTTAGTACCTAACCTATGATACATTAAACCACGAGGAAATCAAACTAGGGTTTACACAAAACTATGATATATTAAACCAACCAAAAAATGGGGGTGGAGTTGATTTACCTTCTAGTTTCAAAATCCTGAAGATCCAACGGTGAAACCGGACCGATTCATGAGAGATTTGAGGGGGGTTAGGGTACTGGATGAGAGAAAGTGGATGAGAGGGCTAGAGGTGAGAGTGAGTGGAGATGAAAGGAATGAGAGGGGTAGAGGTGGAGATGAATGGATGAGAGGGCTAGAGGTGGGCCCAAAGAATCTTATCCACTCGAAATTTGCTCTCCGGATAGGGAGCCAGACACCAGGGACCTTGGCGTCTGGGTGTGCACACTTGCAAATAGGCAAAATGCTCTCTAAATAGCGACCCAGACGCCAGGGACCTTGGCGTCTGGGTGTGTTGCAAACTGGCAAAATGCTCAGACATATCAGACATGTGTCTGGTCTCCTGCGTGACCAAAATGAGCCAGACGCCAGGACCTTGGCGTCTGGTCTGGATAGGGACCCAGACGCCAGGGTTCCTAGTGTCTGGCTCTCTGGATCGGGCATCAGCCAGATCAGACAGGTGTCTGGTCTCCTGTGTGACCAAAACGAGCCAGACGTCAGGGACCTTAGCGTCTGGTCTGGATAGGGACCCAAACGCCAGGGTTCATCAGCCAGATCAGATAGGTGTCTGGTCTCCTGCATGACCAAAACGAGTCAGACGTCAGGGACCTTGGCGTCTGGTCTGGATAGGGACCCAGACGCTAGGGTTCCTGGCGTCTGGCTCTCTGGATTGGGCATCAACCAGATCAGACAGGTGTCTGATCTCCTGCGTGACCAAAACAAGCCAGACGCCAGGGACCTTGGCGTCTGGTATGGATAGGGACCCAGACGCCAGGGACCTTGGCGTCTGGTATGGACAGTTTGCACATAATTTGCACATAATTTCAAATAGGTTGCACACACTTTTAAACATTGGAAATCAAACAAAAATATGAACAAAGCATAGTTTGCACATAATTTCAAATAGGTTGCACATAAGTAGTTCATGATCACACAAGGTCTCCAATAACAAGTTCGCACATGATGTCTTAAATGACATAAGTAATTCATGACCACACACGGTCTCAAATGACAAGTTCATACATTAAACAAAGTCTCGACATTTCATCATCGATGCCGGTGCCTTTCCATTTGTCTACTGAGTAGTACGGGGCCACTTTCCCTTCTTGTCACGCGCCTCGTCCTCCTCTCGTGCATCGCGAGCCCTTGCAAGTTTTCTTGCCTTCTCTTCTTGACGAGCCTCCTTCTCTTTGCGTGCCCTCTCTTGCTCACGCTTCTTGCGCTCTTTCTTCTCCTTCTCACAACGCTCATGCTCCAATCCCCGTGCAAAGGACTCCTCGAACAGGCGATGCCTCCTTAAGTAATCTCGATGTTGGTCTCCTTGGACATCTTTTGGTACCTCGTGATCTATCCAAGTGAAGTACTTGCAAAGTGGAGGAGGCGACTACATAAAAATCATGTTTTTGTTAGTAATATGAGTTCAAACTTGATGACGTTTTTTGTATGTACACCCAACATACCGGTGGTATGTCATATGCGTTAGTTGGCCTTCGACGATCATATGCATAGTTGGGACACACGAAAAACCTTCTACCTTCTGTCCATGACTTCTTGCGGTCCATGGACACCTTCAGCTTGCAAACATCACCACACCAACATGGTGGTGTGGGCACATCCTTCTCCTTCTCCTTGTCCAACCTGGCCTCCATACACGTCTTCGGTATGTCCTTTTGGTCCGCGCACGCCGGCCTTGTCCTAGAATCGGATGAAGCCATGCCTAGAAAAAGAAAAATTGTTAGCACAAGACACAAAGAGATATGTGTGTAAATACAGTAAATCAATAAAATGCTAGGAATTGTATGAACAAATAATATACCATTATTATTAGATCAACCATCTGGATTAAGCAAATAACCGAAGGCCGATCCATTATCAACCATTCCTCTCCGACCACCACCACCTCTAGCACTTGTGCTTCCTCTCCGACCACCACCACCTCTAGCACTTGTGCTTCCTCTCCGACCACCACCACCTCTAGCACTTGTGCTTCCTCTCCGACCACCACCACCTCTAGCACTTGTGCTTCCTCTCCGACCACCACCACCTCTAGCACTTGTGCTTCCTCTCCGACCACCATCACCGTCACCTCTTCCACCTTGTTCACCATCGGTGCCACCTCCATGACTTGTTTTTCCTTTTTTGGTTTTCCTATTCTTGCATGTCCGCTCATTGTGTCCCCCTTCACCGCACACCCCACAGTTGATAGTGTTAGGAGCCTCCATGAAATGACCGCTACCAAATTGTTTCATGCCAGTGTATCCAGCCAGGTCATCCATATCACCCCTAAACCTCTTAGTTCTCCTTCTACCCTTGGTCTCCACCTTCAGAAGAGGGTCTGGCCTAATATGAGGGCCATGGTACTCAGGCCACTATGATTGGTCCAAGAAAGGGTGAAATCTTGGCGCCCATGTCAACCTAGTAGCTTCCACACGGAACTCTTGCATCTACACAGTTTTTCCATCAGAAACATGTATGTTTCTCGCCTTCGCCGCCATTATCAAATGCGAGCATGGCCAATGATACTTACTAGGCCTCTCGCACTGGCACCACCGAGTCTTCAGACGCACCTCAAATGCAGCACCATCATATTGTCTACCGTCTCGTGTTGTGCCACCTGGCTCATCAATTTGATAGATCATTTCAGTTCTATCGAATATGATAATTTGTTGCCGTGAAGACTTGCTTGCTTGCAACTGCAACCATTCATCAACCTTTTCCGGATAATCCTTTTTTCACCTATCCATTTTGCAGTCTCTTCAGAATGCCTCTAAAAGTACTCATTAAGCTTGAAGAATGTGTACTCCACTATTGCAGTCACCGGCAATGCACGAGCACCCTTCAGCACATTGTTGAAACATTCTACCAGATTGCTCATCATGTCTCCATATCGCCTACCACCATCGTCATGAGCACATGCCCACTTGTGCTTCTCGCTTAAATTCCTAGTTAAGAACTCTTTTCCCCCTTCGTTCACCGCTGCAAAGAGTTTGTTGTATCGAGCATCGAAACCTTGGGTGGTGAAGGCCACACATACATGGGTAAGGTCTTTGCTGAGCTCCTTGCTCTTACATGCCCGGTAAAAGTTGGCCACGAAATGCCTCATGCACCATATGTGGTGAAGCTTTGGAAATTCTGGAATAATAATGTCCATTGCCTTGAATATGCCATGGTGCCGGTCCGATATGATGCATACCTCCCTAGCCCCAATCACGTTGTGCCTAACATGACCCATGAACCACTCCCAGTTGTCTTGGTGCTCGGAAGGCACCAAAGCAAATGCACACGGCAACACGTTGTCGTTTGATGAGTGCGCCATTACTACCATTAGTGTGCCCTTGTATCTACCAGTCAAGAACGTGCCATCTATAGACAAGACCGGACGACAATGCTGAAACGCCTCCACACATTGTCCATAACTCCAGAAGGCACGGTGGAACACTCCCTCGTGATCCTCGACCACATGAAACATGCCCGAGTTCTTATGTGCAATCGCGGCCAACAACCTTGGGAGCTGGTTGTATGCTTCTTCATAACCACCATACAACATCCTAATAGCATTTGCCTTTGCCTTCCATGCCTTCCCATACTTGACTTCATAACCAAATTGTTTTTTCACCGTCCGCGTTAGAAACCTCACTTTCACAGTGGGATCAAAGCCTATGTCTTTCATCCATTTGTATCCGAGATACTCAGATGTGAGTTGACGGTGTGTCGTTCAAAGTCGTTTAGATGGCGGTTTGCACCTATGAGTGGCAACACAACTTCTTAACACCCATTCTTCGGTTTCTTTAAGCTTTCTTGCACGAACCTTCCATGTGCATCCTTCATGCTCACACTTCATGGTGTAACGCAACTTCATGTCAGAGTGCTCAACATAAATCGGCATATGGTTCCGAATGGCATAATCAGCCAACCAAAACTTCAGCATAGGCAAGCTCGGAAACTTCACTCCTTTCTCCAAATAAGCATTCTCGTCCTCATTCTCCACCCTTGGTTCTTCTGGATCCGGGCATGGTGTTGGCCCAATCACCGTCATTCTCATTCCACCGTCAACAACAGCTTTATGGGCAAGGCTGAGATCTTTAAACAAGTGAGTTCTTTTTTCTAAGCCCGTCAGCTCAAAGTGGATTTGGTTTTCCTCCTTTGTGAATCCATCCTCGTCCAACTGTTCAACTGGACCCTCGTCATCCGAGTCATACGCATATTGACGCCTAAAAGGCAAGTCATGATCCATGTCCTTTTGCGCTATGTACGCATCCAAGTCACCAACATCATTACCATGAAACCCTTCCTCTTGCTCTTCGTTGTCATCATAAGCATCTTCATCCTCTTGAATTACTTCGTCACTAGCAATCACCTCAACTTCATTTGCTTGGCTAGTTGGTGGTTGGCTAGAAGCATTGGAGGCATACAACTCAACCTCATTTGTTTTAATAGATGGTACATGGGGACGTGGTTGGCGATAAGCATTAGGGGCATCAACCACAACCTTATGCTCAACAAGTGGCACCATTGTCCTCTCGCTCATGTCATCCATTGGGGGAAGAGACATGCCGGTTCAAATCAAAGGTAAACCGAGGAGATTCAACCTTGGTGGCAAACAATTCAAGTGACTTGTCTTCCGATTGGGAAACTTTTTCTTTGTATACATCCCAATGCAAATCCGAGGTGATAGGCATACTTTTCAAGCGAGATTTAGCTCCAACTCCAACATCATACCTTCCTATTAACTTAACATCAACATTGGTGTCCATCCACTTTAAGACATGTCTCACTTTTGCAACAACATCCTCATAGCTAGGGCTTGTATCAAAAACCAATGGTTCCTCACCCGTGTCGGCATTGTTACTCAAGAATGCCTCCTTGTCCATGCAATGAACATTAACAAGTCTCTCCATCTAAAAATAACATGAATGCATTTAAGACTTCAATGAGAATTGATGTTTATCCAAATACATCTCATTATATCCAAATCATATCAACACTAAATTATTGGTGATGTCCACAAAAGTATCACTAATTAACACACACTAAGCAAAGTTAACCCTAATCACTAACTAACCCTAACCCCCAATCTTTCTACTCAACAAGCATATATTCCTACTACACACCATGCATATCACTATATTATCAAAGTTAACCAAGCCATTCACACTAACATAAGGGAGAAAACAAGAACTAGGGTTCCACCAACATGTATAAAATGCAACCAAAATAACAAGATTTAACAAAAAAATAATTGGATGATTTGGGGGAGATTACCAAGAGCAACAAAGTGATGGAAAGATCCACCTAAGAGATGCACCTTTTGAAGAGGATTTGAGGGGGAGCTTGAGGGGTGGGAGAGAGTGTGAGAGCTCCAAGTGTTCTTCAAGCTCGGGTTGTGGACTGGGGAAAGTGTGTGGGGTGGGCCCCACACACTCTCCCGTGGGTTATCCACTTACCAGGGCCAGACGCCAGGGTCCTTGGCGTCTGGCCCCTTTGCCACGTCAGCAGGTCAACGGGCAGGCGGGGAGTGCGGGCCAAAGGCCAGACGCCAGGAACCTATTCGCAATCCAAACGCCAGGGATGTTGGCGTCTCCCAAAAAGATCCGGCACCGATCTCATGCATGCATGTGACGCTGGCCGCCACCACCCGGTCCACGTACTTGACGCGACAAAGCCAAGGCCTCAGTCCATCACGCGCCTAGCCTGCCCAAAGCAGCTACGCGATCTCGTGTCATTTCGATCGCCGCACAGGTGCACGCCAAAACCACCGGTCCACCGCCGCGTGTCTACATATCCCGCGAGTGAGGCTGTAATTGTCGGCCAAAGTCACTGTTTAACCATTAGTAATGACGAGTTTAAACTGAAATGACCGAACTATTTCGCGATTTGACACGGTGATTTCATGCTGATTGTCAGTCACTACTGCACGTAAACCGTGTTGTGTTCCCTACGCATGGCAACATGCTTGCGTGCGTGTCTCAGTCGCGCCCTTGCGTACTACATGGTCGCGTCACACTCAGAGTGTAATTTTCCTCAAAAAAGAACGGATTTGCTATTTTACACTCGAGTGTTTTTCAATTGGCTGTCGTTCAAATTTGTGGCCGTCCGATCGCCCGCCGTGATTTGGGCTGACAGTTGTTGTTCTCGGGCGGGTTTCCTTTGTTGCGGGTGCGGGTTTTTTTTTCCGGCCCGGGTTTTTATGGGGCTGCCCGTTACCGGCGCCCGTTTGTCTGCTTTCGTTTTCCTTTTTTGAATTTCATTTGGGCGGCAATGCTTCGAAACGGCAAATGGGCAGAGAGGGGGCCATAGGAGGAGGCGCTCGAGCGGAGGGGGATTCACTGCTCCCCAGGTTAGTTGTCGTTGTCGCTCTTCCTTTCCCCGCGCAATTTGGTATGGTTCTGGTCATGTAGCTTCCAGATCTAGGTTTGTTGGTGCGTTGTTGTTGTAGGTCCTGTTGTTGTTTGATGATTTTAGCGGTTGGTTAGTGCGATTTGTTGTTAGCCAATGCTCATTTGTGCAGTTCGCCACAGATCCCCTCTTCTCCGTGGATCCCCTCTACTCGCGCCAGTTCGTCGTGGAGAACGTCTGCTCCGGTGTTAGGTTTTAGATTTTATCTCCTTGTTGTGGGCACTGTTAGGTTGGGCGTTGATGTGTTTGTCTTCCGACGGGGTTAGGTTTTGTGTTTTTTTCATGTGTGCAGGCGTGTCCCTGTGTGTGATTCAGAGCTTTTGCAGTTGAAGTTCAATCATCTGGTGGTTGTTTAGTGTTTGAATGCTACTGATCTGTTTTGATTGCTACTGAGACTTTGCAGTTTGAAGTCCAGTCATCTGGTAGTTGTTTAGTGATTGATTACCAGTAGAAACGGGGGAAGAGCTATGAATTTCTCTGGTATGGTAGTATAGGGATTCCCCTTTCTTGTTGATTGCTTGGTCCAGTTTGGGCTAGCTATGAATTACACTGTAATACCCCCCAAATTTATACTGCTATGCTTCTCTGATTTACACTGTATTTGTAGCACTGATTTTACATTTGTAATCCCCGTAGTTTTACTTTTGTAAGATTTTATCTGTAATGTGTCTCCGAACCCCAATTTTTATGATGTGAAGTTTTTCTGAATTTCTGTATATTGTATCTCTAAAGTACATTGTAAGACGCTGTAATTGCACTGTAACTTCTTGTGGTTTTTGCAATACAATCCTCTAGATTACCCCCACTGTAATTCTCGTGCTTTTGGACGGTAACTCCCTAGAGTTACACTGTAGTGCCCATTTAGCCCTATTTTACACTGTACTTTTTTCAGACTTTTCACTGTAATTCTTGCCTTGCTTACTATGCAAATTGCATCAGCATTACAGTGTAGTTCCCGCCCTTGATTACTATATAATTTGCATTAGTATTATAGTGTAATTTCCCCAGTTTTTTAAATGTAATTTGGATCATTTATTACACTTTATTTCCTGCCTTGATTACACTGTAATTCGTGCCTTGATTTTCAGTGGAATGCCCCTCCGGGTTACTCTATAATTCTGAGTATTTACACTGTATTTTGTTCAGACTTTTCACTGTAATTCTTGTCTTGCTTACTATGTAATTGCATCAACATTACAGTGTAATTTCCATAGTTTTTTTACTGTAATTTGCATCAGTTATTACACTGTAATTCTTGCCTTGATTACACTGTAATTCCTGCCTTGATTACACTGTAATTCATGCCTTGATTTACAGTGGAAAGCCCCTCCGGGTTACTATATAATTCTGAGTATTTTTACAGTGTTAGTTTGCTTAGTTTTTTTGTGTTTTACTGCCTCACTATACACTGTAAGTTGGACCAGTATTACTGTGTAAGCGGGATCAGTATTACAGTGTAATTACTGTCTTGTTTACACTGTATTTTTTATCAGTATTACAGTGTTGTGTAATTTTGTTTCCTGCCTTGATTTTACGGTGTAGTTTGCATAAGTTTTACCATGTAATTTCCCTAGTTTTATTTTTTGTGTAATTCCTGCCTTGATTTTACTATTTTGGATCAGTATTAATAGTTACTTCTCTGTAGTTTTCAGCTTCATTATCTATGGGGAGGCTACGGAAAGTCTCTCACAAGGATGTTCCGGAAGCATCTTCTATTGAGAGTGCTGATCCTTTGCAAGAGCCCTTCGTGCCTAATGACTTTGCGGAAGATGGTTCTAATTGCTGTAGGGTTTACACTGTAATATGATTGAGCACTGTAATTGTTTTAGGGCTTATACTGTAATTTACCAGAGTTTTACTCTGTAATTGTTGTAGGGCTTATAGTATTTGTTAGATACGTTACAATGGATTTTACCTCTGAATTGTGGGACTTACACTGTAATATACTGCAGATTTACACTGTAATTTGAATACTTCAGCACTGTAATTGTTTTAGGGCTTACAGAGTATTTTTCAGATAGATCACAGTGGATTTTTACGTCTAATTTTATGGTGTATTTATGAGCGTTGATACCTGGGAATAACCGTGTAATTCCGGGGGATTTACAGTGCAATTAGTGGGCACTTTGACTGTAATCCGTGGGTGTTTACAGTGTAACTTCATCAGTTATTCAAGTGTAAATCCTTGGGAACTTGCAGTGTCATTTCGTTTGTATTTACGGTGTAAATCCACCGTATGCTTTTTCAGAGTTTGCACTTTAAGTTTCAGCTATCAGGATTTGTAGTGTAATTTCTATTGTTTTGCTATTGTAATTTTTGGCATTAGACTGCAAATTTTTTGTTATTCCAGAGTTTTATAATTGCTAGCAATCAAACATTCCACAGTTTCCTGTTGTCTCTGGAATTTCTTTGTAACTAGTTTCTCTGATGTTTCTAGGTGAAGCAGGGTGAAGGGGATGAAGAATTTGTGAAGCTGGTGAAAGGGGTCAAGAATTGGAGTAGGATTACGAGTGTTCCTGGCCTGTAGATTGTCCGGTGATCTCCGCCAATTTTTGGCTGTTGTTCCTTGACCGGGTCATGGTCCAGCTTTACTTGATTCGGGTTTATTTCCTAACCCGTTTTATTTGAAATATAGCGAGAGACAGTGCCTGTGGGGGTTGGTTTTGGACATACAAGTGGCATATGTTTATTAGACAGGATATTTGAATGTTTTCCAATTGTAAAATAGTCAAGTGCTAAATAGACAGTCCCAAAAAGAAAAGAAAAGAAGAATCAGAGTGTCACGCAAGCTATCGTCGTGTTGGCTAGCAACCATCTCTTACTTGTGCTTGCATGTCCGGTAACACTAGAATCGATCACTGGGCATCCATCCAAGCTACCAAAGATCACCAGGAGAATACTCCCACCATAAAGTAGTGATCTAAACGCTTTTATATTTCTTTACAAAGAAAGTAGTATACGTTTACAGTAATCATCTAGAAATATATGTTTACGGCCGATCGGTCACGTCTGCTTTGGTGATTAACATGTAGCCTGCAGTAAGATCTTAGGCGACGAGGCATGTGATCTGTTCATGGGGCCTCCACACAAAATGCACATGGGGTGATGGGATCAGAGTTTTGGCCGTGAGTACAGACTCATGACATGTGGATTGACGAGGCTGAAGCGCCTTGTTGTGTGGCGTACTGGTGTCTGCATCGTGACTGGATTGTCGCGCCTTTGCCGGGCATGCATGCACCGTCGAGACGTGTTCGGCCGTTGCACCGAGGACATGGACCAGCGCTCAGGTGCAGGCACCGGATATTTCTTGGTGTGCACTATTGGCCTCATGTAAAATCTTGCAGATTTGCTACATGTAAGGACATCTACAGCCGGATACCTCAGACCTCCTTGAACTACCAGTCATAGATTTTCATTTCAGCCGGGCATCTCAAACAGGCTCAAACGTCCGGGCTGACCAGCATACCTCATATCCAGTACAACCTAAATATGGAGAGGACATGGGGCGCCGGGGCTTCCGCTACGTCAGACCCGGCCCATGCTGGCCAACCCGACCACATATATTCGTCTTCATCCGCTCGCCGGACCAAACCCGAGCCACTTCACACTCCACTCCCCTCCGCTCCCTCCATCACTCAAGCTCACCTCCGCCGATTCCTGGCCATCTCCAGCATGGTGGGCAACGAATCCGAGTCCTTCACCTTCAGATCCATCGACCCCGAGTTCATCCCACGCGGCCCCGAGGAGGAGATCACCGTCCGGCTTCCGCTCCGCCGCTCCCGGGAGGAGGCCCGTGCCTGGCAGCGCTCTGACTTCTTCCGTCTGGAATCCGTTGCATCCGCCCAAATGGCTCATGGATCCGACGCTAGGTGTGTCGTCGCTGCCTCGTGGAGGCGGTGCGGTCCGTCTGACGTCCGAACGCGGTGGCGAACGCGCAACCCCTCTGTTGGCAAGTCGAGCATCGGGACGCACCATAGGCCTCGTTCAACGAGAACATGACACGGCGAGCCCGCCATGCGAGGCAGCGGGCGCAGGAGGCGGCGGCCCTCGCGGCGGTGGACGTCGGTGAGACAGAGTTGCATTCTCCGGCTCCCCGTATGGTGCAGCAGTCCGGGACGCCGTAACCGCATCGTGGTGGACATCGTCGGCTTGTCCTAGGATGGGTCTATCATCGATCTGACGCCCACCAGCACCATTCGGGTTCAGGGTTCCGATGAGGAAGAGTAGGGCATGGGAGACGGCGGCCTTGAGCCCCGTGAGCCGGCTCGTGTCCCATGCCCTATTCTACCTTGCCGTCGACCAGACCAACACTCTGGGGAGCGTAGCCGGCCGCTGGACATGGCCGCAACAGAACCGGGCGAGCTCCAGTTATATTAGGTTTCACGTTGTTGATTTGAGATGTCCGGTTCTAGAATCAAATTTTTGAGGTGTGACGGGTCAGTGTCCGCGAAGGCGCCCGTGGGCGTTTAAGGGGCCGAATTTGCCCATGCGCCTGTAGATGCTCTAAGATGCCTGAAACTTTGATTATGTAAGTCGAATTTTTGTTTAGCAAGAGGCTGAAGTTGGTGGCGACGAGCCTCGAGCCATGACCTCGTCGGAGACGGGGATGACGTTGCGAGCCGCAGTGAGTTGCAGCGTCCTAGGCACATGCGTGAAAAAGCAGGTTGATGGGTGCGGGTCGAGGAGCAGGGGGTTGTCGATGTTGCTTTAAATCGGCAGAGTTCAGAGGGATGGTCACGGCGGAAGCAAGCACGCCGATGAGGGCAAGTTGAGGGTAGGATGAGGTGACAAGCCGGTGCACAGTAGCGTCCGCCAGTCGTGGGTGAAGAGGCCGACGGTTAGGGCTGTGTTGGTCCGAGGCGTTGGAGGGAAGGCAAAAAAAAATATTCATAGTGTGTGATGGTTTATGGATGTCTGATGAATATCTAACGAGTAAAATTTGTGACTTAACAAAAAAAAAATAGATACGAGGCGTCAGAACACAACACAGGGCCCGAGCTTTCAGCCCATGATCGGGGCTGTCGCGCTTGTTTGATTCCTCCGACCCGCTCGATTCACGCAACATGTAGCTGGACTGGACTGGACTGGACCGGACCGGTGGCGTACCAAAAATGCTCG
Organism: Triticum dicoccoides; assembly: GCF_002162155.2. Lineage (NCBI taxonomy): Eukaryota > Viridiplantae > Streptophyta > Magnoliopsida > Poales > Poaceae > Triticum > Triticum dicoccoides. The sequence goes on from NC_041384.1 coordinate 22,608,657, forward strand.
TTCCCATTCACGCCACTACACCGCGCACTCGTTGTGGAGTGAGGAGAAACAGATCGGACACAGACGGATCCGGCTTGTCTGCTTCTTCCTCATGCTTCCATCTGTACTCTCACTTCATCCTACAACTGTGTTTTTATATTTTTTTTAATCTAATCATCTCCTCTCCTGATTTTAAAAGGATGAGACCGGGCCTTCTTTTGTTTCAATCAAATTAAGCCACACGCAAAAAGCAGGCAAGTCTCGTCCGACACGCACAGGGACACGCACGCACCATGCTCCGCCAATTCGGCCAGAATCCGTGGCCGGAATACATATATAAGATCGTGTCCATGTGGAGTATATCAGTAAGTATACGCTGGGCTCTTTTAACCTTTACATTCCCTCCATTTTAAAATAAATGTCTTACTGTTATTTAAAAAAAGTGTCTTAATTTTATACTAGTATAAAATTATGCTAGAGTTGAGGCACTTATTTTTGAAACAAAGAAAGTACAAGTTTCTTCGCTGGTTGCCTTGCATTTTGGGTGTCAGAAGTGTTGAGTATAATGTTTATTAGAAAAGACGAAATAAATTAGGATTTGTTCTGACTTGTCTTGTATTTCAAGTAGATGATTGTATTCCTATATATATGCCCACGAGGCTCAAACAATACATTTAACTATTCCACCAAACCTCTCTCCCTTCTAACATGGTATCAGTTTTCAGGTTTTAAACCCTAGCCACCATCGCTTCCGCACCCGCGCGTCGCCCCTGCAGCGGTCGGCCTCTATGACCGCCGCCGGAGGCCGCGCCGTCCGTACCTAGGGTTCGTTCGCCGGTCGTGTTGACCGGCTGCCTAGAAAGTCTTTTCCCCGATGCGCCGTACAAGCATCCGCCGCTCGTACTGTGGTTCGTACCACGCGGCACCGTCTTCATGATGTGAGATCGATGACTTTTGTGAATGGACCCATGGTGGATTCGCATTGGAGGCACCACAAAACTCTATTCGGTCCATCTGCACTACGTAAAGGAGAAAAAACCATTCGCTAGGAGCTAGGAGGGACACCATTCCTCCGCCAACACTTCGTAGCCATCATCACCATTCCCATCTACAGCAGCCGCCACCTCCATAGCCATAATCTCCGCCATAGCCTTCATCTTCATTAGCTATAGTACTTGTAATCAAGAGCACCTCAGGATCGGTGATATTCTAAGACTTTTAATAATTCATCTTCAAGAGTTGATCTTTACAATGCTTTTTGCTTGTGATGCATTTGTGATGTGTGAGTAGTGCATGTAGGGGTACACAGAATGCTACGCTAGCGAAAAATAAAACTGACTCTGTAGGCTAGGGCAGTGGCTTGGTATGGCTTGTGAGGCATTCCTTCTGCCTCTAGAGCAGTGAGGTTGTCGGAAAGGTCGTGGAATGGGCAGCTCGATGACAAGTAGAGTAGAGGCATGTCAAGCATCTGTGCCACAGGGAGGTGTCAAGTAGACTGCGTAGAGTGCAACGGAGTAGATGGACGTTGGGCAACATTGCATTTCAAATGGGATTTGTCTCATGGACACACGAGCAAGTTAGCAAAGGTTTATATTTGTTTCTCAAAGAAAGAAGCCAATGTTTATATTTCAGAGGAGTACTTATTAATCGATGAGGCAAGCTTTGGCTCCGTTTCGAAAAAAGCAGCTGCATGGGAGGTCGAAATGCAGTTTTATTCCCTGCAAGAGTGAGCTTCACAAATGGACGCAGCTCCTCTCACGTACGGCGCACTCGCTGACATGTGGACCCGGACCCACGCGTCAGTGGCCGTACGTCAAGGGATCCGGCTCCTTCACAAATGGTGTTGGAGGGTAGGTAACCAACCCCCACACAAGTTACAGAACCGACCCAAACACGATGAGATGAACTACTCTATAGGCTCTAATAAATTAGACACACACACACACACGACGAATCGAACGACGAACGCCCATGCAGATGGAAGCACAATTTTCCGGAACTATGCTTGGATGCGCATGTTCCACGTCATGGTGAAGCTCTTCCCCAGCGGCAACGCCAGCCCGCCCACCTCCATCGTCACGCCGCTCCTCTTTTCACCCTCCACGGCGTCATCTTCTTCTCCTTGGCGCAGCACCTGCGCGGCGTCGGCGGCCGCGAAGTAGGGGCTCGACGTGGCGACCGCGGTGGCGTCGTCCGCGCCGTCGACCTGGATGGCGAGGTCCGTGCCGGCGCCGTGCAGCCCCAGCACGGTGATCTTCTCGATGACGAGGCCCTTGTGCATGCTGTAGCTCCCCATGGCCACGTCCGACCGCACCGTCACCTCCTTGCCCCCGCGCACGGCCGCGTGGAACCGCGCGTACGTCGCCTGCCCCTCCGCGAGCACCATGGCGGGCCGCTCGTCGTCGTCCACGTACACGGCGCCCTCCGCGTCCGCGTCCGCCGCGCCGAGAGGGAACGCCACCACCAGCGTGAACGGCGTCGCGCGCGCGTCCCGGGAGATGGTGCCGCCGCGCTGCAGCGGCAGGACCGTGCCCTGGTGCACGTGCACGTTCACCTCGTTCAGCGGGGCCGGGAGCCTGACGGCGGCGCCGGAGCCCGTGGACACGACCGCCTTGCTGGTGTCGAAGAGGTTGTACCACGTGCCCGGCGGGAAGACCGCGTCGACGGAGCTGGCGCCCTGCTCGAGGACGGGGGACACCATGACGCCGGCGCCGAGCAGGAACTGGTTGCTCACGCCGTAGCACGGCGCGAAGTCCGGGAAGGAGAAGAAGAGCGGGCGCGCGACGGGAGCGCCGGTGAGGTGCGCCTGGTAGTTGAGCGTGTAGAGGTAGGGGAGCATCCTGTAGCGCATGCCGAGCGCGTTCCGGGCGGACCTCGCCACGGACTGCCACTGGTAGAGCTCCTGCCTCGGCGAGGCGAAGTTGGCGTGGTCCCTGGAGAAGGGGTAGAAGGCGCCGAGCTCGATCCAGCGGCTGCACAGCTCCTCCAGCGGCGGCGGGCTCGCCGGGTAGAAGCCGCAGATGTCGGAGCCGACCATGGGCATGCCGAAGATGCCGAAGTTGAGCATGGTCGAGATGGAGTAGCGGAGGTCCTCCCAGGTGCCCTTGTTGTCGCCGGTCCAGTGCGCGGCGTAGGCGCCGGAGCCGACGAACGTCGACCTGGTGAGGATGAACGGCCTCTTGCCCTGGATGCTCTGCAGCCCCTTGTGCGTGGCGATGGCCTGCGAGAAGCCATACAGGCTGTGGGCATTGTACTCCAGGACGCCATTGTAGTGCACGGCGCTGGTGGCGATGGTGTTGTAGCCGAGGCGCGCCGACTTCCCGGAGGCGTTGATCTTGTACGGCGGCTCGTCCCACCTGGTGTTGGTGAGGTTCTTGCAGTCGAGGCAGCACAGCCAGGGCTCCTTGGACGTCGGGTCCGGGCACCGGTGCGTGGTCGGGATGGTGCACTTGCCGGTGCAGAAGTTGGAGGCCTCGTTCATGTCGATCCAGAGCCCGTCCACGGGGACGAGCTCGTGGAAGCGGCGCACCTCGTCGATCCACCACGAGGCGCCGTTGGGGTTGATGAAGTCCGGGAAGTAGACGGGGCCGGGCCAGACCTGGGCGAGGTATGGCTGCCCGTCGAGCTTGATGAAGATGTCGCGGTCCATGCCGCGCTGGTACACGCCGTAGGTGTGGTTCACGTTGATGCCGGGGTCGATGAGGACAATGTACTTCATCCCGCGCGCGTGGATCTTGTCGAGGAAGGCCAGCAGCTTGGGGCGCGGGTAGTTCACGGGGCTCAGAGTGAAGTCCTTCCTGGCGTCCATATGGTCGTCGTCGTTCCAGATCACGTCCAGGGGGATCTGCGCGCTCCGGTAGTTCTCCACCACGTCCTCCACCACCGAAAGGTTATGGTATCCCCACCTGCATTGGTGGAACCCTGTAAACCAGAGCAAAAGGCAATAAGAGATTTGCAGTGTTAAATTTCAAATACTCTGTTCTGGTTGCAGAGTAAAAATAGTAAAGAGTAGTATGATTTACTACAAAACAATTCAGGTGAGGTCTCTTGACCATATTCAGAGCAAGTTTTGTTTTGGTTTTTGCAGCCACATTCTCAGAATCACGACTTGGGAATGTCATTTACATATTTAGTGCGAATCAAGAAATTGTTGGTTTGTTACAAATTACAGAGAATCCAGAAATTATGGTCTCAAATTATATTTGGCCGATGATTACGCGAGGGAGCTAGATGTAATTGTGCTTACTATTCTTGCTAGAATTTGGCTCATTCTATATATTTGTAAACATGAACAAAATATATCAAGGCAGGCAGAGTTGATGGGTTGGTTACCAAATGCCCAGTACGGCATGGGCGCGGGGCGGCCGATCATGGCGGTGTACTGGTCGACGACGGCGAGCGGCGTCGGGCCGGCGAAGAAGTAGAAGTCGAGGAGGCCGCCGATGACCTTGTAGGTCAGCGAGGTGCCGGTGTACAAGACGTCCATGCCGTTGCTGTTGAGCAGCAGCACGGCGTGCGCGACGCCGCGGCCGGCGAGGTTGCGGAGGTCCACGTACACCGGGTGGGAGCCGTAGAGGTCGGTGTTGAGGTTGATGGCGGAGGCGTCGGTGGTGTAGAGCGTGTAGGGGTCGTTGGGCCGGAGCTTGATGCCGCCGGGCTGCGTGTTCTCGCCGAGCCCGTAGAGCGCGGCGTCGCCGGGAAGGCGCGTGGACACCTCCAGGTACTGGTCCTTGAACACCAGCGGGGCGCGGCTGGTGTTGAAGAGCGGCTGCCGGGTGGATTTGCGGTGCACGGCGAACCAGAAGGGGTCGCGGCCGTAGGTGAAGACGAGGTCCTGCCCCGGGTACTCCCCGGCGGTGAAGGGGGCGCCGTCGGCGGTGGCGCCGAGGGGCGGGGATGGCTCCCGCGGGAGCAGGTCGTAGGGGACCTCCCACCTCTGCTTCTCCGCGTCCGTTATCTGCACCCGTACCCTGTCCATGGTCTCGTGCCTGCACAAGTAGTAGTACAGCAAACACATTCCGCCATTACAAAATGCACGAGCTTGCATCTCCATTGGTCTCGGTCGTAGAATACCTATAAATTAGGAGCACGCATGATTGGAATACATATATACTACTACTAATCCGGCTGGACAGAGTAATCATGGAAGCATGAACACACATTGTGCCAAGAGAATATGAATATGATACATCAGCGGGGCAACAAATCAATAATTTCTTGAGCATGTTTATAGTACTTGTAATTTCGCAGACCAATTCCTCAAATTTGGGGAGCTGTTTTGCCCTTTTTCTTGAACAGATCGAACGGGCAATTATTGCAGCCACAAACATTCCCCTCAAACAAAGCTACTGGTACTAGAAACCGTGGAATCCATTTCAAAAAAAAAGAAACCGTGGAATCCACATAGAGCACTGTGAATAAAAAAAGCCGCGAGGAAGAAAGAAGCTTACTTGACGAAGAGCCTGAGGCGGGGGATGTCAGGGCCGTAGGTGGAGGTGCGCCGCTTCACCTGGAGGAAGCCGACGAGGCCTCCCCCGTTGGGGCGCTGGACGAGGGAGACCAGCTTGTACCCGAACCCGGCCGGCTTGGGCGCCGCTGCCGGTGCCTTGGCCTTTGCCTTGGCAGTCGCAGAGACGCCATTGCTGCTGCCGGCCAAGGCCAGGATGAGGAGGAGGAGGAGGCACCGCCATGGCAGGAGGTGGGAAGGAGGGCGAGGGAGCATCGCTGGCCGCGTTCCTCCTCTCTCACTGTGCAGCGGCGGCAATGTCGCAGGCCCCACTACTCCTCAGTCCTCACAGGTGTGAATTTGTGAGAGGGAGAGAGCAGGGGCGGATAGTGGATAGGGAGCGAGAGAGAGGGAGGGAGGTGTAATGATGCGAGTAATGAGGGGAGAGAGAGAGCGATGTCAGTGTGATGAGTGGCATGTTCAACGGGTGTGCAGCACCGTCCTCCTTTATAGCCGCCGTATCCTCTCTCTCTCTCTCTCTCTCTCTCTCTCGGGGTACTCTCTGTATCGTGGGGTCCGATCAGCCGCGGCATGGTTGTCAGTCACTGCACGCAACAGAGAGGTTTTGACGCCTAGATCATGGCCGGTTTTTGAAAAGTTCAAAATTCTATAAAATTCACAATTTTACATTTTAAAAAATCTAAAAAAGATACAGACATGCGTGGAGGCATAACACACATGTGTAAATTTTAAGGACAAAATACGTTGAAATGAAGGCAGTGCAAAAAAAAAAAGACAAATTTGTGGCTTTTCAACACATGATACTATTCATCCCAAAAGTACATGGATTTGTTCTTTTTGAACGAATGGCATCTCAAGGTATTTCATTTTGAAATTTTACACACATACACATCACATTCTTGTGTACTTGTACAAAAAAATCATATTTTTTATACCAAAAATTATGAATTTCAATTATTTTTTCAAAATTTTTGGCCGATCTCCAAAATGCCACTTTCCATGGATTATTCAACTCAAACATGGCTCAATGATTCCACTGATTCTCTCTTGCATAATCTTAGAGAGGATTTAAATGTTATTGAGTAATAAAGGTTTTTTTTCTCAGGCATTGAGTGATAAAGGTTGTTTTTGCCGTAGCGATAATAATTTTGACATCAAAATACCGCTCCCAAATGATTATTCTCGTTGGCCACGGAAATTCGGCAAAAAAAAAACCGATACATGTCAATCACACATGCGAATACCACCAACATAATTTTCTTCCGCCTCTCAACCTTGGCCGTGGGGCTCCTCGCACTCCGCTTTCTCATCTCCGCTTGCGCTTGGCTGTTGCTCTCCTTTCCATAGCGAAGTGCGAGGCATGCGTGGCACAGATCGCGGGAGGTGGTGCGTTCGGGCTAGCATGGTTGCGCGACATCAGTTCCTGGTTCGTGAGCACAACAGAGGCGACCAAGAAGGCGATGGTGGTCTCCAAGGATCAAAGTCCAGAGGAGAACGAGAGGATGTTCCCCGATGGCAAAGCAAAGTATCCAATCGAGATCGTGCTTTGGGCCATGGAGGAGGCGGAATCTGCGGATCCAGTGCTGCGGTGGAAGTGAGCGGTGTTCTGATCCGCATCCGAGGTCTTCCTAGTCTGGAGGAGGATGTGGTGGCGGTGGTGATGGCGCTACAACCGGCAGGAACGCTGGATATGTTGATTCTGATTAACAACGACGGGCACATGATGCTGAATAAGAAGGCGGTGATGTGGTTTACATGCCAAGGCGATCCATGTACTTCCCTCATCGTTCTTCTAGCCTGCCCAGCCTCGCTTGCTTCGCGGTCACGGAGTAGGGGTCTCCCTAGCCGATAACTGCTTCTCATTACTTGTCGGTGATGATTCAGACAAGGAGGCTAAGATCTCATGGGTTTCTACAAGTAAGTTTTGTACCCCCATCAAAATATTTGCATTCACCTTCACGTTCTAATGGAGTGAGATTGTGAACATCAATTCTAGATCGAGGATTATCAAAATCTAAGCTAGAACAACTAATGAATTCAAATCCTTTGTTGTTGGATATATATTGTAGTGGAAATTCAGTTTTGTTTGAGGAGCAGGGTAACATTGAACCTTATGCTTTCTCTGACGGTGTTCATCTAGATGATAATAATTCAAGATCAATTGGGGATTCTTGTGACAGAGTAGTTCCTAGTGGCGTGGAGGTTAGAAATCACTTGCAAGATGGAAATTTTCCGGCCATCCCAACTTATTGGTATGAGGATATGCTTGAATTTTTTGAGACTTAGCTTTGGATAATTGTAATGTGGAAGTGCTCTGCTAGGCGAGAGCATAATTTGTTCTGCTAGGCTAGGCCTAGGGCTCCCATGGTACCTGATGATGCTCATGGGCCACTTCGATGCCCCATGTTCGACCCTGGTGGGCTTTGGGAGGGTGTGACAAATACGTATTCTGAAAATATGTTCTCTAGCACTTTTTCAGTTACTTAAATAGCATTCCCCTCCCCCTACGGGGGCTTGACAGTGATTTTTCCGAGCCAAAGTTAGGGTTCCATGTTCCACCGATAGCTTGAAAGAGGATAGCTTGGCTGGAAACTATGGAGGCACTAGTGGGTAGGGAGAGAAAATTACCGATGTAGTGGGGTAGATAAACATGATGATAGGTGTAGGAACAACAATTCTAGAGATGGGGTATGAAGAATAATGCTGGGGATGGAGATCTGAGTATAAATCAAGGTCATCGGGAGCATAGGAGACAAGTGTTGAATGATGGTGGTTTGTAGTCTGGTGGTCAAGGTTTACAAGAGCCGAAAGGTAATCTAATCTTGGTTCTTCTCATCATAATGATAGGGCGCGACCTCTGATGCTTCAGAACAGATTCATAATAGGGTGGCTCTCGATCTAGCACAACATCAATAGTTATTTGGGGCTCTGCTTGCTCAACTTGCTCGGAGTAGTCAGCAATTACCCCCAGATCTGAAGCCCAATTTTCTAACTCTGGAGGTCAGATCCTAGAGCATGTGAGTGATCTTGACAAGGGAAAGCGTTCTTATTAATGTGCTTAGCGGTAGTTCTTGGAATCTGAACAATTTTGTGGGAAATGTTGGTGAGTAGTGATAGTTCTCACAGAGATGGTTCAGTGGGAAAGATAATATTCTACGAAGAGGTTAGAAAGGTAGCAAATGTTGTTGCTACTCTGGAGAATATGAATCTATTCATTATATATTCTTTCAATGCTACGTTGCAAGGTTAATTTGGAGTCATGTGAAATGTGCTTGTCCCCTTAATTTCACGTGTGTTAACCTGACTTAGTGTTTTGGTAGATGGAATAAAGGCTTTTGAAAGCCTCACAGACTGCTGGTTCTGGTAGGGGTTTCTGAGATGTTTTGGATGATTTTGCATTTGTCGCAATGACATTATTTTTTACAGAGAAATTATCTCTAACCCCATGACTATGATCAAGTTGATGTGCCCTTGGATCATGGATTGGTCTATCTTGAAAATAAAGGAGCCAGGACAAAGAGTGTTAAAGTTGGAAGAGGAACTCACAGAGTGGGTAGCAAGTGAGGTCTATTGGGCATCTCATGGTTGGAGTGTTCTTTGGATTGGTGGCTCATAGTGGACCTGATGCTAGCTTTGATTTTGTTCATCTTCGGCTGATGGCTTCTTTGCCCTGTTGCATCTCTACCTTAGTTGTCTTAACTTGAACTTTTTATATGTGTCTATCAGAGTCTAGAGTTTGGAGGGTTTCCAGTTGTGGCTTGGCCTCTTGTGGGATCTTGCAATCTTGCATGATCCCTGTTTCTGCACCATGGATCGTTGCGTTCAAGTGATGCAAAGTTGGAGGTTGCTAAAAATGTTGCTTTGGGGCTTTGTAGTGGTAGTTTGGTTGGATTCTTAAGTTGGTAGTTTGTCTAGGACCACATGGTTTCTTCAAATGAAACTAGAGAGGGAGGCCTCTCTTTTGCTTAAAATATTAATATCAACACCGTAAAAGTTTCCAAACTCTTGAGGCCGCTACCCCAACTTCCATCTACTCGGTTGCACCACGTGGAGTCAGCCGGCACTGCCATTTAGGATGGCTGTCTGACATGACTCTACTTCTCTTTGATCTCCAATGCTCCATGACCAAACCAGCCATTGCCCAAGCCACACATGGTAACTGTCTTAAACCTTGACCATGACATCACCTACCTTACCACCATAATCATGGGGATCAGTTCAAGAGTTCAAAGAACGAACCCTAGGATCAATGTTGGGAACATAATCGATCTTACCACCAGGGACAAAGATGTGCAATTGGATTCCAATCTCGACCTTAGCAAGTTGATTTGAAGATATCCTTGTCACCATAATCGACAGGGATATGTGGGAAGCCCCCTTCTTGAGCCCCACCAATCACGACAATGCCTCCCTTGCTGGAAAATTCATCCATCTCGCCCTTTGCCCCGACACCGACATGTCCACTTCCACTGCCGCCCAGATCAAACCTTGCTCATATGAAGTTTACCCCTCCACCAAGAACCTCCCCCGCTATTCCTCTGTGATCCAAGCATTCACCTGGATCTCTAGCTTACGAATATCCATGTAATCCCGCTCCTTCGCGGTTCGCTTAGACTGGTGATCTGAGCAAGGCACGCCGCGAAAGCCACTCTACCCAATCCTCCCACCTTCTTAGTGGTAGATCTAGGTGAGCCGCTCCGACAATGGAATTCGGTCGAGCGTCTCCGAGTGCTCTGCGAGGATTCCATCGCCCTCGTCGCCCGTAGTTGTCTACACACATATCTTCCTTTGCAACTTGGATGAAACACCGACGAGATCGAGAGGGTGCTCACAACCGTCGATAGGGAGAAGCATCCAGATAGTCAGCTCCACTAAGTTTGTAAGTGTCGTACACACAATAATCTATTGGTCTTGGGCCGCTAACTCTTCTACCTCAATCTAGTTAAACTTTTGAAATCTCAAAGGCCCATTTGACTTGCATAACAGGTGTGCATGTTTAGTATCATATTGCTAGTCGAGGAAGAGAATATGTAAGGTTTTGTGTTCTACTGTTCGTTGTAGCAAGATAAAAGAGAGCAATAGTGTGCACGTCACGTTTTGTAAATCAACTTCGAGTTCGGGCTAACATTATGCGCCTAGTTGGAAGAATAGTGCTGATTGTTCGTGTCTATCCTCGAGCTCATTGTAGACACATTTTGTACTTCCAGATAGTTCTTCTACAACGTTTCAGTTGCATCTCTTCACTTTCCCGCGCATCCTATCTATAGGTAGGGACATAGAGGAGAGAAGGTACGCACAAGGATATTTGTAGACAAAACATACACTCATAGTGAGTTCCTACTGTTGAGCTACTTCAATGACGACTCCATCCTCGACGACTACAAGCATAGCTATTTGAAAGAGCATTAGTTCAAAGCCGTGTCTTTTGAAAACCCGTATCGGTTGGGGAGCAATTATGTGTTTAGGATGCACCTCGGTATGACTGCTTGCTTAAGTTCGACTAATCATCGAGGTCAATCCGCCTGCTTCGACTACGTCGTCTACGGTGATGACTGTCTCGTCTTCGTCACCATGGCCAACAATGAACTCGTACGGATTGTTCTTTTCTGTGTTGGCATGTGTACATAAGTGTCCCAAAAGATCCTACTAACACAGGGACATGGGTGCCGATTTGACGCGGCGTTTCATGCATCATCTCTGTTTGTTGTGCCTCATCTGCCGTTTTGTCGCCAGGGGACCTCGCCCAAAAACCCGCTACAGAAACTGACGTACCCGGCCTCAACTATTTTCTCTCTCAAAGAATGTTAACTCTCTTTTTTTAGTCTTGAATGTTGCTTTAACTTGAGGCTGGTACATTGACAGCATTACTACGTATTGTACGCGCATGCATGGTTCTGACACCTGTAAATGCAAAGCAAGCAGCAGTCAGCAGACGTAGAGAAATTTGTACAGTACAAGACACACGTGGAGACTGTCTTTATACGTACTGTATGTCCCGGCCAGGGATTGTGGCCGAATTGGCGGAGCACGGCGCGTGCGAGTCCGTCGTTCTCTTTTTCGTCACTCAACAGCGATCGTGCTCATGCATGGGCGCGGTGTAGTGTAGTGGCGCGCATGGCAACAAGCATTTTTTTTTTTTTTTGAATAGGGCAACAACAAGCATTTCTAGTACGCCACCGGTTCAGAACAGTCCAGCTACGTGTTGTGTTGCGTGAATCGAGTGGATCGGTGGAATCAGACAAGCGGGACACCTTGATCATGGGCTCAAAACTCGGGCCCTGTGTTCTGCTCTCTTGTGTTGTGCTCTGAGCTGTGAGCTCTGACACCTCACTCATCATTTCCCGAGAGTATAAGCGTACGGTGTACTCGATAAAGCTGGCTGGCGGAATCTTTGACGGATGGGAGTGGCGCCAATTGCTCGCGATCGCAAGCATGCAGGCCAAATCATCGAAGGAATTCGATCCCATGCATACGGGGATGCTCCTACGTCCTACGGACAAATGGCTTGCTTGCTCTCGTACGGTGTCTTTCTTCTCACGGTTGCATCGTTGCAAATGACAAATTAAAGTATAACAGATGCCTACGCTTTCTATACAACCACCTCACTACTTCCTTGGTCTTGGTTTACAAGTACCTCTCATATTTTGGGTAATATTTTGGCCAATTAGGCTAATTAGGCTATGACTGCTGCAGCAGATTGCATAGCAGTATTTGTCAGGGACGCGGTAGAAATCCGATCCAAGATTTTTACATAAGCACTAGTAGAAAACAGGGCTTTGGTTCAGGCCGGGTCAGCCCATTAGTCCCGGTTCAGTCTAGAACCGGGACCAATGTGGGCATTGGTCTCGGTTCGTGAGCCCAGGGGGCCGGCCGGGCCACATGGGCCATTGGTCCCGGTTCATTTGGACCTTTTGGTCCCGGTTGGTGATGAACCGGGACCAATGGGCCTCGCTCATGGCCCACCACCATTGGTCCCGGTTGGTGGCTTGAAACGGGACAAAAGGCTCCCCTTTAGTCCCGGCTCATGTCACCAACCGGGACCAATGAGGTGCCTATATATACCCCCTCGCGCAAGAGCAGAGCACAGTGCTCTGTTTTTTCTGGCCGAGGGGGAGAGGGCTTTGTGGTGCTCTAGCTCACCTCCTATGCACATGAGGTGTTCGATGGAATGCCCGAGCCACACTACTTAAGCTTTCTCCTCTCGAAGCTCGAGCTCCAAACTCCATTTTCCTCGAGATTTGTCTAGATTTAGCGGTCCGTCACGCCCCGTCCCCGTCTTCACCGCCGTCGATCACCCGCGCCGATCTCATCACCGACACCACCGTGGTGAGCCTCTTGTTCTTATCTTCTTTCTGAAAGAAAAAATATTCTTACTTGTATGTTTAGATAGTGTATCATTTTCTTACATTTATTATTGCATCTTATATAGTGCGATGGTTTTGGTATCCGCCCCCGTCGGCCCTCGTCCTGTCTATGATTCGGATGTGGTATGTATATTATCTTTATAACTATTGGTTCATTTATTGTTTATGAAAATTATGCCGACCAACGTGACATAGATTTTATTTATCTAGGATGTATGTGAATCGGAAATGCCAACCTACCCTATTGTCGAGAGGTTAAATTTAGTTGAAGAAGAAAACAATTTGTTGAAGGAAAAAATAAAAAAATTGAGGAGGAGAAGATGATATTGGAGTTGCATGTTGCGGATGTCGTCGATGATCACAAGATCAAGATGGATGCAATGCGCTTGAAGATTAGAAAGATTAGAAAATATGCCATTCATACCGAGGCTTGGTATCATTATACCGTTGGATCAATTGTTACCTTGGTTGCGATTATGATCGCATTTGTTTTTGCATTGAAACGTTTTACATAGTTTCAATGTATGGTTTAATTAATTAGATGCTCTGGAGAGCTATATGTTGTTAGATGAGAACTATGTATGCATTTTGGTTTTAATGTGATGATGAACTTCTATTAATTTGGACACTTAATTATATATAATGCACGCAGATGAACCGGCAATGGATGTACGGTGACATACACACCCGCGAGTACATTAAGGGCGTGCATGAGTTTCTCGATGCGGCTGAGGCAAACAAGCAGAATGGTTTTATGTGTTGTCCATGCACTGAATGTGGGAATACAAGGTCTTACTCTAACCGGAAAATCCTTCACTCCCACCTGCTTTACAAGGGTTTCATGCCACACTATAATGTTTGGACGAGGCACGGAGAAATAGGGGTTATGATGGAAGACGGCGAAGAAGAAGACTACAATGACAACTATGTGCCCCCTGAATACGGTGATGCTGCAACGGAGGGAGCTGGTGAAGATCAAGAGGAACCAGACGATGTGCCCAATGATGCTGCAACGGGTGAAGCTGCTGAAGATCAAGAGGAACCAGACGATGTGCCCGATGATGATGATCTCCGTCGGGTCATTGTTGATGCAAGGACGCAATGCATCAGTCAAAAGGAGAAGCTGAAGTTCGATCGCATGTTAGAGGATCACAAAAAAGGGTTATACCCCAATTGCGAAGATGGCAACACAAAGCTCGGTATCGTACTGGAATTGCTGCAGTGGAAGGCAGAGAATGCTGTGGCTGACAAAGGATTTGAGAAGCTACTGAAAATATTGAAGAAGAATCTTCCAAAGGATAACGAATTGCCCGACAGTACATACGCAGCAAAGAAGGTCGTATGCCCTCTAGGATTGGAGGTGGAGAAGATACATGCATGCCCTAATGACTGCATCCTCTACCGTGGTGCATACAAGGATCTGAACGCATGCCCGGTATGCGGTGCATTGCGGTATAAGATCAGACGAGATGACCCTGGTGATGTTGACGGCGAGCCCCCCAGGAAGAGGGTTCCTGCGAAGGTGATGTGGTATGCTCCTATAATACCACAGTTGAAACGTCTGTTCAAAAACGAAGAGCATGCCAAGTTGATGCGATGGCACAGTGAGAACCGAAAGAAAGATGGGAAGTTGAGAGCACCCGCTGACGGGTCGCAGTGGAGAAAAATCGAGAGAAAGTACTGGAATGAGTTTGCAAAGGACCCAAGGAATGTATGGTTTGCTTTAAGCGCGGATGGCATTAATCCTTTCGGGGAGCAGAGCAGCAATCACAGCACCTGGCCCGTGACTCTATGTATGTATAACCTTCCTCCTTGGATGTGCATGAAGCGAAAGTTCATTATGATGCCAGTTCTCATCCAAGGCCCTAAGCAACCCGGCAACGAAATTGATGTGTACCTAAGGCCATTAGTTGAACAACTTTTACAGCTGTGGAATGAAAACGGTGTACGTACGTGGGATGAGCACAGACAAGAGGAATTTAACCTTAAGGCGTTGCTGTTCGTGACCATCAACGATTGGCCCGCTCTCAGTAACCTTTCAGGACAGACAAACAAAGGATACCACGCATGCACGCACTGTTTAGATGACACTGTAAGTATATACTTGGACAAATGCAGGAAGAATGTGTACCTGGGCCATCGTCGATTTCTTCCGACCAACCATCAATGTCGAAAGAAAGGCAAGCATTTCAAAGGCGATGCAGATCACCGGAAGAAGCCCGCCATGCGCACTGGTGATCACGTGCTTGCTATGGTCAATGATTTACACTACGTAATCTTTGGAAAGGGTCCCAGTGGACTAGCTGTTCCGAATGACGCTGAGGGACACGCACCAATGTGGAAGAAGAAATCTATATTTTGGGACCTACCCTACTGGAAAGACCTAGAGGTCCGCTCCTCAATCGACGTGATGCACGTAACGAAGAACCTTTGCGTGAACCTTCTAGGCTTCTTGGGCGTGTATGGGAAACAAATTGCCCAGCTCAGCGAACAAGCGAAGCAATCGTGCCCCCCGCTCAAGGTGCCTAGCCACAACGTCGCTAATGATCCGAGGATGGTGCCCAGTTATAGCAATCTTGCATATTACCTGCCCAATGATGTGCATTATGAACCCATGGACGTGCAGATACAAAGATACGAGTACGGGAAGCCTCTCGTCAAAGATGAAAGATCTCTATCAACGATGATGCGAAGATTGCATGATTGGTACTTGAAAATCTGCAGAGACTCTGGGGGGAGGAGTACTTTGTATGTGAAAGTTAAAAAGGAGCATGACCTCGTTGGAATTGAACTGTTGCCTGTTCCATTTGAGGAGTTCTATCAGTTTTTCAATCAATTGACCCTCGATAAAACAACGGTCGCCTGCTACTGTCTGTAAGTAGTACTACTTCTGTCATTAAGTTTCTCTATATAGCTTAGCTCTTTCATTGCATGTATTTATAATCATCCTCACTATATTATGCAGATTGAAGATCGCTGAATTGAAAAAAAAGACAAGTCGGTGATATTGGGTTCATTAACACATATCTCATAGATGCAACTCATGTTAAATTTCATGCCGCAGCTACCGAGGCCAACTTGCTACGATCGTTGGTAATAAATGAAAACAAAGATATAATACTCTTTCCTTACAACTTCAAGTGAGTGTTACTGTCTTGTGCGTATTCGGTTTCCCTTATATATTAGTCAAGGTTATAGTAATGTAATTGATGAGTTATGCATGCGTGTGCAGTTTCCACTATATTCTCCTAGAGATTAAGCTTGAGCAGGGACTAGTAACCGTCTTAGACTCAAGACGAAAAGATCCCCAGGACTATGCAGACATGACTCAAATACTCGAAAAGTAAGTTAACTCGATCATTATCCACCATATCAGCAACTTTGTTCATTTCCCGATATATCAAGTAATTGTTTTCTTTGTCCGGCAGCGTTTGGAGAAAATTTACCAGAAAAGCTCCGGGACTGCCGAAGGAGCTGCAATTTAGACACCCGAAAGTAAGTACTATAGTAGCATTTTAAGCGCATCTACTAGTCATTCAAGCGCTAGTTTCATCAATATCATTTGGCATTCTTGCTTATCATTTTGATTAACCTCTATTTCTTGTAAAGTGGTTGTGGCAGGAACAAAGGAATGATTTCTGTGGATACTACGTTTGCGAGTCCATCCGCCACACGACCTGTGAGCGGGGCTACACTGACGAACAATATGAAGTACGTAAATAACAACATTCACAATTTTATTTTATTACCATCATTTGTGTTGAGTTTCATTCATTCATATATATATGTATTGACCCACTTCTTTAAATTAGATGTTTCGGAAGCGGGATGAACTCCTAGCACCAGCTCGCATGCGAGCAATTCAAGAGGAATTGGCGGCATTCTTTCTTGACCACGTGATCGCTGAAGACGGAGAATTCTATGTGGACTCTGAGTCTGTATGATTATATTTGTAAGAGATAATTATTGTATATATGTAGCCGGTAGTGTCAGATAGATATACGAGAACTTGTTGTTCGACCAATCTCTCAGAGAAGGAGAGGTGGTCGATATCACTTCTCTCTGTATGCATATATGTTCATGACGATCTTCTGTTTTCTTCGTTTGCTTACTAGCTAGCTAGCGTGTCTAGTCCTCTCTATACGTATGTATAGTACGTAGCGTCGACCAAGCACGGACATAAGAGAGGACACTTCTCTCTATTAATTATAGCTAGCTAACACAATATATGAAACATCTAAATTAAGCCCCCAAA
>NC_041384.1:22625947-22729929 GCF_002162155.2 Triticum dicoccoides
CCACAGAAATACTGACGCGTGGATGCCTATTGGTCCCGGTTGGTGCCACCAACCGGGACCAAAGGGTCTCCTGCCTGGGCTCTGCGCACTGCCCACGCGAAGGCCCATCAGTCCCGGTTCTGGATTGAACCGGGACTAAAGGGTCGAAGCATTAGTACCGACACTTTAGTCCCGGTTCAGGAACCGGGACTAAAGGCCCTTACGAACCGGGACTATAGGCCCTTTTCTACCGGTGAAGGCTGATGCACACCCCTCTCTCTCTCGGTACACATCTGTCTGCACCTCGGTGCAACCACCTGCCAAATCACTAACTTGCCTCGACGGTGCGCATGTCCGATAAAGACGCGACAAACCAGTAACGATGCCACACACACTAGTAGCACACCACACATGCTAAACAAAAAGGCGCTTCAGCCTCCATAATCTCCACATGATAGTATGAGTCGGTACGCACGGCCAAAACTCTGATCCCATCACCCCATGTGCGATGTGTGTGCAGTCCCCCAAGAACAGTCACGTGCCTCACTAGGATCTTACGGCACGCTACACCACTAGTTAATTACCACAGCGATAGTACTACATACGTCGACCGTATTCTCCTCCTTATATTTCTGATATTTGCTAGTTTCGTTAGAGCATCTATGGGCGGCCTCCTCAAACCTTGCTTATATGTCCGGAAGAACAGCTCGGTCAGTGACCGTGACGGTGTACAGAACTAGGGAGGTGCCAACTGAATCGGCCCATAGTCCTCGGGCTGGGCATGCGGGCCTCGCTCTCAATCGGATTGACTCCGAAAGCTGCACGTCTGGACGTGATCATGACTGCATCTGCCAAATACTTGACGTACACGGTCTTCATGAGGTTCCTTTAGATACCGACTATGTAACCCTAAATACCGACCATGTAACAACTCATAAAGCATGAAAACCTAAGACAACACGATGAAACTCACAAAGTATCGACCTGACAAACATACGCAAGGCAAAATGACCGTATGTCTATCCTACTTCGACTACTTCCTCTATGGTGTAGGACTACATCATCTCCATCACTATGGCCAATGATGTTGTTGCATATGAGTTTTAGTGAACTCGTATGAGTTGTTCTTTTCTCTGTACACTCATGCCTTTGATTCATATATGAGTATATCCCCATATGTTTCTAGTAGTATGTCGTGTGCTATTTGTCATGTTAGTAATCTTATGATGATTATAATCTGAATTAAGCTTAAATTTTATGTGTCTACAAGCTAGATCGAGCAGGTTCTTCTCTGATGCAATCTGCAACAAATATAATCTGTAACATTGACTTATATTTTCCTTCCGTAAATCTCATAAAGAACTGCCGGCAAAGAAAAAAATGCGTCTCCTTTGTGGACATCGAAAAGGCGTGTGCATTTTTTTAGACATGATTAGAGCATCTCCAGTCGTTTGGCCTCCAGCGCACCCGGCGAATGCCTTTTGGTGTTTGCGCCGATGGTTTTTTCGCCCTAAGGACGATCGAGTTTCCAGTCATGCCCATAGGTTTCGGCACCCAGACGCCCAAAAATTCAAACTTGTCTTTACCGCTGCCAAAAAAAGCCACAAGTTTGGTGATCATCGAGCTCGTCCTCGGCCGGTTCTTCCTCCTCCACCTTCTCCTCGGCGTCGTCGAGCTCGTCGTCATGTTGAGGGCGGTGTCCATCGTCTCGTCTTGCGCGCGGAACTCGGGGCACGAAACGGCGGCGACCGAGGCGCTCGTGATGATCTCGTCCATGTCGGCGTCGGTGCCGCTGAACTGTGGTGCCGAGCCATGTGCGAAGGATAGGGCGCCACGACGCAGAGGCGGCGCAGGAGAGCCTGAGTATGCCGGTGGCGAGTAGCTGTACTGGGTGTTGAGGCCAGCGGTGAACGCAGGGGAGGGGGTGCGCGGGTCGGGGTTGAAGCCGGAGAGGGCGGCACGCGGCGACACGCCATGTGAAAAGGTGATGTTGGGGTTGAAGCCGCCATGCGCGTCGCCATCGGAGTAGCCAGGCGAGGGCGCGTACCCCCATAGTGGCGGAGAGAAGTTAGTCGGCGAAGCGACGCTTTGCTGGCTCCCCCACGCGGCTTGTGGGCAGTGGTCGGGTGGAAGGTTCATCATCCCCGCGCGAGACGCCTATCCCTCCTCTGTCGTCGCCGCCGTGTCCTTGGCCTTCCTCATGATGAGCCTGTTCCGTTGGTCGACGGTGACCGCCTCCCGGCAATCAACGTCGGCCTTCCACTTGGCGTTCCACATGCCGGGGGGCCTTGCCATCGGCGCCCTCGGCTTCCTCTGCTTTGGCTGGATGGCGCCATTAATGGTTAGGCGAGGGGACGCATATTTCTTCGGTGGCATGGCGGGCGGATCTGCGGAAGAATGGAGGGAGCGGCGGGGGAGAATGAAGGGACAAGGGGGAAATAGAGGGAAGGGCGGATAACGAGGGGGAGAAAACGGCAGGAAATCGGCCGTTGTCTCCGACAGCGCGGGTGTTGGGGAATGTAGTAATTTCAAAAATTTCCGCACGCACACGCAAGATCATGGTGATGCATAGCAACGATAGGGGAGAGTATCGTCTACGTACCCTCGTAGACCGTAAGCGGAAACGTTGTGAGAACGCGGTTGATGTAGTCGAACGTCTTCACGATCCGACCGATCCAAGTATCGAACGCACGACACCTTCGAGTTCAGCACACGTTCAGCTCGATGACGTCCCATTAACTCCGATCCAGTAGAGCTTCATGGGAGAGTTTCGTCAGCACGACGGCATGATGATGGTGATGATGTTGCTACCGATGCAGGGCTTCGCCTAAGCACCGCTACGATATGATCGAGGTGGATTATGGTGGAGGGGGACACCGCACACGGCTAAGGAATCAATGATCAACTTGTGTGTCTATGGGGTGCCCCCTGCCCCCGTATATAAAGGAGCTAGGGGGGAGGCGTGTTGGAAATATGCCCTAGAGGCAATAATAAAATGGTTATTATTATATTTCTTTGTTCATGATAATTGTCTATTGTTCATGCTATAATTGTGTTATCCGGAAATCGTAATACATGTGTGAATACATAGACCACAACACGTCCCTAGTGAGCCTCTAGTTGACTAGCTCGTTGATCAAAAGATAGTCATGGTTTCCTGACTATGGACATTGGATGTCATTGATAACGGGATCACATCATTAGGAGAATGATGTGATGGACAAGATCCAATCCTAAGCACAGCTCAAAGATCGTGTAGTTTGTTTGCTTTAGCTTTTCCGAATGTCAAGTATCATTTCCTTAGACCATGAGATTGTGCAACTCCCGGATACCGTAGGAGTGCTTTGGGTGTGCCAAACGTCACAACGTAACTGTGTGACTATAAAGGTACACTACAGGTATCTTCGAAAGTGTTTGTTGGGTTGGCACGAATCGAGACTGGGATTTGTCACTCCGTATGACGGAGAGGTATCTCTGGGCCCACTCGGTAATGCATCATCATAATGAGCTCAATGTGACCAAGTGGTTGATCACGGGATCATGCATTACGGTACGAGTAAAGTGACTTGCCGGTAACGAGATTGAACGGGGTACTGGGATACCGACGATCGAGTCTCGGGCAAGTAACGTACCGATTGACAAAGGTCTATGCGTAGTTACTATGCACGAGTAGAACACAAAGCAGTTGTGGGCGTGGATATTGTCAATTTGCTTGCCATTACTAGTCTTATCTTGATTCGGCGGCATCGTGGGATGAAGCGGCCCAGACCGACCTTACACGTACGCTTACGTGAGACTGGTTCCACTGATTGACATCCACTAGTTGCATAAGGTGGCTGGCGGGTGTCTGTCTCTCCCACTTTAGTCGGATCGGATTCGATGAAAAGGGTCCTTATGAAGGGTAAATAGAAATTGGCATATCACGTTGTGGTTTTGGCGTAGGTAAGAAACATTCTTGCTAGAAACCTATAGTAGCCACGTAAAAACTTGCAACAACAATTAGAGGACGTCTAACTTGTTTTTGCAGCATGTGCCGTGTGATGTGATATGGCCAAAAGGATGTGATGAATGATATATGTGATGTATGAGATTGATCATGTTCTTGTAATAGGAATCACGACTTGCATGTCGATGAGTATGACAACCGGCAGGAGCCATAGGAGTTGTCTTAAATTATTTATGACCTGTGAGTCAACATAAACGTCATGTAATTACTTTACTTTATTGCTAAAGCGTTAGCCATAGTAGTAGAAGTAATAAATGACGAGAAACTTCAAGAAGACACGATGATGAAGATAATGATGATGGAGATCATGGTGTCATGCCGGTGACAACGATGATCATGAATCCCCGAAGATGGAGATCAAAAGGCGCAAATGATATTGGCCATATCATGTCACTATTTGATTGCATGTGATGTTTATCATGTTTTACATCTTATTTTCTTAGAACGACGGTAGCTCAAATAAGATGATCCCTCATAATAATTTCAAGAAAATGTTCCCCCTAACTGTGCACCGTTGCGAAGGTTCGTTGTTTCGAAGCACCACGTGATGATCGGGTGTGATAGATTCTAACGTTCGAATACAACGGGTGTAAGCCAGATTTACACATGCAATACACTTAGGTTGACTTGACGAGCCTAGCATGTACAGACATGGCCTCGGAACACGGAAGACCGAAAGGTCGAGCATGAGTCATATAGAAGATACGATCAACATGAAGATGTTCACCGATGTTGACTAGTCCGTCTCACGTGATGATCGGACACGGCCTAGTTGACTCGGATCATGTTTCACTTAGATGACTAGAGGAATGTCTATCTGAGTGGGAGTTCATTAAATAATTTGATTAGATGAACTTAATTATCATGAACTTAGTCTAAAATCTTTACAATATGTCTTGTAGATCAAATGGCCCACGTTGTCCTCAACTTCAACGCGTTCCTAGAGAAAACCAAGCTGAAAGATGATGGCAGCAACTATATGGACTGGGTCCGGAACCTGAGGATCATCCTCATAGCTGCCAAGAAAGATTGTGTCCTAGAAGCACCGCTAGGTGACGCACCCATCCCAGAGAACCAAGACGTTACGAACGCTTGGCAGTCACGTGCTGATGATTACTCCCTCGTTCAGTGCGGCATGCTTTACATCTTAGAACCGGGGCTCCAAAAGCGTTTTGAGAGACCCGGAGCATATGAGATGTTCGAAGAGCTGAAAATGGTTTTCCAAGCTCATGCCCGGGTTGAGAGATATGAAGTCTTCGACAAGTTCTTCAGTTGTAAGATGGAGGAAAATAGTTCTGTCAGTGAGCACATACTCAAAATGTCTGGGTTGCATAACCACTTGACTCAGCTGGGAGTTAATCTCCCGGATGACGCGGTCATTAACAGAATCCTTCAGTCGCTTCCACCGAGCTACAAGAGCTTTGTGATGAACTTCAATATGTAGGGGATGGAAAAGACCATTCCTGAGGTATATTCAATGCTGAAATCAGCGGAGGTGAAAATCAAAAAGGAACATCAAGTGTTGATGGTGAATAAAACCACTAAGTTCAAGAAAGGCAAGGGTAAGAAGAACTTCAAGAAGGACGGTAAGGGAGTTGCTGCCGGGAAGAAGTCAAAGAATGGACCCAAGCCTGAGACTGAGTGTTTTTATTGCAAGGGAAGTGGTCACTGGAAGCGGAACTGCCCTAAATACTTAGCAGACAAGAAGGCCGGCAACACTAAAGGTATACGTGATATACATGTAATTGATGTGTACCTTACCAGTACTCGTAGTAGCTCCTGGGTATTTGATACCGGTGCGGTTGCTCACATTTGTAACTCAAAGCAGGAGCTGCGGAATAAGCGGAGACTGGCGAAGGACTAGGTGACGATGCGCGCCGGGAATGGTTCCATGGTCGATGTGATCGCCGTCGGCACGCTACCTCTACATTTACCTACGGGATTAGTTTTAAACCTCAATAATTGTTATTTAGTGCCAGCTTGAGCATGAACATTGTATTAGGATCTCGTTTAATTCGAGATGACTACTCATTTAAATCCGAGAATAATGGTTGTTCTATTTATATAAGAGATATGTTTTATGGTCATGCTCCGCTGGTGAATGGTTTATTTTTAATTAATCTCGAGCGTAATGTTACACATATTCATAGTGTGAATACCAAAAGATGTAAGGTTGGTAATGATAGTCCCACATACTTGTGGCACTGCCGTCTTGGTCACATAGGTGTCAAACGCATGAAGAAGCTCCTGTTGGAAATATGCCCTAGAGGCAATAATCCATGTTCAAGAATTCATCCGATTAACCAGTTAACTTGCCGATTAATCCCTACTCATAGGGTCATCGAGTAGCCGATAAACCAAAAAATCGTCCGATTAATTGATTAAATGGCCAATTAACTTGCCGATTAGCCGATTAATCCCCTACTCGCTAGCCAACCGAGCAGCTACCAGTTAACGATTTCCTCAACAATGGCAATAATAAAATGGTTATTATTATATTTATTTGTTCATGATAATTGTCTATTGTTCATGCTATAATTGTGTTATCCGGAAATCGTAATACATGTGTGAATACATAGACCACAACACGTCCCTAGTGAGCCTCTAGT
Source organism: Triticum dicoccoides (assembly GCF_002162155.2). Lineage (NCBI taxonomy): Eukaryota > Viridiplantae > Streptophyta > Magnoliopsida > Poales > Poaceae > Triticum > Triticum dicoccoides. The sequence continues at coordinate 22,632,542 of NC_041384.1, forward strand.
TGACTAGCTCGTTGATGAAAAGATAGTCATGGTTCCTGACTATGGACATTGGATGTCACTGATAACGGGATCATATCATTAGGAGAATGATGTGATGGACAAGACCCAATCCTAAGCATAGCTCAAAGATCGTGTAGTTCGTTTGCTGTAGCTTTTCGGAATGTCAAGTATCATTTCCTTAGACCATGAGATTGTGCAACTCCCGGATACCGTAGGAGTGCCTTGGATGTGCCAAACGTCACAACGTAACTGGGTGACTATAAAGGTACATTACAGGTATCTCCGAAAGTGTCTGTTGGGTTGGCACGAATCAAGACTGGGATTTGTCACTCCGTATGACGGAGAGGTATCTCTGGGCCCACTCGGTAATGCATCATCATAATGAGCTCAATGTGACCAAGTGGTTGATCACGGGATCATGCATTATGGTACGAGTAAAGTGACTTGCCGGTAACGAGATTGAACGAGGTATTGGGATACCGACGATCGAGTCTCGGGCAAGTAACATACTGATTGTCAAAGGGAATTGTATGCGGATTGATTGAATCCTCGACATCGTGGTTCATCCGATGAGATCATCATGGAGCATGTGGGAGCCAACATGGGTATCCAGATCCTGCTGTTAGTTATTGACCAGAGAGCGTCTCGGTCATGTCTGCATGTCTCCCGAACCCGTAGGGTCTACACACTTAAGGTTCGGTGACGCTAGGGTTGTAAAGATATTAGCATACGGTAACCCGAAAGTTGTTTGGAGTCCCGGATGAGATCCCGGACATCACGAGGAGTTCCGGAATGGTCCGGAGGTGAAGATTTATATATAGGAAGTCAAGTTTCGGACATCGGGAAAGTTTCGGGGGTAATCGGTATTGTACCGGGACCACCGGAAGGGTCCCGGGGGTCCATCGGGTGGGGCCACCTATCCTGGAGGGCCCCATGGGCTGAAGTGGGAGGGGAACCAGCCCCTAGTGGGCTGGTGCGCCCCCCTTGGGCCTCCCCCTGCGCCTAGGGTTGCAAACCCTAGGGGTCGGGGGCGCCACCCTTGCCTTGGGGGGCAAGGCACCCCCTTGGCCGCCGCCCCCCTAGGAGATTGGATCTCTTAGGGCCGGCGCCCCCCTAGGCACCCTATATATAGTGGGGGGGAGGGAGGGCAGCCGCTCCCAAGCCCCTGGCCTCTCCCTCTCCCTCCCGTGACACTCCTCCGTATCCCTGCGCTTGGCGAAGCCCTGCCGAGATCACCGTTGCTTCCACCACCACGCCGTCGTGCTGCTGGATCTTCATCAACCTCTCCTTCCCCCTTGCTGGATCAAGTTGGAGGAGACGTCATCCCAACCGTACGTGTGTTGAACGCGGAGGTGCCGTCCGTTTGGCACTAGGTCATCGGTGATTTGGATCACGTCGAGTACGACTCCATCAACCCCATTCTCTTGAACGCTTCCGCACGCGATCTACAAGGGTATGTAGATGCACTCCTCTCTCCCTCGTTGCTAGATGACTCCATAGATTGATCTTGGTGATGCATAGAAAATTTTAAAATTCTGCTACGTTCCCCAACAGTGGCATCATGAGCTAGGTATATGCGTAGTTACTATGCACGAGTAGAACACAAAGCAGTTGTGGGTGTCGATATTATCAATTATCTTGCCCTTACTAGTCTTGTCTTGATTCGGCGGCATTGTGGGATGAAGCGGCCCAGACCAACCTTACATGTACGCTTACATGAGACCGGTTCCTTCGACTGACATGCACTAGTTGCATAAGGTGGCTGGCGGGTGACTGTCTCTCCCACTTTAGTCGGATCGGATTCGATGAACAGGGTCCTTATGAAGGGTAAATAGAAATTAGCAATTCACGTTCTGGTTTTGGCGTAGGTAAGAAACGTTCTTGCTAGAAACCTATAGCAGCCACATAAAAACTTGCAACAACAATTAGAGGACGTCTAACTTGTTTTTGCAGCAAGTGTTTTGTGATGTGATATGGCCAAAAGGATGTGATGAATGATATATGTGATGTATGAGATTGATCATGTTCTTGTAATAGGAATCACGACTTGCATGTCGATGAGTATGACAACCGGCAGGAGCCATAGGAGTTGTCTTTATTTATTTATGACCTGCGTGTCAACATAAACGTCATGTAATTACTTTACTTTATTGCTAAAGCGTTAGCCATAGTAGTAGAAGTAATAGATGACGAGACAACTTCAAGAAGACATGATGCTGGAGATCATGATGATGGAGATCATGGTGTCATGTCGGTGACAACGATGATCATGGAGCCCCGAAGATGGAGATCAAAAGGAGCAAATGATATTGGCCATATCATGTCACTATTTGATTGCATGCGATGTTTATCATGTTTTACATCTTATTTGCTTAGAACGATGGTAGCTTAAATAAGATGATCCCTCGTAATAATTTCAAGTAAGTGTTCCCCCTAACTGTGCACCGTTGCGAAGGTTCGTTGTTTCGAAGCACCACGTGATGATCGGGTGTGATAGATTCTAACGTTCGAATACAACGACTGTAAGCCAGATTTACACACGCAATACACTTAGGTTGACTTGACGAGCCTAGCATGTACAGACATGGCCTCGGAACACAAAAGACCGAAAGGTCGAGCATGAGTCGTATAGAAAATACGATCAACATGAAGATGTTCACCGATGTTAACTAGTCCGTCTCACGTGATGATCGGACACGGTCTAGTTGACTCGGATCATGTTTTCACTTAGATGACTAGAGGGATGTCTATCTGAGTGGGAGTTCATTGAGTAATTCGATTAGATGAACTTAATTACCATGAACTTAGTCTAAAATCTTTACAATATGTCTTGTAGATCAAATGGCCCATGTTGTCCTCAACTTCAACGCGTTCCTAGAGAAAACCAAGCTGAAAGATGATGACAGCAACTATACGGACTGGGTCCGGAACTTGAGGATCATCCTCATAGTTGCCAAGAAAGATTATGTCCTAGAAGCACCGCTAGGTAACGCACCTGTCCCAGAAAACCAAGATGTTATGAACGCTTGGCAGTCTCGTGCCGATGATAACTCCCTCGTTCAGTGCGGCATGCTTTACAGCTTAGAACCGGGGCTCTAAAAGCGTTTTAAGAGACATGGAGCATATGAGATGTTCGAAGAGCTGAAAATGGTTTTCCAAGCTCATGCCCGAGTCGAGAGATATGAAGTCTCCGACAAGTTCTTCAGCTGTAAGATGGAGGAAAATAGTTCTGTCAGTGAGCACATACTCAAAATGTGTGGGTTGCATAACCTCTTGACTCAGCTGGGAGTTAATCTCCCGGATGACGCGGTCATTTGATAGAATCTTTCAGTCGCTTCCACCGAGCTACAAGAGTTTTGTGATGAACTTCAATATGCAGGGGATGGAAAAGACCATTCCTGAGGTATATTCAATGCTGAAATCAGTAGAGGTAGAAATCAAAAAGGAATATCAAATGTTGATGGTGAATAAAACCACTAAGTTCAAGAAAGGCAAGGGTAAAAAGAACTTCAAGAAGGACGGCAAGGGAGTTGCCGCGCCCGGTAAGAAAGCTGCCGGGAAGAAGCCAAAGAATGGACCCAAGCCCGAGACTGAGTGTTTTTACTGCAAGGGAAGTGGTCACTGGAAGCGGAACTGCCCCAAATACTTAGCGGACAAGAAGGCCGGCAACACTAAAGGTATATGTGATATACATGTAATTGATGTGTACCTTACCCAGTGCTCGTAGTAGCTCCTGGGTATTTGATACCGGTGCAGTTGCTCACATTTGTAACTCAAAGCAGGAGCTGCGAAATAAGCGGAGACTGTCGAAGGACGAGGTGACGATGCGCGTCGGGAATGGTTCCAAGGTCGATGTGATCGCCGTCGGCACGCTACCTCTACATTTACCTAAGAGATTAGTTTTAAACCTCAATAATTGTTATTTAGTGCCAGCTTTGAGCATGAACATTGTATCAGGATCTCGTTTAATTCGAGATGGCTACTCATTTAAATCCGAGAATAATGGTTGTTCTATTTATATGAGAGGTATGTTTTATGGTCATGCTCCGATGGTGAATGGTTTATTCTTAATGAATCTCGAGCGTAATGTTACACATATTCATAGTGTGAATACCAAAAGATGTAAGGTTGATAATGATAGTCCCACATACTTGTGGCACTGCCGCCTTGGTCACATAGGTGTCAAACGCATGAAGAAGCTCCATGCAGATGGACTTTTGGAGTCTCTTGATTACGAATCATTTGACACGTGCGAACCATGCCTCATGGGTAAAATGACCAAGACTCCGTTCTCAGGAACAATTGAGCGAGCAACCGACTTATTGGAAATCATACATACTGATGTGTGCGGTCCAATGAGTGTTGAGGCTCGGGCTGGCTATCGTTATGTTCTCACCCTCACTGATGACTTGAGTAGATATGGGTATGTCTACTTAATGAAACACAAGTCTGAGACCTTTGAAAAGTTCAAGGAATTTCAGAGTGAGGTTGAGAATCAACGTGACAAGAAAATCAAGTTCTTGCGATCAGATCATGGGGGAGAATACTTGAGTCACGAATTTGGCACACACTTAAGAAAATGTGGAATAGTTTCACAACTCACGCCGCCTGGAACACCTCAGCGTAACATTGTGTCCAAACGTTGTAATCGCACCCTATTGGATATGATGTGATCTATGATGTCTCTTACCGATCTACCGCTATCATTTTGGGGCTATGCTTTAGAGACTGCCGCATTCACTTTAAATAGGGCTCTGTCGAAATCCGTTGAGACGACACCGTATGAATTATGGTTTGAGAAGAAACCTAAGCTGTCGTTTCTAAAAGTTTGGGGATGCGATGCTTATGTCAAGAAACTTCAACCTGAAAAGCTCGAACCCAAATCGGAAAAATGCGTCTTCATAGGATACCCTAAAGAAACTATTGGGTATACCTTCTACCTCAGATCCGAAGGCAAGATCTTTGTTGCCAAGAATGGGTCCTTTCTAGAGAAAGAGTTTCTCTCGAAAGAAATAAGTGGGAGGAAAGTAGAACTTGATGAGGTATTACCTCTTGAACCGGTAAGTGGCGCAGCTCAAGAAAATGTTCCTGAGGTGCCTGCACCGACTAGAGAGGAAGTTAATGATGATGATCATGAAACTTCAGATCAAGTTGCTACTGAACTTCGTAGGTCCACAAGGACACGTTCTGCACCAGAGTGGTACGGCAACCCTGTCTTGGAAATCATGTTGTTAGACAACGGTGAACCTTTGAACTATGAAGAAGCGATGGCGGGCCCGGATTCCGACAAATGGCTGGAAGCCATGAAATCCGAGATAGGATCCATGTATGAAAACGAAGTATGGACTTTGACTGACTTGCTCGATGATCGGCGAGCCATAGAAAATAAATGGATCTTTAAGAAGAAGACAGACGCGGATGGTAACGTAACCATCTATAAAGCTCGGCTTGTCGCTAAGGGTTATCGACAAGTTCAAGGAGTTGACTACGATGAGACTTTCTCACCCATAGCGAAGCTGACATCCGTCCAAATCATGTTAGCAATTGCCGCATTCTATGATTATGAAATATGGCAAATGGACGTCAAAACGGCATTCCTTAATGGTTTCCTTAAGTAAGAATTGTATATGATGCAGTCGGAAGGTTTTGTCGATCCTAAGAATGCTGACAAGGTGTGCAAGCTCCAACGCTCAATTTATGGGTTGGTGCAAGCATCTCAGAGTTGGAACATTCATTTTGATGAGATGATCAAAGCGTTTGGGTTTACGCAGACTTATGGAGAAGCCTGCATTTACAACAAAGTGAGTGTGAGCTCTGTAGCATTTCTCATATTGTATGTGGATGACATACTATTGATGGGAAATGATATAGAATTCTTGGAAAGCATAAAGGCCTACTTGAACAAGTGTTTTTCAATGAAGGACCTTGGAGAAGCTGCTTATATATTAGGCATCAAGATCTATAGAGATAGATCGAGACGCCTTATTGGTCTTTCACAAAGTACATACCTTGACAAGATATTGAAGAAGTTCAAAATGGATCAGTCAAAGAAGGGGTTCTTGCCTGTATTGCAAGGTACGAGATTGAGCACAGCTCAATGCCCGACCACGGCAGAAGATAGAGAAAAGATGAGTGTCGTCCCCTATGCCTCGGCCATAGGGTCTATCATGTATGCTATGCTGTGTACCAGACCTGATGTATACCTTGCCGTAAGTTTGGTAGGATGGTATCAAAGTAATCCCGGCATGGAACACTGGACAGCGGTCAAGAATATCGTGAAGTACCTGAAAAGGACTAAGGATATGTTTCTCGTTTATGGAGGTGATGAAGAGCACGTCGTAAAGGGTTACGTCGATGCTAGCTTTGACACAGATCTGGATGACTCTAAGTCACAAACCGGATATGTGTATATTTTGAATGGTGGGGCAGTAAGCTTGTGCAGTTGCAAGCAAAGCGTTGTGGCGGGATCTACATGTGAAGCGGAGTACATGGCGGCCTCGGAGGCAGCACAAGAAGCAGTCTGGGTGAAGGAGTTCATTACCGACCTAGGAGTCATACCCAATGCGTCGGGTCCGATGACTCTCTTCTGTGACAACACTAGAGCTATTGCCCTTGCCAAGGAGCCCAGGTTTCACAGGAAGACCAGGCATATCAAGCGTCGCTTCAACTCCATTCATGAAAGTGTTCAAAATGGAGACATAGAGATTTGTAAAGTGCATACGGACCTGAATGTGGCAGATCCGTTGACTAAACCTCTCCCTAGAGCAAAACATGATCAACACCAGAACTGCATGGGTGTTCGATTCATCACAATGTAACTAGAATATTGACTCTAGTGCAAGTGGGAGACTGTTGGAAATATGCCCTAGAGGCAGTAATAAAATGGTTATTATATTATTTCTTTGTTCATGATAATTTTCTATTGTTCATGCTATAATTGTGTTATCCGGAAATCGTAATACATGTGTGAATACATAGACCACAACACGTCCCTAGTGAGCCTCTAGTTGACTAGCTCGTTGATCAAAAGATAGTCATGGTTTCCTGACTATGGACATTGGATGTCATTGATAACGGGATCACATCATTAGGAGAATGATGTGATGGACAAGACCCAATCCTAAGCATAGCTCAAAGATCGTGTAGTTCGTTTGCTGTAGCTTTTCCGAATGTCAAGTATCATTTCCTTAGACCATGAGATTGTGCAACTCCTAGATACCGTAGGAGTGCCTTGGGTGTGCCAAACGTCACAACGTAACTGGGTGACTATAAAGGTACATTACAGGTATCTCCGAAAGTGTCTGTTGGGTTGGCACGAATCAAGACTGGGATTTGTCACTCCGTATGACGGAGAGGTATCTCTGGGCCCACTCGGTAATGCATCATCATAACGAGCTCAATGTGACCAAGTGGTTGATCACGAGATCATGCATTACGGTACGAGTAAAGTGACTTGCCGGTAACGAGATTGAACAAGGTATTGGGATACCGACGATCGAGTCTCGGGCAAGTAACGTACCGATTGACAAAGGGAATTGTATACGGGATTGATTGAATCCTCGACATCGTGGTTCATCTGATGAAATCATCGAGGAGCATGTGAGAGCCAACATGGGTATCCAGATCCCACTGTTGGTTATTGACCGGAGAGTCGTCTCGGTCATGTCTGCGTCTCTCCCGAACCCGTAGGGTCTGCACACTTAAGGTTGGGTAACGCTAGGGTTGTTGAGATATTAGTATATGGTAACCCGAAAGTTGTCGGTGTCCCAGATGAGATCCCGGACGTCACGAGGAGTCCCGAAATGGTCCAGAGGTGAAGATTTATATATAGGAAGTCAAGTTTCGGCCATCGGGAAAGTTTCAGGGGTAATCGGTATTGTACCGGGACCACCGGAATGGTCCCGGGGGTCCACCGGGTGGGACCACCTATCTCGGAGGGCCCCATGGGCTGAAGTGGGAGGGGAACCAGCCCCAGATGGGTTGGTGCGCCCCCCCATGGGCCTCTCCTGCGCCTAGGGTTGGAAACCCTAGGGGTGGGGGCGCCCCACTTGGCTTGGGGGGCAAGGCACCCCCTTGGCCGCCCCCCTTGGAGATGGCATCTCCTAGGGCCGGCGCCTCCCTAGGGGTCCTATAAATAGTGGGGGGGAGGGAGGGCAGCCGCACCCTAGCCCCTGGCCTCTCCCTCTCCCTCCCGTGACACTCCTCCCTCTCCCTGAGCTTGGCGAAGCCCTGCCGAGATCACCATCGCTTCCACCACCACGCCGTCGTGCTGCTGGATCTTCATCAACCTCTCCTTCCCCCTTGCTGGATCAAGTTGGAGGAGACGTCTTCCCAACCGTATGTGTGTTTAACGCGGAGGTGCCGTCCGTTCGGCGCTAGGTCATCGGTGATTTGGATCACGACGAGTACGACTCCATCAACCCCGTTCTCTTGAACGCTTCTGCGCGCGATCTACAAGGGTATGTAGATGCACTCCTCTCTCCCTCGTTGCTAGATGACTCCATAGATTGATCTTGGTGATGCGTAGAAAATTTTAAAAAATTCTGCTACGTTCCCCAACAAGGCGGCCGGCTGGGAGGAGGGCGCACCAAGGGGGGGGGGGGTCATACTCCCCCAGGAGTAGGACTCACTCTTTTCCTAGTTGGAGTAGGAGGGGAGAAGGAAGGGAGAGAGGAAGAGAAGGAAAGGGGGGCGGCACCCCCCCTTGTCCAATTCGGACAGAGGGGGAGGGGGCGCGCGGCTGCCCTTGGCCACCCCTCCTCTTCTCCTACTAGGGCCCATGAGGCCCAATTAACTCCCCGGGGGGTTCCGGTAACCCCCCGGTACTCCGATATATGTCCGAAACCTTTCGAAACCTTTCCAGTGTCCGAACATAGTCGTCCAATATATCGATCTTTACGTCTCGACCATTTCGAGACTCCTCGTCATGTCCGTGATCATATCCGGGACTCCGAACTACCTTCGGTACATCAAAACAGAAAAACTCATAATACCGATCGTCACCGAACTTTAAGCGTGCGGACCCTACGGGTTCGAGAACTATGTAGACATGACCGAGACACGTCTCCGGTCAATAACCAATAGCGGAACCTGGATGCTCATATTGGCTCCCACATATTCTACGAAGATCTTTATCGGTCAAACCGCACAACAACATACGTTGTTCCCTTTGTCATCGGTATGTTACTTGCCCGAGATACTATCGTCGGTATCTCAATACCTAGTTCAATCTCGTTACCGGCAAGTCTCTTTACTTGTTCCGTAATACATCATCCCGCAACTAACTCATTAGTTACAATTTTTGCAAGGCTTATAGTGATGTGCATTACCGAGTGGGCCCAGAGATACCTCTCCGACAATCGGAGTGATAAATCCTAATCTCGATACAAGCCAACTTAACGAGTACATTTGGAGACACCTGTAGAGCACCTTTACAATCACCCACTTACATTGTGACGTTTGGTAGCACACAAAGTGTTCCTCCGATAAACGGGAGTAGCATAATCTCATAGTCGTAGGAACATGTATAAGTCATGAAGAAAGCAATAGCAGAAAACTAAACGATCAAGTGCTAAGCTAACAGAATGGGTCAAGTCAATCACATCATTCTCCTAATGATGTGATCCCATTTATAAAATGACAACTCATGTCTATGGTTAGGAAACATAACCATCTTTGATCAACGAGCTAGTCAAGTAGAGGCATACTAGTGACACTCTGTTTGTCTATGTATTCACACATGTATCATGTTTCCGGTTAATACAATTCTAGCATGAATAATAAACATTTATCATCATATAAGGAAATACATAATAACTTTATTATTGCCTCTAGGTGCTATCTCTTGAGCACTGCGTTGGTTTTCCCTTGAAGAGAAAAGGGTGATGCAGCAGAGCAGCGTAAGTATTTCCCTCAGTTTTTGAGAACCAAGGTATCAATCCAGTAGGAGGCAACGCACGAGTTCCTCGCACCTATACAAACAAATAAACTCCTTGCAACCAACGCGATAAAGGGGTTTTCAATCCCTTCACGGTCACCTACGAGAGTGAGATCTGATAAGATAATATTTTTGGTATTTTTATGATAAAGAGAAATAAAGATGCAAGTAAAATAAATGGCAAAGGAAATAACCAAGTATTGGAAGATTAATATGATGGAAAATAGATCCGGGGGCCATAGGTTTCACTAGAGGCTTCTCTCGAGAGCATAAGTATTACGGTGGGTGAACAAATTACTGTTGAGCAATTGACAGAATTGAGCATAGTTATGAGAATATCTAGGTATGATCATGTATATAGGCATCACGTCCAAGACAAGTAGACCGACTCCTGCCTGCATCTACTACTATTACTCCGCACATCGACCGCTATCCAGCATGCATATATAGTATTAAGTTCAAGAGAACAGAGTAACGCTTTAAGCAAGATGACATGATGTAGAGGGATTAACTCATGCAATATGATATAAACCCCATCTTGTTATCCTCGATGGCAACAATACAATACGTGCCTTGCTGCCCTTACTGTCACTGGGAAAGGACACCGCAAGATTGAACCCAAAGCTAAGCACTTCCCCCATTGCAAGAAAGATCAATCTACTAGGCCAAACCAAACTGATAATTCGAAGAGACTTGCAAAGATAACCAATCATACATAATAGAATTTAGAGAAGATTCAAATATTGTTCAAAGATAAACTTGATCATAAACCCACAATTCATCGATCTCAACAAACACACCGCAAAAGAAGATAACATCGAGTAGATCTCCACAAGAGAGGGGGAGAACTTTGTATTGAGATCCAAAAAGAGAGAAGAAGCCATCTAGCTAATAAATATGGACCCATAGGTCTGAAGTAAACTACTCACACTTCATCGGAGGGGCTATGGTGTTGATGTAGAAGCCCTCCGTGATCGATGCCCCCTCCGGTGGAGCTTCGAAAAAGGCCCCAAGATGGATCTCGTGGATACAGAAAGTTACGATGGTGAAATTAGGGTTTTGGCTCCGTATCTGGTAGTTTGGGGGTACGTAGGTATATATAGGAGGAAGGAGTATGTCGGTGGAGCAACATGGGCCCCACGAGGGTGGAGGGCGCGCCTGGGGGGGGGAGGGTAGGTGCGCCCCCTAAGTCGTGCCTTCCTAGTTGATTGCTTGATGTAGGGTCCAAATCCTCTGGATCATGTTCGTTCCGAAAATCACGTTCCCGAAGGTTTTATTCCGTTTAGACTCCGTTTGATATTCTTTTTATGCGAAACCCTAAAATAGGTAAAAAAACAACAGTTCTGGGCTGGGCCTCCGGTTAATAGGTTAGTGAGCGAAGTGTAGGCGGAAAAATTGAATATGGAGTGAGGATAAAGAGACCCATCTATCTACAAATTCTATTTGTTCAATAGACCTTTATCAATGGAAATACAATGGTAAGAAAACAAATTAGATAGACAAAGTAAATAAAATAGGGGCTTATGTTGGATTGGCACGATATAATAGGTTAGTCCCAAAAATAATATAAAAGTGTATAATAAAGCCCAATAATGTCCAAAACAGGATATAATATAACATGAAACAATCAAAAATTATAGATATGTTGTAGATGTATCACTACGGCATATTACCTTCAGCGGGCCCACACATCTTTTCGCCTCAGCTGGCGCCCCTAGACGTCCCTCGACGCGTTGGGCTCGGCTTGTGTTCGCCGGTTGTTATTTCGGCCCAAACCTATGTGGCATTGTTAGCATCGGTACACCTTGAAGCACTGGAAAGGGCCTAAGGCTACCCATAATGGGAGTATCATAAGTAGTATCATGCATGTTGACTAAGCAATTTTGATAAGGTGGCATAGAATTAAATGAAGAATGAGAGGCTTGAGTATCATATCATAATACTGAATCATATTAAATGATGTGCTACTTTGTGTCATGCATAACAATAAATATAGTTTTCTATGAGGCTGGTCATAGTGGGGAGTAACTTAGACTAGTGTCATGCATATAACACTAGTCTAAGTTACTACCTTCATAATGCAAAATAACACACTAGTAGTATCATAGATGGCTTCATTCGTTAGCTCGTAGACTCATCTTGTTTTGAAAAGCGTTATCTTACATTAACATATTATGTTACCATCTTTTATTAATTACTTGGCACATAAGCAGAATTTTCTCGAAGTGCGCTATGTTACCAACTAAGTTACTCCCACTACGACTAGCCTGATACTCACACAGGATACCATGCATTAGAGATGTAGTATTATAAACTAATATCATATGTATGATACTAATATATGATACTCTTCATCATAACCAGCCTAATAATAAACGGAAATGCCGAGATCGGCCGGCCCGAGACGGTGCCCACGTCCGCGAGGCATGTTCGTTCTAGAGACCCAACTAATCGCCAAAAGATACTACTACGACCGAGACATGGGTGCTGATTTCGCGCGGCGTTGTATGCATGGTCTCTGTTTGTTGTGCCTCATCTGCCGTTTTGTAGCTAGAGGACTTCATGGCTCTCGCTGACACTACCCAAAAACACCTACGTACAGATAAACTGACGTTGTTTCAACTTTTTTCCCTGGAAGAATGTTGAATCTTTTTCGGGATAAATATTGAATTCATTCGCAAAAAAAAATTGAATTAACTTGAGGTTTTTATGGTAATACATGTCTCGTTCATATCACAAAGAACAATGTACAAGTCACGTAAAACCGACATGACAAAACTGAAAAGATAGTAGAACATCTCTGAACTAGACACCAACACCCGTCACCTGCCTCTGGCACCATCACAACAGCCACCGAAGAAAAGATATGCAGCTTTGCAGACCTTCAAGGTGGCTCACCAAAAGTGAAGCCCTTATCGTTGAACGAATCAGACCGGGGCAACACTTCGGACACGCCGTCGAACTCCAGATCTGGCCTCCCATCACGACTAAAACGCCGAAGGAGGAAACCATATCTGCCATCCACAAACCATGAACCCAGCACATGCTCCGTCTTCCAGATGTCGTCGATGCAGACCACAATCTGCATCCGCTCCTGGACTACCTCCCAAGCTCCGCGACGACGCTGGAGCAAACGCCGTCGCAACGGCGGAGCCTGAGGACACAGGTCCACCACGAGGTTGGTAGATGGACAATATTACTACGGGCATGTACAATGGTTCTCTATTTTACGAATGTCATATATGATAAATGATGAGGTGGAGGAGAGAAAAATCATAAGAAAAAATTTGTTTCCTCTTATCTAAGAGAAGACAAGAGATCATCTCTTTGCCCAAATAGTCTCAACATGTTTTTAGAAATAGCTAGTTATTGAAGATAAGGCTAAAAGATGACCCATTATATGCATGTTTTTCTGCCATCTCTAAATTACATGCGAGACTTAAGATAAGACTATTTTATCAATCATTGTACATGCCGTATGTACTGTACGCGCATGGTTCCGACACCCGTAAATGCACAGCAACCAGCAAATTCAGGCAGAGACAAATTTGTACGCACGGAAACTGCACAGATTGTACATCCCGGCCACGGATTCGGCCTGAATTGGCGGAGCATGGTGCGTGTCCATGCACGTTCTCTTTTTCGTCACTCAACATCGAGTGTACGCATCAGCTCATGCATGCATGGTCGACCATGGGCGTCATGGGCGTGTGCGATGCACTAGTAGCGTGCATGGCAACAACATTTTTCGTACGCCACCGGCCCACAACGGTCCAGCTACGTGTTGCGTGAATCGAGCCTGTGTTGTGCTCTGACACCTTGCGGACGCACGCACGCGCTAATCATTTCCTTTCCCGAGAGCAAGCGTACGGTGGAATCTTTGACGGATCGAAGTAGCACCAATTGCTCGCAAGCATGCAAAGCCAAATCATGGAAGAAATTCGATCCCATGCACATGCAGGGAACGTCCCTACTATACTACGGCAGATGGCTTGCTTGCTCTTTCTTCTCACGGTTGCATAGATGGAAATGACCAATTAAAGGCAAAAAAAATCTCTCCGTTTTGTATACAACCACCTCATCACGTAGCAGCCTAATTGAGTACTGTATGAGCCTATGACTGCTGCAGCAGATTGCATACCGGTACTAGCCAGGGATGGTGGAAATCCAATCCATGAATTTACAAGAGGCCAGTGGTGCACACCAATAACAAAGCCCCTCTCTCTCTCTCGCTCTCGACACACATCTGTCTGCACCTATGACCGTAGCCCATGTTCTTGGTGCAACCAGCTGCCAAATACTCCCTCTGTCTCTGTCCCAAAATATAAGAACGTTTGTAACTAACATGCCTCCACGGTGCACCCATGTCCGGTAAAGCCGCGACAAATCAGCAAGGACGCTGGCGCCTCCCGGGCACCCCAGACACACACACGCACACACAGGCTAAACAACAACGGGAGCCTTGAGCCTCCATAAAATCTCGACGCGACACGAGTCGGTACGCGCGGCCAAAACTCTGATCCCATCACCCCATGTGCGACTGCGATGTGCGTGCAGGCCCCGCCCGAAGAACGGTTCACGTGCCTCACTAACATGTTACTGCACGCTACACCACTCAGTCAATCACCACCGCGATCGTACAACATGCGTCGACCGATCGACCCACCGTCTTCTCCTAAACAAAATCCTAATGATCTTTGCTTTGCTAGTTTGCTTCGCTTGTTTAAATTTTTGTTTGCTTAGCTTGGATAGATGTCCTGCGACCGACTCAGTCGAGTGTACGTTCAAAGATGCGGCTCTCCGGCAGGAAACGGAGCCATCGCAACCCGACACGAAACCGCGGAGACCCGCGCGCTGCCATGGCGTAGGAGGAGACACAGCACGGGTTGTGTGCGAGAGCGACAGGACGCGGTGGACCTGTGGTTTCCGCGCGCACCTGCGACGAAAAGACACGAGATCGCGCGCTACCTAGGCGCGTGATCAAGTGAGGATTGTCGCCTCTCGTACGTGGGCCGCCGGTGGTGGTGCCCAGCGTCACATGCGAGATGGATCGCTGCTGCCACCCGTTATGTACGGATATGGGAGGGATCTTCTTGAGGCAGTCATGTGTGTGCAGCCGTGCACCTTGCCACCGATGAGCGTGCTGCTATCCTATCCCGGGTCCAACGGTCGGGATCTGAACGCATACACACGATAGTAAAGACCTGTTTGGTTCCAAATAAATCATCAACTTATAAGTCAAAATGTGAAAAAAACAACTTATTTTGTCAAACAGACCCAACTTATAAGTCACCCCAACTTATAAGTCATAAGTTGCTTCATCCCAACTTAAAATTTATAAATCATCCCCTTTTGCGTGGGTCCCATCACCTTTATATAAAAAAACAAGATAAAAATGTGTGATCAGATGACTTATAAGTCAGGTGATAACCAAACGGGCATGACTTATAAGTCACTGGTTTTAAGAAGAAAAGAGCAGGGCCATGCAGGTATCCTGTGCAGAGTCATGGCCTCATGGCCACCTGCAGGCATGCGTGATGGCGTGATGATTGAAAAATATCAGGTCAGATGATACGGTGATACGGACTTTTGGACCGTTCGGTTTTAGATCCAATGCTCCTCGAAACCTATTGTACCTATGCAAATTTTTGACACTCTCGAGTGTTTTTTTTCTTTTACAAAATGTTCAAGAGCTTCTAAGAGCCGTCGGATCTAAGATTCAATGGCTCTCAGGAGCCCAACCAAACACTCGGTATCGCTTGATATCTACTCGCGTGATGATACATTCCCTGTTGCTCGTACTATCGTTTTTCCTACTGTGCCAGTTTTTGTTAAGCTATCGTTGTGTCTCATACAACGTTTCGGAATTCGCACAAACGTCACAGTAATTTAATCCTAGCTTGTTAACATAATGTTTTCTGCTATTACTACAAAGACCGATAATTTCTGTACTCGCGGCAATTTGAGAAGATATTTGAATACCTTTGTTATCAAACCCGAAGTATTTGTTTTTACTACGTGGATGCCCGTTACACAATACTAATATTCCCAACTCGTGGATCAACTTGCTATGGGAACGTCGCTGCAAAAACAAAACAAAGCTTGCTCTGAATGTGGTCAGATACCAAGAAATGGTCAGACTTTACCGCAAAAAAGACCCATAAATTAAAGCTACAATAAATTCCAGTAAATTTACTCAGAGTGCTCTGCAAATCTCCAATGCTTCATTTATGCTAAGACTGAGAAATTCTAATCTGCAAGCTATTATTAGCCGATTTACTTTATAGACTGCCAGAGCAATATTCTGATAATCTGCAAACCTCATCCAGAAGATAATTGATAATAATATCACATCGGACAGACACATCAACCACTTGTATCCTACAGACTGCTAGCGCACAATGTTCTAAATAAGCGGGTTCAAATTACTCGAACAACAGTGTAAGCATAGTTCTGATTTTGAACAACAGTGGCATATCCTCACATCATATGTTTTATGAGAAAATTCAGAAGGACAACAGTATCCAAGTCATCCTTCATGCTCATTACCAACTTTCTCAAGTTTTCAAACCCTTCTTCACTGTAAAAGCAAGAACGGACCAATACAGCAAATGTCCGACACGCCTTCCGTTGCACTCTTTAAAGCAAATGTAACAAATTATACAAGTTCCCATTTATCTCCAGATTTCAAATGCAGGTCGGCGCAGTGCAACTTCCCCTAATTTCTTGCTAGAATATTGTGCACCACCTTCAACTTGATCTTAGGGGCAGTCCATAGTGAGGTCACGAGTATCTTTGCACCATCCCTGAAATTTTCACAGAAACTCAAATATTTGAGCTACAGAATATTTCAGTGAAGCCAGTGGTGTGCTGGGAAATGCCCTTTGGTTCTCGGGTGTGTATACACCATATATGAGATTTTTCTAGTAATTACAAAAAAGTCAAAAAGTCCAGAACTTTTTTTTGGAATAGACTTGACTTAATTTTGCACTAGTATACAATTTTTTGCAAAGAAGAATCCCAGTTGACTACAGGAAAAAAAAATCGTTGTTATATAGTACACTATTCACACCTTTTTGACCTTTTTTTGCCCTGAAGTCAACAGGTTTTTTCTCCTACGTGCGATTTTTTTATGAGTATAATAGAAGGTCAAATTTATTCAAACATATTTTCAGATTTTTTTAATGTTCTTTGTAGTTAATTTCTTTTTTTTGCATATAGGGTCTATATGCACCCAGGTACCAAGCTTCCTTATCCGTAGTGTGCATACTTACATTAGCTGTCGAGAAGCTATGGGCAGCGGCGCACGAGCGAGATGTTAGGACACTCGCCTATGCCTGCGTGGGCTGGTAGCTCTACCGACATGGGCTTGGCCCATGTGTCAGCCAGCGGCACCTAGTACTCACAGTGCCTCAAAAAAACAAAAACCCAGTGAGTTATCCGGTGGGATCACGGCTGAAACGGCGGCTCCTTCCCCTACCTCCGGCTCTCCTCCCAATCCCCTCGTTCTTCCTGATGCATCCCCCAATTAGCTACCAAATCCTTGTAATCCAGTGTCATTCAGTGATTAGTAAGGAGGTTGCTAACACGAATGAGAATGGCATTTTCAAGCCTCCTTTCACCAAGGATGCTATTTTACCACATGTACGAACGATCCGGATTGAACCATTCAGACATCACCTTATGCAAATAACATGCATAGCCCCCCTTCCATTAGTTCGCAGAAGAATACAACATGTTCAAAATTGTTGTTTCGATCACATTTCCGCCTTTTCAAGAAATCAAATTGTTTTACCATTCAATTACTTATTTACTCATCTTTTTGACACATTGATATCTTCCTAAGGAGAAGGAATAATTCTGTTCCATGACATGCTCGGCCCACCCAGAATGTCAGGCGAGCTGCCACACAGCAGTTGTTACTCCGAAAGTCATCCACAACTGGCAACAGAAAATGGACTAGACTAATTATAATTAATGGTCACAAATGTCAAATGGAAGTGTTGAACCGCTAATATAACTAATGGCACGCACATCGATCTCATCCAGTTCTCGTAGAACGGATCAAACACAATGAGAAACAAGCATGCTTAGAAAAGTGTACGGATTGCCAAATATGTTAAGCTAGATACTCCAGAGGCAAATATTACGGTACAGAGGGAGTATACAGGTAAACTAAAGCAGTACTCGATATAACAGAACAGGCAACATTTTACACAAGTTAAGCTAGATATAGATGTTGCTGAAACATAGAACAGGTACAATTTTACACAAGTGAAGCTAGACATACAGGTTGCTGAAACATATACATAGATCACATGCCTTCAATAGGTAAATCAGTTGAGGCCTGAGACCGGGCAAAAGTGCAACATCACTACAGCGACATTTGAACCTATTCAAATCGCATCTCAACGGGAGTCCGTCCTTCATATGAATGGACGTGAGCACGATCCAGGTAGATAAAACACAACAACCTCATGCTGCCAAGATTAATTCAGGGACATCTACTTTGGCTGCTGGAAACTGAACCCTGCATAAACCATACAGGACACAATGAGCACATGAAAGTGCAGACTAAAACATGAGAAGGTACGGTCGACAACAACCGGCACTCAAGTCAAACAAATACTGCATACGAAATTGTTCTGGAAGAGTGGGCTAACATACAACTTGATCTCACATTGCAGATACTGGAAAGATAAGCTATTAAATGATACTGGAAAGATAAAGCTATTAAATGATCCAATTCAACTAAATGGTGAAAAACACCTCACATTCTTTATTTGCCTATTTTCCATTTTTCACTAGCTTTGGCCTAATCACATTTTCAGTAAAATATGTCACTTGCTTTGGCCAAATCACATTTTCAATAAATATGTAACGTGGATATCATACAACATTCTAATAAACTTTTTTAATCTCTCAGTTTACCAATAGTTTAATGTCCATTAAGTTTACGTCTTTTTATTTTGATGACTCATGCAGACTACATAAACATCAGCAAATTGTAGTATTAGTTACTTACTGAAAGAACTCCAAGAATCATGTTTGATGCTAATCTGTGCAGAAGTTACTCCATGAATGCCAAGGATTTTCACAATTTGACAAATCCATTCATCCTCCTTGCTACAATGGATTTCAACTTCCTTGAGATGCTTTGACACCAAGAAATATTCCGCTGGGTTGTAGCTTCTACTTGATACAATGTCAAAATCCTGTTGAAAACATATGATTTTACTTAAATGAATCAGCTGTACATGTTAGCTTCAGCGACAAAAGCTATCATATATGAAAAAACATATACCTTGCGAGATGGAAGTTGAAGGGTAAGCTTTTCTAGAATTGGTGTGTGCTGAAGAAAGTGAAGTAGTCCAGTGAAGTTTGCAGTCAAACACCATTCATTGGGCAACAGTGTTTTTAGCTTGCTAAACATAGGGCACCATTTCAAGTCCTTTCTGAAAATCTTAACAATGAAACAGAGAATTAAAAAAAATAAAGTTATAACTTGAGAAGACATGATTCAATAACACTGAGTTGAATAAGATTTCTTGAGTTCTTAATTTCAAGTAATCAATTGCGAGCAGATAGAGAGATGCAGAATACAGATTTTACAAGTCTTTGATTGACTCAAAAAACAAATATATATTGAGCCATACCGTCTAAAGTGTTGCGTAAACTAAAATGTCTTACAAAATTATCTTAATCATGTGCTTCTGTGTAGTACGAGGTCAGAAATATCAACTATCAATATATATGGAAAATGTACTAACACCTTCACAGACTAATTATAGGAGATCTCTGCATAGGAACATGATGACTAAAAATAATGGATTGGTGAAAAACATGCAATTGGAGATTAGGAACAAGTTAAACATGATAGAGGGATGCAAAATGTTGGATGGCAATCAAAACAGGGAGTAAAAGAGCAAACATACCATACAATATTCACTTATCAGCTCTAAATTTGTAGCACCCGCCAACCCTTCGAGAAATACACAACAATTATCTTCGCATAACTCGTTACCACTATCCCCAAGGTAATTATAATGAGCATAATTATCTTCACAATCTTCGCCAATCCTGATAAATGATGTTACCAGCGATGGCAGGCTCTCAAGAAACAGGGCCCAGTCATGAGGGTCAGCTAGTTCAAAGGTAAGAAGACCTGGAGCAGAAAAGCAGCTCCATGGTGTTTGCATGGAATAAAGACTTGAATCTCTGATTTTCAGATGCCGTAAAGATTTGGGGAAGACACCCCAAAGCTTGATAGAACAATCACCTATGTCTAACAGCTCTAGTGCCTGACAGCTGAGAAGATCTAGAGGGCTTCTGTCAAATGCCAGATGATAAAACTCTAGCCTTGTCAAGTGCTTGGAGATTACACTGCTGCTGGATAGATTCAAACGAGAACCATAAACACTCACACTCCAGTCTTTGACTCGAAGCACGTATACTTGGCACGAGACAGCATACTGGACCCACGATTCAACATAACGGCGTGCCTCATCTTCTTGGCCATGGGGATAGGGAAAGATGTCGCATTCATGAAGAGGGGATGTTCTGTCACGGTGCTCAAGCAATGTATTAACAAAATTGTTGAAGGCCTGGACAGTGTCGAACTGAGAAGGATAGAAGCGCAGGGCTGGCACCGACTTCGAGAGGGTGCGCCAGCGGCGAGCGAGCACGGACGTCCTCACGGCGTCACGCGAGGGCAGGAACGACAGCAGAAGCTCGAGCACAGGTTCCGGGAGGTCCTGAAAGCAGTCCTTACCGCCAGCAACGGCCACTTTCTTGGTTTTACCGGCCTTGCCCCTTGCAGCCATTCCGTCGAACAAGTTGCTCGCGCAGCAGCTGCATCGGAGGCGATGGACAGGGTGTGAGTGATATCAGAGACGGCCAGGCGGAAGAGATGAAGAAGAAAATCTCACGTACCTCTAGTCGCCGCACGGAAGAAGGCCGTCGGTTCGTGCGCTCTCAAGAACTCGATGGCCTGTCAGAGGACGAACAGAAGGGAGACCATCTCTGTTGGCGGTTGGAGGGGGAGAGCCAGTCTCTACTGCGCCGCCTAGACCTGAATCCCCAGGCAATCCTCCACTAATGCGTCGAGTCGAGCAACGGAGAGCAGCGGATTCGATCGGAAGACGCACATGAAGAACACACGCGGGTTTCTATCTCAAATTTTTCATTTTTCCAATTTATAGGGCTCATCTCCGTCTCCTTTTAAGATTCCGAAGCGCATTAAATCTTTACATGCAACAATTAAAAAGGAACTCACCAATGCATATAATACTACTACTCATCTACTTCCTTCGTTCCCAAATATAAGTCTTTCTAGAGATTTCAACGAATGACTACATACAAAGCAAAATGAATAAATCTACATTCTAAACTATGTCTACATATATCCGTATGTTGTTATCCATTTGAAATGTCTAAAAAAACTTATATTTAGGAACAGAGGGAATAGTGGCCAAGCATGCATGCACTGCAATTAATCCAAATTAATGCATCAGCTTAGTTTGAGTAGTTTTGTAAAGTACGGGATAAATTCCTCCACTCATCATATATATATATGCCTTGGTTGATGAGATTTCAGATTTGAGCTCTATAAACCGAAAAGGAGGGAGTACCAGTCTACCGAAACACCAATCAACCCTTCTTTTTCGGGTGAAACACCAACAACAACGTGTTTCGATACAGCGGTGAAACGAAAATGGGAGTTTTTAGGTGGGAGTTTGATTTTTCTTTTTAGTCCAAAATCAATGTTGGGTGTGCATAAAAATGTATGACGTATACTACTACAATTTTTATTTGGTATATGTGCATAGAAATCAGGAATCCTGATTAATTCATGCAGTACATCCTCTCAAATTTCTCAAATAAATGTTCATGTAGTTTGAAATACGCAAACAGTTTTATTGAACGATGTATCCTCGTTTTGACATGAAATGTAAACCGCCATGATGGCTTTTCCTCAGAAAAAAAATACACAAACAATTTTATTGGGTATGTGCATACAAATAGTGTGATGATGTATACTACACTTTTTTTTTCTTCCGCAAAAAACCTCAGATAAGTAGCATGAACATTTTTTTTGTTCCCACGACAATTCTGGCAAATGCATGCTTAAAAGAGAAAATTAATTGTCATGAGTATTTTATAAGCCCCCTGCTTCCTGACATAGACCTCTCAAGCTAGTCTCTAGGGTTTCTTTGTGCCTAACACAACGTTTGAAAATGTCCATACAATGTAAAAAAACTGTTCCCCTAAAAAGATGTAAAACAATTGTTCACGAATTTTTTCATAAATGCTTCACGTGTTTCACATGTATTCAAAAAAATAATGCTCCATATGTATTTTTAAAAAAGTTTAACATGTATGCGAAAAAATATCCAAACTTGTATTTGAATAAATATTCACCATGTATTTTAAAAAGTTCATCGTGTATCAAAAAGATATTCAAAGTGTATACGAAAAATGTGTAACATGTATTCGAATAATGTTCAACATTTATTTGAAAAAATATTCATCATGTATTTTTCAAAAAATTCAAGGTGTATTCTGAAAAATGTTTGACATGTATTTGAAAAAGTTCAACGTGTATTTGAAAGCAAATTGACAAGTATTCAAAACAATATTCAAACACGTATTTGAAAAATGTTCAACATATATCAAAAGAAGTATGATGCGTACAGTGTGTATTTAAAAAACGAAAAATCAAAAGTAAAAATAAAGAACAAATCGAAAAAGATGAAAGAAAAATTGATAATAAAACGTAAAAGAAAAACACATAACAGAAAAACGTCTGGAACCTTCCCAAAATCATCCAAAAGCGATGGAAGGTTCCACAAACCAGTGCAAAACAGTTTACTAGAGTACATTATATTGGGCGGGCACATCTTAGGGATGGCCTACTGCATGAAAGTACTCTATCTCGCGGTAGGCGAGACATAGCTCTCACGCACGGATTCATGGATCCAGCTCGGACGGGGTTGGGCAGTAGTAAGCTTGGCTGGAAGATCCTTGTTGCTCCTAGGACGACAACTGATGTGCAATGTTCTGTTCAGAGAAGAAAATGATATGCACAAACAGCTGCAGATAGCCAGGGTGTGATATTTGTCAAGTAAATCATAATAATAGTTATCTGTACAATCCTAATACACAGCCTTCAACTTGCTCTTAGGGGCAGTCGAGTGTGAGGTCGCAAGGATCTTTGCACAATCTCTGACTGAAATCACCACAGAAAAGGTCACGAAGAGATTTCAGTAAAGCCAGTAGCGTGGATGCTTACATTTGCTGTGATTCATTAGAGCCAGTGTGGTGCTCGAGAGTGTCTTCTTGAGGGTGAGCCTGGCTGCATAGACAGCAGCAGAACCACCATCAATAAGGGCACATTTCCATTATTTAAAATAGCAGAGCAAGAAAAATACCAATACAATCAGATTCTTGTCTTCTTTTTTGGAACAAGTTGCATGTGCTCTGCTGCCTATAAACAAGACCACAGCTGAAAATCTCGAGAGAAAGGACAGGGCACTGAGGAGCTCGGGGGCGACTGTTTCACTGGCATGAGCTGTAGCCAAGATGGCGGCGACGATAACAGGGTCAAGTACGAGGAGATACATCAAGATTGGCGACATCAAGGTTGCGGGCGGGGTCAAGGACGAAGCAGGAGACAGTCTGCAGGTTGCAGACAGAGCCGGCGTCGAGGTTGGCAATGGCCGACAGGGCGGACAGATGGACAGTAGGGAATTTACCTCATGTACGAAAGATCCTAATTCAACCACTCAAATGTGACCTTTTGCGAGTCACATGCGTAGCCCCCTTTCCATTAGGCTAGTCATAATGGGAGTAAGGCTGGTCATAATAGGCAGGAACTTATGAGTAACATCACACACTCCAATGCAATTTTGCTTATGTGGCACATATTTAATGAAGAGAGAGCTTCTTGTGGTAACTAGCTAAGTTACCGGAACATCACACACTCCAAGAAACAATGAGTCTATATCCTAATAAATACATCGTTGCATGATACTACATACATGTTCCTACCCACTATGGAGGTAGTAACATAGTCTACGGAAGTGTGTAGGTTACTAGCTTATGTTCCTGCCCATTATGACCAGCCTAACTTAGGTAGTAACATAGCGCACTTCGAGAAATTTTTGCTTACGTGACATGTAGTTAATAAGAAGTGGTAACATAATATGTTATTGTAACATAGCGCTTCCCAAGACAAAATGAGTCTACAAGCCATTAAATGAAGCCACATATGACACTACTAATATGTTACTTTGCACTATGAAGATAGTAACTTAGACTAGTGTCATATGCATGACACTAGTATAAGTTACTCCCCACTATGACCAACCTTAGTTTGCATAAGAAGAATACAACATGCTTTCAATGACTTGAGATCATTGCATGCAATGCTATTAATTAGCAAAAAGACATTAAGTTCTCTCGTTTTCCCCTCCGCCTTGGTTGCGGTGCACAACCTAAGATGACTTGTACACCTAGACGGAGGGAGTATAGTGTTGAACTACCTATATATAGCTAATGGCACATCTATCTCAGTCAGGTCTAGTGTAACTGAATGGACACAATTAGGGAAAAACATGGTTACCAAGTGCGGAAAACCAAAGATGTGTAAGCAAAGCAACGAACTAGATGTGTTTTATGTCATCACCACTACCACCGCCACCACCACCACCACAAGAACAACAACAAAACTGAAATGTCAGGGCGTCATGGAAGTTACTGGATATAAAAGAACAGGTGCCATGATGCATAAGTTCAACTAGATGCTCAGGTTTCTGAAACATATAAATAGAACATAGACCTTCAAAAGGTAAACCAGTTGAGGCCTGACAAGGAGTTCAGTAAATGGCCAAACGTGCAACATGACTTCATATGAATGGAACAGGGACAAGCACACAATCCAGATAGGCCAAAACGCAGCAACTTGATGCTAGCAAGATTAATTAGGGGACATGGAAGTCTGAATAACCAGGAATAGCAAACCATCTGATTTAGTCATACAGCTCCCTCCGCTCGAAGCTGAAGGCTGCACAAACAATAAAAAGACACAGTGAGCACGTGGAGTGCAGATTAAGACATGAGAAGGTACGATCAGATAGCAAGCGGCAATGAAGTGCAGCTAATACTGTATAAGAATTTGTTTTGGAAGATTGGATGAACATAATTTGTTTTGGAAGATTGGATGAACATACAACTTCATCTGGTTATGCATATATTGGAAGGATGTGCTATTAAATGATTAATTTCACCTAAATAGTGAAAATACCTCAAATTGTTATGTGCTTATTTTACCTTTTCCACTTGCTTTGGCCTAATGGCATTTTTAGTAGCATATGTAAAGTGGAGATGATATAACATTCTAATTGAGTTTTTTCATTCCTAAACGTACAAACAGTTCAACGTCTACTTTTCAAAATTAAATATAGTTTAATGTTCAGTATTTGATTCCACTAACACATGCAGACTACATAAACATTGGTGAATTGTAAAATAGCTACTTACAGGGATACTAAAAAGGTTTGATGTTGATTTGAGCAGGAGTCACTCCATGAGTACCAAGGATCTTCACAATTTGACAAATCATTTTATCTTTCCTGCAATAATGGATTTCAACTACCTTGAGCTATTTCGACACCAAGAAATATTCTGATGGGCTGTAGCTTTCACTTGATTCAATGACAAAATTCTGTCACAAACATAACATTTACACAAATGAATCAGCTGTACATGGTACCTTCGAGTATAAAGCTATCATATATGATAAAAACATATACCCTGTGATTTTGAAGATGAAGGGCGAGCTTTTCTAAATTTGGCGAGTGCTGAAGAAAGTGAAGTAGTCCAGTGAAGTTTGCAGTCAGACACCATTCATTGAGCAACACGGTTTTTAGCTTGCTAAACAAAGGGCACCATTTTAAGTCCTTTCTGAAAATCTTAACAAAATGTAGATAATTAAAGAACAATTAAAGTTATAACTTTAGGAGACATGAGTCAATAATGATGAGTTGAATAAGACCTATTGAGCTTTGATTTCAAGTAACTAATTATGAGCAGATAGAGAGATACACAAACCAGATTTTACAAGTTTTTGGTTTACTCAAACAAGGAATGTATATTATCCCATACTATCTAAAGTGTTGCATAAACTAAGATGGCTATCAACCATCAATAAACCGTAATGAACTCTCATCTTCAAAACCCTATTCTAGGAGATGTCTGCATAGAAAGATGATGACAAGAAAGAGTGGATTCATGAAAAACATTTAACTGGATATTAGGAACAAGTTTGACATTCATACTTTGATTCGCTGATATTTGATACAAGGATGATGTTGGATGGCAATCAAGACAAGGAGTTAGCAAAAGATAAAACATACCATAGAATATTTGCTTATCAGCGTTAAATTCGTAGCACCCGACAGACCTTCAAGAAGCACAGAGCAATCATCTTCTACATAGCATCCTTCACATGACTCAACGCCGCAATCCCCAAGGTACTTAAAATTATCACAACTATCATTGCATTGAAAGCCAATAGTGATAGATGATGTTGCCAATGATGGCATGCTCTCAAGAATGGGAGTCCACTCTTCACAGTGTTGTAGTTCAAAGGTAACCAGACCTGGAGCAGAAAGGCGATTCCGTGGTGTGTGCATGGAAAGAAGGGTTGAATGTACGATTTTCAGATGTCGTAAATATCTGGGTAAGATATCCCCAAGGTTGACATGACAACAATCTATATCTAGCACCTATAGTGCTTGACAGCTCAAAAGATCTAGAGGGCTTTCACGATCAAAGTTCACATGATAAAGCATTAAATCTGTCAAGTGCCTGGAGATGACACTGTTGTTTGGTGGATCCAAATTACATTGATCTTCACCCCACATTAGAACTCAAAGCACCGACACCTGGCATGAGACAGCATACTGCACCCATGATTCAACATCACGGTGTGCCACTTCTTCTTCACCTACACCCAACCAGGTCATGCCGCCGATAGCATCCTCGGGCGCCGCCGCCTCATTACGTTGCAAGGCCACCTCAAAAACGGCCTGGACCGGTCCAGAACTTGGGTGTTGGAGGTGCTTCTGGACCACCCCGAGGATAGTGGGGGGACGATGGATATGATTCGTATGGGGATAGCCAACACTGTGGTTCGTCATCCACGGGAGGAGGTCGTGGGTATGCCTGGCAGAGTGATGGATCTGTTGAGAGACCTTTCCTCGGCCCTACGGGTGGTTTTGTCGAGGGAGCTTCTGGCCCAGACTACCGACAGAGAGGTGGAAATCATGGACCCCGTGGTGGTCATGGCGGGGGTCATGGTCGGTACCGTAACAGACAGCCTCCACCGGCAGCTGTTGACCATGAGGCCTCTGCCATGGCAACCGATCCCGTTCAGACGACTGACCTGTCTAGCTAGGCGTTGGATGTCGTGACGGCACTAGCTAACGCAGAGTTGCCTGGGACTGAGATTGCTTCTGAGACAGGAGACCGGACTGATTCAGAGAGGGCGTCCAAGTGGGCGTGTAAGAAGGAGAAGATGTTATGTTATTGATGTGGTGAGAAGGGACACTTCATTGCTGAGTGCGTGGCGGAGCTTTGTGATACGTGTGGGAAGCCAGCACATGCCATGGGGGATTGCACGTTCTTGCGTGATCACATTCCGGCTCTTACAATGTATGGAGTATATTGTGCTGAGTTGATGTTCTTTGAGTCCCCAGTTGCGAGAGAGATTCCGGTGGTGACACAGAGTTTGACCACTGGGATTGTGAAAGTTACACAGGGAGAGGTTTCCGAGGCTCAGATTGTGCAGAGGCTTCAGGAACTGGTTCCAGGTGACTTCCAGTGGGAGCTTGTCAGTACTGAGGCCAATGTGTTCAAGGTTGATTTCCCCACGTGGATGATTTACAGAAAGTGCTGAGCTTTGGGTTGTGCAGAGTTCCTGGCACTAAATGCATTTTGGAATTTTACGAGTGGAAGAAGGTGGAGCGACGGGGTAAGCCCCTTACTCAGGTTTGGTTGCGGTTCTCCGGGGCTCCATATGAGCCTTTGCAGGATGCTCGAGTTGTGGCTTGTATGGGTATCATGGTTGGGAACCCTGAGAGAGTGGATATGGCCTTTACCCGCGCTCATGGGGTGGCCCGACTTCTAGTGAGCGTTCTGGACATTGACTTTGTCCCTGATGTGGTCAACTGGACCTACAGAGGTGAGGTTTTTCCTCTTGAGATCGAGTTTGAGGATGCGGAACTGTTTGTTGAGGTAATAAATGTGACTGATGTGGATATGCATGAGGGTGATGACAGCGCGGGTACCAGGGGGCACCGACGGATGAGGCTGAACGAGAAGGGTCCAACGGATCGGGACCTGTTGCTCAGTTGCCCGTGGACAGGCCCGGAGTCGGGACGACACCATCAACCTCGGTGCCTATGAGCTCTCTGCGGTTTGGGTCGTTTGAGTCAGCTTCTGCCCCTCCCAGGCTCTGGAGTGATCGGGTGGATTCTGATGATGTGTTTGAGCGCACGCTACCTGAGTTGGAGCCTGTTGCTGTTGTTGGTCCCTTGATCGGAGGCTTGATGATGACCTTGGTGGGGGGAGGGGAGGTGGAGTCTGAGGTGACTTCTCTTTCCCCCGCTCTCCCAGCGGCCTCGTTCCGGGAGTTGGTGTTGTCTATGGAGGATGCTTCTAGGGGAGGGAGCCCGGGGCAGGTGACCATGACTTCCTTTCCTCCTATCCTGGCGCCGGCGATGCCGACGATGACCGGGGGTGGGGGAGGCGATCCGAGGCAGGTGGCCTTGGTCCCCTCATCTCCGGCGGCAGCATCTGTGGCCACTTCTCCAGTGGCGCAAGGTGGGGGTCTGGGGCAGGTGGCCTCGACCCCCCTTCCTCTTTGGCGGCCAGGAAGGCCGCGTCTCCTGTGGCTCCAGTGGCATCCTCTGGCCAGAGGGTTGGGGCGGCAGGAGCGCTCGGGCAGGCGTTCCCCTCTCCAGGCTTACTGGCGGCCCTGGATCGCGGTATGAGGCACGCATCTGTGGGGCCTGGTGGCCCACCGCCGCTTCCTCCGGTAACTCTGGTTGACCCTTCGTGGGATTCAGCGAGAGGTTTTACTTGGGAGGAGGTGATTGCTTTTGGTGGGATCCCAGACCCGGTCTCTGAGGGACGACGAATGAGTTGTCGTATCCAGGAGCACCCGAAGGTTGATGACATGCAGCAGAGGTGCACTATGCGGGCGGCCAAGCTTCATGACATTGAGGTCACTACGGGTATGTCTGTCAACGTTTCTAATTCAATTTTGCATTTTTCTAATGAGGAGATTATTCATAATGCAAACCAACTAGGTGTTTCGCTAGGGAGTAATGCTAGTGAAATATCCAATTCGGTTAATGATCTCCTAGATTTGGAGGCGGAGCACGCTTTGGAAACTATTCGAAACCTAGCAGCAGTAAAACCCATGAACAATGCAGAGATTGATGCGTTGGGGGTCAGGGTGCTCGATAATCTTTGTGCGGATCTTGCACCATCCACTCTTGAGTCGGAGGAAGAGGATGCAACTCTAGAGGAGGCTATCGGTAGACCCACTAAGCCCGGTTATGAGGACCGGATGGAGGATCAAAGTAGACCCAAACGCAAGTGGAAGCGGAAGATTTATCCCACTTCAGCGGTTCGTAGGAGTGCTAGGATTCAGACTACCAAAAAAATTCATGATGAAATATGAAAGGAATTTTTTGGAATAGCAGAGGTCTAAAAGACTTGGCTAAAAGGAGGTTTCTTGCCAAGGCGTCTATGGAGCATAGATTAGATTTTATTGCTCTCTCGAAAACTAGTAGAGATAATTTTGTGCCCCTATTTCTCAACACTTTATCGGACGATGTTGATTTTGATTGGCATTGCCTTCCTCCGCGAGGAAGATCGGGTGGGATCTTGCTTGGAGTGAGGTGTGATTCGTTGGAAGTCCAAAGTGTAGTGATGGGTGACTTCGCGGTTAAGTTTCGAGTCAGGTCCAAAGCTGATGGGTTTAACTGGGCTTTGGTGGGGGTGTATGGGGCCGCGAAGCCCGAGCTTAAACCGGAGTTTTTGGCGGACCTTGTTCGAATCTGCGGGTCCGAGCAGCTCCCAATTTTAGTTGGGGGTGATTTCAATATCATTAGGAGGAGAGAGGAGAAGAATAATGATAATTTTGATGGCAGATGGTCGTTTATGTTCAATACCATTATTGAAAGCTTGGATCTGAGAGAGATAGAGCTTTCCGGTAGAAAATTTACTTGGGCTAATGCTTTGCCAAACCCGACGTATGAGAAGCTTGATCGAGTCATCGCGAGCGTCAAGTGGGAACAGAAGTTCCCTCTCGTAATGGTTCAGGCTCTCTCGCGCGGAATCTCGGATCACACTCCTTTATTCGTGGACTCAGGTGAGCCAAGCCATGTGGGAAACAAAAACACCTTTTCTTTCGAGCTGGCATGGTTTGAACGAGAAGGATTCTTGGATCTGATTGCCAGGGAATGGGCTAAGGATGCAGGAGGTAGGACTTCTGTTCAGCGTTGGCAGAATAAGATTAGGCATTTGAGAAGTTTCCTACGGAGATGGGCTAAGCACCTTAGTGGGATTTATAAGGTTGAAAAGGAAACGCTCCTTTCTCTTATTCAGACCCTAGATTTAAAAGCCGAGTCCACGATTTTGCAAGCCGCAGAGCTTCAGGTTAAACTAGATGCGGAGATGAGGTTGAAAGAACTTCTCCGCGAAGAAGAATTGAAGTGGGCATTGTGGGCTAAGGTCCGCAAAGCTGTCCAGGGGACGCGAATACTCAATTCTTCCACTTGATTGCTAATGGCAAGCACAGAAAGAAGAGAATCTTTTAGCTTGAACAAGATGAAGGAACTATTTTAGAACAGGACAACCTAAAACTTTATATAACCGAGTATTATAAGCAGTTATTTGGACCTCCGGAGGATAGTTGTGTGTCCCTCGATGAGTCCAGGATTGAGGATGTGCCTCAACTAACTGCTACTGATAATGATATTTTGGTTGCCCCGTTCTCGGAGAAGGAGGTGTATGATGCTATAGCACAGATGAAAAACAATAAGGCTCCCGGGCCAGATGGTTTCCCGGCGGAGTTTTACAAAAAGTGTTGGCATATTATTAAGGGGGATTTGCTATCAATGTTCAATGATCTATTCTCTGGACAGCTTCAGTTATTTCAATTAAATTTTGGAACAATAACACTGCTTCCTAAGAAAACGGACGTGATGAGAATTGAGCAGTTCAGGCCGATCTGCCTTCTCAATGTTAGTTTCAAAATCTTCACCAAGGTTGGGACTAATCGGCTCTCACAGATTGCGCATTCTGTGGTGCAGCATTCCCAAACTGCTTTCATGCCGGACAGAAACATCCTAGAAGGGGTGGTGGTCCTTCATGAAACTCTCCATGAAATCCACTCGAAAAAATTAGATGGAGTTGTTTTTAAGGTGGATTTCGAGAAAGCGTACGATAAGGTCAAATGGCCATTCCTCCAACAGGCATTGTGTATGAAAGGTTTTGATGAAGCCTGGCGACGCCAGGTTGAATCGTTTACGCAAAAAGGGAGTGTTCGAATTAAAGTGAATGATGAAATAGGTCATTATTTTGAGACACATAAAGGCCTGAGACAAGGGGATCCGATGTCCCCTATCCTATTCAACATTGTAGTTGACATGTTGGCAATTATGAATTTATGATAGGAAGGGCTAAGGAAACTGGTCAAGTGGGTGGCCTAGTTCCTCATCTCGTTGATGGAGGTGTGTCCATCCTTCAGTACGCCGATGATACAATCATCTTTATAGAGCATGACTTGGCCAAAGCGAGAAATATGAAGTTGGTGTTATGCCTATTTGAACAATTGACCAGGTTAAAGATTAACTTTTACAAAAGCGAGTTGTTCTGCTTTGGTAGAGCCAAGGACGAACAAGAGGCATATAGGCAATTGTTTGGGTGCGATTTGGGGGCTTTACCTTTCACATACTTAGGAATACCAATCCACCATCGTAGGCTGACAAACAGAGAATGGAAGTGCATCGAGGACCGATTTGAAAAGAAACTGAGTTGCTGGAAGGGCAAGCTCATGTCATACGGAGGCCGATTAATTCTGATAAATTCAGTTCTCACGAGTATGCCTATGTTTCTTTTGTCTTTATTCGAAGTCCCAGTTGGAGTCAGGAAAATACTGGACTTTTATCAATCACGATTCTTTTGGCAGGGTGATGAACTAAAATGAAAATACCGTCTAGCCAAATGAGATATCATCTGTAGACCGAAAGACCAAGGGGGTCTTAGTATCGAGAATCCTGAAGTTAAGAACAGATGTCTTCTCAGTAAGTGGATGTGGAAGTTATCAAGTGAGAATGATGCCACTTGGGTGCAAATTCTCCGTAGCAAGTATCTTCAAACCAAAACTTTGTCTCAGGTGACAGTAAGGCCGACTGACTCAGGGCTTATGAAAGTCAAATCATCCCTATTTAATAGGACAAAGTTTATTATTGGCAATGGTGCTAGTACGAGATTCTGGGAGGATACTTGGCTCAGAGGGACACCCTTGCCATTCAATACACATCTTTGTATCGTATTGTTCAACGACGTGAGGTGTTCGTTGCAACGATATTTCAATCAATCCCCCTTAATATTCAGTTCAGAAGGGCGCTAGTGGGCAATCGTTGGGAAGAATGGCTCCGTCTAGTAAGTAGACTGATGGAGGTTCAGATTTCTCAACAATCCGATGAATTACGCTGGAAGCTTACTAGGTCTGGAGTATTTTCAGTTAAATCAATGTATGTTGACGCTATCAATTCAAGCTTGCTTCCTAGTTTCAAACATGTTTGGGCTGTCAAAGTTTCTTTGAAAATTAAAGTGTTTATGTGCTTTGTCCATAAACAAGTTATTTTAACTAAGAACAACTTGACAAATCGTAATTAGACAGGACCTACTAGGTGTAGTTTCTGTGATCGGGATGAGTCGATCAAACACCTTTTTCTTGATTGCCCGCTAGCCAAAGTTTTATGGCGGACGGTCCATATTGCTTTTAATATTACTCCACCGAATTCTGTCAACACGTTATTTGGAACGTGGCTTAACGAGATAGAGCCCGATTTAGCTAGAATATTCGCGTAGGAGTCTGCGCCTTGTTGTGGGCTCTCTGAAATTGCAGAAATGATTTGGTTTTTAACAGGACAACACGCATTCATTTTTTGCAGGTTATTTTCCGAGCCACGTCGTTGATCCGTTTGTGGTCGTTACTCACTCCGGCGAAGGCCAGGGAGCGTTTGGTTACTGAATCTATCGGCTGGGAGATGGTAGCTCAGGATATCTTCAACCGTTTTGGATGGCGGTCATGTAATAGGATAGGCAATTAGTTTACCCATATCTCTTTTTGCCAGCCGGTTGTGGCGTCCTTTATTTGGCTAGTCTGTCTTCTAGCTTTTTTGGTTCTGTGTGAGCTCTTTTTTATTTTTATTTGGAGACTTCAAGATTTTGTTTGAACCTATTTATTTGTTTAATTAAAAAGGCCGTATGCATCTTTTTAATGCAGAGGCCGGAAAGCCCTCTTTTCGAAAAAAATGACATTCATGAAGAGGTGAGGTCTGGTCACAACACTCGAGCACCTTATTCACAAAATTATTGAAGTTCTCAGCGCATCCGAACTGGGAAGAAGGACGGAAACGCAGGACCGGCACGGATTTCCAGAGGTTGCGCCAGCGGCGAGCGAGCACGGACGTCCTCACGACATCTCGCGCGTCCAGGAACGACAGTAGCAGCTCGAGCACATGCTCCGGGAGGTCCTCGAAGCGGTCCTTGCCGCCAGCCACAGCCACCTTATTGCTGTCAGCCATTCCGTCGAACAGGTGGCTCGCGCCACAGCTGCCGAGGAGATGAACACGTAATAAGCAAGATCACCATCAGCCAAGAAGATGAAAAAGATAACCTCACGTACCTCTAGTCGCCGGGCCTCGCCGACGGCACGCCGTGGTCAGTGAGTTCGTACTAAACAACCCGACCGGGCCGGCACGAGCAGAGTTACAGAAGGGAGCCCTCCCTAGGCCATCTCCGTTCTCGGCTGGAGGGCAGACGAAGGCGACGGAGAGGCAGTTTATACCGCATCGCCTAGTCCGCAGTCCCCGCGCATGTGCCTCAAGCAAAGGAGAGGAGAGGAGAGGAAGACGAGACGAGACGACGAGCAACGAAAGGCGAGAGCATTCATACTAACGTGAGAAAACAATTGCCTACAAAATTGATGGACATGGGCATGTACATATCAAAATTTTCATATTGTTTCGACATTTCCAAACTTTTTTTGCGAGCAAGCAAACTTTCTTCTTGTAGAAGTCATTGCAGAGGTCGATGATGTTTTATATTCAATGTATAAAAACAACTATATCCTAAATAATACGAAATAAAAAATAGTCTACAAAAAGTGAGCCTAAACAATAGTATTAATTAAAAAAAATAGCCTACAATTGTCTACATAATCTGGCTCAAATTATGAACAGTGTAAATATACTTCAGATTTTGAATAACAGTTGCATATCTCGAATCATATATCTTATTTAGAACTGCCACAGATAAATTTCAGGAGACACGTATATACACCAGGAGTCCAACACCATGGTGTGTCGCACAAGTGGTAGGGACTGATAAAGAGATCCTAGTAATAGTTATCTATTGAATCCTAATACACTAGCTTCAACCTGCTCTTAGAGTGTGAGGTTTGCAAAATCTCTGACTGAAATCATCACAGAGAAGGTCCGTCACGAGAGATTTCAGTAAAGCTGGCCAGTAGCGTGGACGCTTACATTAACTGTGTTTCACTGGAGCCAATGTGGTGCTCTAGAGGGTGAGCCTGGCCCTGGCTGCACTACCATCAATGGCACATTTGCATTAGTTAACTCTCTTCTGCACTCAATAGCAAAACATGAAAAATGTAACAAAGTGTGCTCTGCTGCCTGTGAATAGCAGAGCAAGAAATCAAATTGTGCCATCATTCAAAGTGTGCATTTGCTACGTTGATATCTTGCCCAGGAGAAAGGAATAATTCTACTCCATGACATGCTCGGCCCACCCAGAAAGTCAGCCAAGTTGCAACATAGCAGGTTGTTACTCCAAAAGCAAGCCATGACCAGCAACATAGCTTGTACCGATCATTGTTAACGGAAAATGGAGCCAGACTAACTGCACTTCGGTATTATGAAGGCCACAAATTGAAGTGTTGAACTACTTATATATAGCTAATGGCATGCACATTGATCTCATTCTCGTCCCGTAGAACCGATCGAGCAGAATGACAAACAAGCATGCTTAGCAAGTGCGGAGTGCCAAACATGTGACGCGAAGAAACCAAGTAATCACAACAAAAAAAACTAAAGCAGTATCATGGCGTCATGAATGTTTACTCCATATAACAGTGCAGGTACCATTTTACACAAGTTAAGCTAGACATACAAGTTGCTTATAAACATATAATAGATCATAGGCCTTCAATAGGTAAATCAGTCGAGGCCTGACACCGGCCAAAGGTGCAACATTACTGCATCGACATTTGAACCTACTCAAACTGCGTCTCGACGGGAGTTCTTCCTGCATATGGATGGAACAGGACATGCGCACGATCCAGGTAGACAAAACGTAGAAAGCCTATGCTGCCAACATTGATTCAGGGACACCAAAGCCTGAATAACCAGGAATAGTAGACCATCTGATCTACTTCGGCTGCTCGAAACTGAACCCTGCGTGAACCATAGAGAGCACAATGAGCACATGAAAGTGCAGACCAAAACATGAGGAGGCACGGTCCACAGCAACCGGCACTGAAGTCAAGCAAATACTGCATAAAAAATTGTTTTGGAAAGATGAGCTATAAAATGATCCATTTCAACTAAATAGTGAACAAATGCCTCACATTGTTCATTTGCCTAATTTTCTTTTTTCACTTGCTTTGGCCTAATCCCATTTTCAGTAAAAATATAAAACTTCCTTTGGAAAAATATAATTTTCAATAAAATATGTAACGTGGATATCATACAACATTCAAATAGACTTTTTTAATTTCTCAATTTACTAATAATTTAAAGTCCATTAGGTTTACTTTTTGATTTTAATGGCACATATGCAGACTACATAAACATTAGCAAATTGTAGTATTAGTTACTTACTGAAAGAACATCAAAAATCATGTTTGATGCTAATTTGCGCAGAAGTTACTCCATGAATACCAAGGATGTTCACAATTTGATTAATCCATTCAGACTCCTTCCTACAATAGATTTCAACTACCTTCAGATGCTTCGACACCAAGAAATATTCTGCTGGGTTGTAGCTTCCACTTGATATGATGTCCAAATACTGTTGAAAACATATGATTTTACTCAAATGAATCAGCTATAAATGTTAGGTTCAGCGACAAAAGCTATCATATATGAAAAAACATATACCTCGTGAGATGGAAGTTGAAGGGCAAGCTTTTCAAGAATTGGTGTGTGCTGAAGAAAGTAAAGTAGTCCAGCAAAGTTTGCAGTCAGACACCAATCATTGAACAACACAGTTTTTAGCTTGCTAAACATAGGGTTCCATCTCAAGTCCTTTCTGAAAATCTTAACAAATTGCAGGGAATTTAAAAACAACACAAGTTATTACTCTCTACGCTCACAAATATAAGGTGTTTTAGATATTTCAATATGGACTACACACGGACTGAAATTAGTGAACAACCATGCTAAAACATGTCTACATACATCCGATTCAGAAAAAAGTCTGAACATCTTATATTTGTGAAAGGAGGCAGTACTTCAGAAAACATGATTCAGTAATGCAGATTTGAATAAGGTTTCTTGAGTTTTTATTTCAGGTAATCAATTTTGAGCATATAGAGAGCTACACAAACCAGATTTTACAAGTTTTTGGTCTAGTCAAAAAACATATCTTAATCATATG
The DNA here is from genome assembly GCF_002162155.2 of Triticum dicoccoides. Lineage (NCBI taxonomy): Eukaryota > Viridiplantae > Streptophyta > Magnoliopsida > Poales > Poaceae > Triticum > Triticum dicoccoides. The sequence goes on from NC_041384.1 coordinate 22,669,464, forward strand.
CTTATTATGTATAGTACGAGGTGAGGAGTATCAACTATCAATAAATTATAATGTAGTGCCATCTTCACAACCCAATTATTGGAGATGTCACATGATGACCATAAGAGTATACTTATTTGTGAAAAACACACAATTGGACATTACAAACAAGTCTAACATGCATGTTTTGGTTAGTTGATACTATTTGATACGTGCATGCAAATGTTGGATGGCAATCAACAAAAGGAGTTAGAAAAGGAGCAAACATACCACAGAATATTCACTTATCAGCTCTAAATTCGTAGCAGATGCCAACCCTTCAAGAAGTAGACAACGATCATCTTCACCATAGCATCCTTCACATGACCCATCACCACAATCCCCACGGTACTCATTATACATACAAACATCTTCACAATTCATGTTAATCCTGATGAATGATGTCACCAATGATGGCAAGCTCTCAAGCAACGGAGTCCACCCCTCTCAAGCAACGGAGTCCACCCCACGGTACTCATTATACATACAAACATCTTCACAATTCATGTTAATCCTGATGAATGATGTCACCAATGATGGCAAGCTCTCAAGCAACGGAGTCCACCCCACACAGTCAGCTAGTTCAAAGGTAAGCAAATGCAATTGCGTCGTGTATCCCATTTCCAGTCCCAGGAAAAAATCTTGATTCCCTGGCTTTCAGATGTCGTAAAGATTTGGGTAAGATATCCCCAAGGTTGATAGTACAGTCCTCCATCTCTAACACCTCTAGTGCCTCGCAGCTGAAAAGATCTAGAGGGCCTTCGTAAAATACCAGCTAATAAAGCTCTAGCCTTGTCAAGTGCTTGGAGATGACACTGCTGCTGGATAGCTCCATATAATTATCACCCCAGTTTAGAACTCGAAGCACTGGCACTCGGCACAAGACAGCATACTGGACCCACGATTCAACTTCACGGCGTGCCTTACCGTTTTTGTCCTCACGATCGAACCTCCCATAGTAGTATTTTGAAATAAAAAAGATCTCACATTCATGAAGATGGGATGTTCTGTCACGGTGCTCAAGCAGCTTATTGACGAAATTGCTGAAAACCTGGGCACTCTCGAACTGAGAACCGTCAAGGCGCAAGGCTGGCACGGACTTCCATAGGGTGCGCCAGCGGGGAGCGAGCACGGATGTCCTCACTGTTGGAATAATTATGCATCTCTGGGATGCCATTAGCAGGAACAGATTGCACCTAGATCACCTCACAACATGAACAGAGAAGGGTTTAGGGTTTGTTTACATGTCACGGGAGTGGACATGATCGCCTGCTCGGTGCAGGCGTGATGCAGGGGTGATGTAGTCGAAGTAGATGTTCTCCTCGACGTCCTGATTCCTTCAGGACGCCACCGGCACTGCCCAGGGACAGCGGCGGCGGCTGGCTTAGGTCTTCCCGTCGCTGCAGCACTCCCCTTGATCGGATGGGGTGAGAGAATATCGGGAGGAGAGTAAACCTTACGTGAATTGTGATCTCGCAGGTGCCCAGCTCTCTCCCGTATCCCTTATAATATGGCGCTGGCGACAGGGGACCCAAAACCTGAGTTGGTTTTTGGGCGCCCCCGATCAGGGCGCGTTAGTTCTGATCGAGGCTCACGTACGTTGGTACGTGGACCCCTTCACTTATCGTTATCCCTTTATCTTTTTTTTTTCTGTTAGACTAATAGATCTAACTGGCCTGTTTAAGCCGTCAGATCAAAACCAACATTCCCCCCCTTGATCGTTAGGCTTAACTTCATTCGCCCATTCTACATAGGAATGATGTACCAAAGTGAGGTGTTACAACAGCTCAAAACGCCATAGAACCTCAACACTTATAGTACACCTGCCTATTTCGAAATGGAAAACATTTTACTAATTGGGGAGTGGTTTATTTCAATGGTCCTCTTATTCCAGAATCATCAGGCCTCCAGTAGTCCCATGCCGGCAACATGCTCACGAAAGATACTGGGTGGTAAGCCTTTTGTTAGCGGATCCGCAAGCATATGCTTCGTTCTTATATGTTTAACATCAACTGTTTGATCCTGGATTCTATCTTTCACAACACGATACTTTATGTCAATGTGTCTGGCAGCATTACTTGACCTGTTGTTACTCGTATAGAAAACTGCTGGTTCATTATCGCAGTACAATAAAATTGGTTTAGATATGCTGTCAACCACTTTAAGTCCGGGTATAAAATTCTTTAGCCATACAGCCTGCCCGGTGGCCTCATAACATGCTACAAATTCTGCTTGCATCGTAGATCCAGCAGTTAACGTTTGTTTGGAGCTTTTCCACGATATAGCTCCTCCCGCGAGTGTGAATATATAACCTGACGTGGATCTCATACTATCCACACACCCGGCAAAATCAGAGTCTGAATAACCAACAATTTCTAGGTTATCAGTTCTTTTATATGTAAGCATGAAGTCCTTAGTTTCTTGCATATAACGCAAGACTTTCTTTGCGGCCTTCCAGTGGTCCGGTCCTGGATTTGATTGGTATCTGCCAAGCACCCCGGTTACAAAACATAAGTCTGGGCGTGTACACACTTGAGCATACATGATGCTTCCAACAGCTGAAGCATAAGGAACCGACTTCATCTGATCAGTTTCACATTGGTTCCTCGGACATTGAAATGTCCCAAACTTATCGCCCTTAACTATAGGAGCAGGTGAGGGTGAGCACTTATGCATATTGAATTTTTTCAGTACTCTCTCAAAGTATGCCTTTTGAGATAGTCCTAACGTTCCTCTGGACCTATCTCGATGAATCTCGATGCCGAGGACATACGAGGCTTCACCAAGATCTTTCATATCAAAACTGGATGACAGAAAATTCTTGGTCTCATGCAGCATATCCTTATCGCTACATGCCAACAATATGTCATCAACGTATAGGACTAAAAATGTGAACCTACTGCCTTTAAACTTAACGTATATGCAGTTGTCCACAACATTTTCGGTGAAACCAAAAGTTTTGATAATTTTATCAAACTTGAGGTACCACTCTCTTGAAGCTTGCTTCAAGCCATAAATTGATTTCTTTAGACGACATGCTAAATGTTCCTTTCCTTCCACAACAAAGCCTTCTGGCTGAGCCATGTAGACATCTTCTTTTAAGTCACCATTTAGAAATGCCGTTTTAACATCCATTTGGTCTAGTTCCAAGTCGTAATGAGCTACTAATGCCATTATGATTCTGAAAGAATCCTTGGTTGACACAGGAGAGAAAGTTTGCTTATAATCAATGCCTTCTCTCTGTGTATACCCTTTTGCCACTAGCCTTGCCTTGAACCGTTCGACATTCCCTTTGGAATCATACTTGGTTTTGTAGACCCACTTGCAGCCTACTTTCTTAGCTCCATCGGGAACTTCTACTAAGTCCCATACATCATTTGAGCCCATAGATTTCAACTCGTCTTCCATGGCAACCAACCATTTGGACGAATTTTCGCTTTTAATGGCTTCCTTATATGAGGTTGGATCCTCCACCTTTCCCATATCATTCATGTCCTCCATCAAAATAGTGATATAATCATCTGATATGGCTTTCTTCCTCTCACGTCGTGGTCTACCCATGGGCGGAGGTGGTGGTGGAACATCATCATTTTCATTATTTTCTCGGAGATCCTCATTTGTGTTTGGATTCTCATTATTAGTTTCTGGATCACCATTCGACTAAGAGACTGAATCGTGAGATTCAGGATCATCAGATGTCACATTTCTTCGTATTGGAAAAACAATCTCTTGGATAGTCGGGGATGGAACACAAACCCGCTTCTCCTCAAGATTGATCTCCCTTAAATTTGTGACCTCATTATCCTCAAAAAATACCGCTTGTCTAGTCTCCACAAACTTGGTGGTGTGTCTTGGACAATAAAAACGATATCCTTTTCCCCTATGAGGGTATCCAACGAAGAAACAGCTAACTGTTTTTGGATCCAGTTTCTTAAGTTGTGGATTGAAAACTCTAGCTTCAGCAGGGCAACCCCACACCCGTAAGTAATTCAAGCTCGGTTTCTTTCCCGCCCACATCTCGTAAGGTGTGTTAGGTGCTGACTTAGTTGGAGCAAGATTTAGTATGTGTGCAGCTGTCTTTAATGCCTCTATCCAAAGGCTTACTGGTAAACTCGAGTGACTAAGCATGCTTCGCACCATATCCATAAGGGTGCGGTTGCGGCGCTCGGCCACACCATTTTGTTGTGGTTCACCAGGCATTGAGTACTGAGCAATGATTCCATTTTCAGATAAGAACTTGGCAAAAGGTCCAGGAATCTACCCATAAGGAGCATGCCTACCATAATACTCTCCCCCGCGATCAGACCGTACAACTTTGATTTTTGCGTTCAGTTGATTTTCAACCTCCGCTTTATAGACTTTGAATTTCTCCAAAGCTTCCGATCGGTCACGTATGGGATAAATATACCCATAGCGGGAAAAGTCATCTGTGAATGTAATGAACGAATCAAAACCATCTGCAGACTTAACATTAAGGGGTCCACATATGTCGGTGTGAATTAATTCTAAAATTCTTGTGGCTCTAACTGCTCCTTTCTTAATTGTTTTTGCAAATTTTCCTTTAATGCAGTCGACACATTTGTCTGCATCTGAGAAGTCTAATGGGAGGAGTATTTCATTTTTAACTAAGCCTTCCATTCTCCCCCTCGAAATGTGGCCCAAACGACAATGCCACAATTTGAAGAATTACTTACTCCTTTCCATTTCTTCTCAACATTAATTTCATCACTCACATGCATAACTGAATCATTATGAAGAGATAACATGTATAGTTGGCCTCGTCTAACACCGATGCCTACATTCTTATTACATTTGATCAAAGCAAATTGTTTCTTGCCAAAATGACACTCATACATATCATCATCTAAACGAGAAACTGAAATCAAATTCCTACTTAAGGTAGGCACATAAATAACATTATTCAATCTAAGAGTGTGGCCAGTGTGTAGCTCCAACGTGAGAGATCCCACAGCTTCAACATCGGCCTCAACTCCGTTTGCAACCTTAAGTTTTCTTGTTCCTCCTCTTATGGTTTGGATCGTATTGAATCCCTGCATAGAGTTAGCAACGTGAGTGGTTGCCCCTGAATCAATCCACCATGACTTTATTGAAAAATCAACATAAAGTGATTCATCTACAAAAGTAATTTCATCAATACCTCTTTTGTTCATCCATTTTAGAAAGCCTAGGCAGTCCCTTTGATAGTGTCCCTCTTCTTTGCAGAAGTTACAAGCATTTTCTCCAGCAGTGGAGCTGCTAGGAGCAGAAGAAGAACCACCGGCTTCTTTACCCTTGAATGCCTTAGGGTTGAATGGCTTAGTGCCTTCTTTCTTGACTTGCCTTTTCTGAGGCTTAGGGAAACCTTGTCCGTCATGCTTTCTCTTGTTAGAGCCAACATGAAAGACATGGTCTTTCTTCTGCCTCATGATCCTTTCTTCCTCCTGGACGATCCTTGCAGTCATCTCAGAGAGTGGCCATTTTTCCTTTAGAGAGTTATAGTTGACCTTAAATTGTTCAAACTCTTCAGGAAGAGACTCAAGAATAATTATGACAAGAAGGGCTTCACTTAAAGAACACTCCAAAGCCTTAAGCTTGGTGAAAGCATTTACCACCCTCAATATGTGCTGCCTAACATTTCCGTCAATAGTGTATTTCTGAAGAAGTTTAGCAAAAAGCTCATGAGCATACACTTTGTCGGAGCCTTTAAATTGCTCCTCCATTTCAGTGAGGAAATCTTTAGCAGTATCTTTCTTAGGAAGTGCTTCAGAAATGTCCGGCGATATTGTCGCTTTCATGATGAGAAGCGCAATATGGTTGGACTTATTCCACTTTTCCATCTTAACATCATACTCCTTCTTGAGTTCTGCATACCCTGTGACACCTGCCACAGGTGCCACAGGTTTTTCTTCCCTCAAGGCATAGTCAAATTCGTTACAACCCAAACATAATTCGACTTGGGACTTCCAACGAGGGAAGTTACTCCCCGTAAGTGGTTCGATCGTGTCGGACCGGAATGGAGCGGAAGCTGAAATCATCATAAAAGTTCATAAGTAAACTTGCATGATTATAAATTTACGTTGGTAAATAAACAAACATGCCAAGTATTTAATTTCAACTCCATGTCAAAACACCGTTGGGCAGAAAAAACATGGATTTAAAATATCATAGGGGATGACTCATAATAATAAAACAACGTTGGTCCGAATTAAAATTAGAGTCATTTCATTCTTAATTTAAACATCAACATAAAAGAAAATATCATTATTTTTGATGTCTAAAAATTCATCATGCAAAACACATAATAAATCCTGAATAAAAAATCTCGTTGGTTCAATTTTACCCAGAATAATAATGTGTTCATTTTATTTTTAGGCATTTTCTGTTTTAAACAGTGCAAAACATGAAAGATATTAACTTACATGCACTGGAAATCACAGAAAAACGCGATGGCCCAAAATACCCACGGTTATACAGCGGCCCAAAACCCAGCAGCAAAAAACCGTAAAAAAATGCGCTGGGCTAAGGCAACTTGGGCTGAAGCCCGTGGCCAAAAATGGCCCATTAACGCCCGCCGGCCCGGGTCATAGCTCCGCGACACTGTGAGCCGTCCGATCGAATCTGACGGCTCGCGCGGCTTGCGGCCGGAGCAAAAACAGCTGACCTGGGCTAACCCTAGGTCGTTTCCCCCTCTCCCCTGCATCTGATTCCCGATCCCGCTGGCTCCATTTCGAGGTCGACGGCGGCGACGAGAACGCCGGCCACCCCAGTCCATACCGACGCGGCGGCGGTGCTCGCCGGAGTAGCGGGCGCAGGACTAAGTCCGCGCGCTCTCCCGTCGAGCATGGCAGCCCGGGTCGTGTCCAAGCGGGGCGGGGAGGAGCACCCCGGCGGGCCAGCGGCCTGCTGAACGGCGACGTCGAGGCACGGCGGCCCACGGCGTCCTACCGCACGGTCTCTCCGTTGGGAGGGAGCGGCGTGGCATTCCGCGCGCCGACCCGAGGGACGGCGGCGTCGCGGCATCGGCGTCCTCGCATGGTGTCGGCCATGCGGGCCCCGAAGGGGATAGACGTCGACGCGGCGCATTAGGTGAGGATTCTCCTCATTGCTTCTCCAATTCGTGTTCATTAGTTGCTTGATGTGGGGAAAAAGCAATCCTAATTTCAGAATTAGGGTTCTTGCGAATTGGGGATGAATTCTAGGGTTCTTAAACATGAGGGGGTGCTACAGTTGACTTGCGTGTATCCCTCTGCCTAATATTTTGCTAATGCATACGGAAACAGTACTTAAGCATGATCAATTTTAATCAACTTAACATGAAGGTGAGCATAAGATCTTAACTTAGATTAATTAGAATTGATGAACTTAGGTGGCACTACTGATCCGTAGCAAATTGGAATTAAAACATCATCAACAGTGGGCAATTGACATCAACATTAGAAAACAGTAGCAATCAAACTTGATCTACAGAGGGCATAAACTTGAGATTGGTTTACTGAACATGATATAGGGATCTAAAAGCAATCATATCTGGCGACTGATACCATTGTTGGAATAATTATGCATCTCTGGGATGCCATTAGCAGGAACAGATTGCACCTAGATCACCTCACAACATGAACAGAGAAGGGTTTAGGGTTTGTTTACATGTCACGGGAGTGGACATGATCGCCTGCTCGGTGCAGGCGTGATGCAAGGGTGATGTAGTCGAAGTAGATGTTCTCCTCGACGTCCTGATTCCTTCAGGACGCCACCGGCACTGCCCAGGGACAGCGGCGGCGGCTGGCTTAGGTCTTCCCGTCGCTGCAGCACTCCCCTTGATCGGATGGGGTGAGAGAATATCGGGAGGAGAGTAAACCTTACGTGAATTGTGATCTCGCAGGTGCCCAGCTCTCTCCCGTATCCCTTATAATATGGCGCTGGCGACAGGGGACCCAAAACCTGAGTTGGTTTTTGGGCGCCCCCGATCAGGGCGCGTTAGTTCTGATCGAGGCTCACGTACGTTGGTACGTGGACCCCTTCACTTATCGTTATCCCTTTATCTTTTTTTTTTCTGTTATACTAATAGATCTAACTGGCCTGTTTAAGCCGTCAGATCAAAACCAACACTCACTGCATCTCGCGTGGGCAAGAACGACAAGAGCAGCTCGAGCACGTCGTCCGGCAGGTCCTCGAAGCGGTCCTTGGTGGCGCAGCAGCTACATCGGAGGCGACGGACAGGGAATGGGTGAGATCAGAGCCGGCCAGCAGAAGAGATGGAGAAGCAGCAAAGATTCACACCGCGTAACCTCACGTACCTCTAGTCGCCTCACCGCGCAGAACAAGGCCGAGGTCGATGGCCTGTCCGAGGAGGAATAGAGGGGAGCTTTCGCCTAGGCCATCTCTATTCACGGTTGGAGGAGAGAGGAAGGCAACAGGGAGCCAATTTCTACGGCGTCGCCTCCCAGCCCCCAAGCATTCCTCCATTAATGTGTCGCCTCGAGCAACGGAGAGGAGCGGATCCGAAGACGAGGCGAGACTAGGAAGGCGAGACGACGGCGTTGACACCAGTCTGCCAAAAAACGGAACCAAGAGCCCATCTTTTTTTTGGTCAAACACCAACAAGGGAAGTATCGGGTCCTCGCCATAGAGCAACTCCAACATGGTGACCCAAACGGACTATGTTTTTATCCACTTTTATCCGTTTTTTATTTGTTTGGATCGGCCGCCTACCCGTTATCCTTCTTGTTTTAGATTTGAGCCGGCAGTGCGTCCAACGCACCGATCCATATGCGCGTGCCTGCGTGACCGGCTGGTCGTCCTATTTCAAGAAATAACTCATTTTTTGCATTGTTTCACACGCAACTTTTGCATTCAAACATATAATCAAATAACATAGTTTCAATTCAACAAAATAGCATAATTTTACAAGCCGAATAAAAGAAAAAATGTCTCACATAGTTTTTGCAAGCCGAATAAAGAAGATACATCTATTGGTTGCCAACATGAGCCCACATATGCTCAACCAAATCATTTTGCAGTAGCACGTGAGTTTTCCAATCATGCATGTCATGATGAAATTGGATGGACTGTTCAAATGTTGCCGCTCCTTAATGCTCAAGCACAACATTCTCACCTTGAAACTGAAACCCTTGATCGTACAGGCGTTCCGGACGTTCATCTTCTACGATCATATTGTGCATGATCACACAAGCAGTCATCACCTCCCACAGTTTCTGCGTGCTCCAAGTATGAACAGAATACAAAACGATGCCCCATCAAGATTACAAAACACCAAAGGCACGCTCGACGTCCTTCCTATCACTCTCTTGCTCTTGGGCAAATCTTTTCCTCTTCTCCCCGACAGTGTTGGGGATTGTCTTCACAATAGTGGTCCACTAAGGATAGATACCGTCACCTAGGTAGTATCATTTGTCGTAGTTATGGATGTTGATAGTAAAGTTCACCGGTGGGTTTTTGCCTTCAACAAGCCTAGCAAACATCGGCGACCGCTGAAGCACGTTGATATCATTGTGTGATCCGGCCATGCCAAAAAAGTGCCAGATCCAGAAATCTTAAGACGCCACGACATTTAGTATGACAGTGCAAGCCCTGACATGGCCCTTATACTGCCTTTGCCAAGCAGAAGGGCAGTTCTTCCACTTCCAGTGCATGCAGTCTATGCTGCCAAGCATCCTTGGAAAGCACCTGCTGGCATTCATCGCCAACAAACAGGTTGTATCTTCAGGAGTCGGCTCTCTCAAGTACTCAGGGTCAAACACAGCAATAACAGCCTTGCAGAACTTATACAAGAAGTCTAGGCATGTTGACTCGCTCATACGAACGTACTCGTCAATGAGATCACCGAGCACTCCGTATGCAAGCATTCGAATGGCGGTAGTGCATCTCTGATAAGAGGAGAAATCGATCTTTCCAACGGCATCATCTTTGCACTCAAATTAGTCATCATAGCCAACCACCCCCTCTCTAATACGGTTAAAAAGATGCCTACTCATACGGAAACGATGGCAGAATTTCTGATGTTTGAATAACGGATTTGTTGTGTCAAAATAGTCCTTCCAAAGAAGGAAAGGCCCGCTCTCTCGGTTGCGATTAAATGCTAGAACAGAAGGGGTAGACAAACGCGGGGAACCGAGAACCACCTGCTCTCTAATAAACCATGGAAAGTCAAGAAGTGAACGGATTCAAAACCGCTTTACTAATGAAAGTGGGTTCACTAAGAGGGGAGAGACAAAGGCAGGCGACAGGAAGGCGGTCACGGGCAGTAAGTAGATGGACGGCTCTTCGAGAGAAGGTAGTGAAATTTCCAAACCTTAGAAGACCATTTCTTTGTTGTCGCTCTAGCCCTACCAAGAGGGGGCTTAGCCGGGTCCAAAAAAACGCCGGAAGGTGGCCTGGAATGGAGCCACGGAACATCGGGCGCTGGCAAGGTGGTGATGGAGCAGCACGGTAGCCAATATCTCCTCCTCGTCATCGAACAACGAATCATCGGAGTCGCAAAGGAAATTGTGAAAAAAGAACTCGTCGGCGGAGTCCATTTTATACCTTGACAAACTGCCGAACAACTTGCGAGTGCCGATGAAGGAGACGGCCGGCGAAGGGAGTCACAGCGCACACGGACCAGCTAGTTGCCCTGCGGGCGTCCGACGAGCGTGCCGGTGAGGATCTGGCCGGGGCGGCAAGGCAGTTTCTTGGTCGCGGCCGCGGCTGTGTCGGGGGGAGCGGGGTTGGGAAGCTGTCGGTTCCCCGGCGGCAAGACGATAGTGGCGGGCGACGTGGGAGGTGGCGGCGTTGCAGAGAGGATGTTGTGGCCCCGGCAGCTGGCAGAGTCACCGGAAAAAATGGACGATGGCGTCGGCGCGGGCGAGGGTTTGCTGCTGGATGGGAGAGTGTCTATTTCTCGCGTTGATCAAGAGGGAGCGCTCAGAGTGCTCGTCAACTAGTTGCTCTTGGAAGGGCGCGTCTATTTCTCGTGTTCAGCGAGACCTGGGGGAAGGCTCACGTCGAGGTAGCTGCACATCGATGGGCCCATATTTACTTTAAAATATTGTAAACATATACATTACAAAAACTACTGTTTAATAAACATTTGAAGAATGTTGAACAAGTATCTGAAAAATGTTGTCCTCGTACAATCGCGCAAGATCTATCTAAGTGATGCATAGCAACGAGAGGGGAGAGTGTGTCCACGTACTCCCGTAGGCCGAAAGCAGAAGCGGTTAGTAACGCGGTTGATGTAGTCGAACGTCTTCGCGATTCGACCAATCCAAGCACCGAACATACGGCACCTCCGTGTTCAGCACACGTTCAGCTCGATGACGTCCCTCGAGCTCTTGATCCAGTTGAGGACGAGAGAGAGTTTCGTCAGCACAACAGCGTGTTGACGATGATGGTGAAGTTACCGACACTATGATGTCTACTACACAACCTTCTTCTTGTAGACGTTGTTGGGCCTCCAAGTGCAGAGGTTTGTAGGACAATAGAAAATTTCCCTCAAGTGGATGACCTAAAATTTATCAATCCGTAGGAGGCATAGGATGAAGATGGTCTCTCTCAAGCAACCCTGCAACCAAATAACAAAGAGTCTCTTGTGTCCCCAACACACCTAATACAATGGTAAATTGTATAGGTGCACTAGTTCGGCGAAGAGATGGTGATACAAGTGCAATATGGATAGTAGATAAAGGTATTTGTAATCTGAAATTATAAAAACAACAAGGTAACTAATGATAAAAGTGAGCGTAAATGGTATTGCAATGCGTTGAAACAAGGCCTACGGTTCATACTTTCACTAGTGCAAGTCCTCTCAACAATAATAGCATAATTGGATCACATAACTATCCCTCAACATGCAACAAAGAGTCACTCCAAAGTCACTAATAGCGAGAACAAACGAAGAGATTATGATAGGGTACGAAACCACCTCAAAGTTATTCTTTCCAATCAATCCATTGGGCTATTCCTATAAATGTCACAAACAGCCCTAGAGTTCGTACTAGAATAACACCTTAAGACACAAATCAACCAAAACCCTAATGTCACCTAGATACTCCAATGTCACCTCAAGTATCCGTGGGTATGATTATACGATATGCATCACACAATCTCAGATTCATCTATTCAACCAACACAAAGAACTTCAAAGAGTGCCCCAAAGTTTCTAACGGAGAGTCAAGACGAAAACGTGTGTCAACCTCTATGCATAAGTTCACGAGGTCATGGAACTCGCAAGTTGATCACCAAAACATACATCAAGTGTATCACGTGATATCCCATTGTCACCACAGATAAGCACATGCAAGACATACATCAAGTGTTCTCAAATCCTTAAAGACTCAATCCTATTCAACCAACACAGAGAACCTCAAAGAGTGCCCCAAAGTTTCTACCAGAGAATCACGACGAAAACGTGTGCCAACCCCTATGCATAGGTTCATGGGTGGAACCCGCAAGTTGATCACCAAAATATACATCAAGTGAATCACGTGATATCCCATTGTCACCACAGATACACACGGCAAGACATACATCAAGTGTTCTCAAATCTTTAAAGACTCAATCCGATAAGATAACTTCAAAGGGGAAACTCAATCCATTACAAGAGAGTAGAGGGGGGAAGAAACATCATAGGATCCAAATATAATAGCAAAGCTCGCGATACATCAAGATCGTATCACCTCAAGAACACGAGAGAGAGAGAGAGAGAGATCAAACACATAGCTGCTGGTACATACCCTCAGCCCTGAGGGAGAACTACTCCCTCCTCGTCATGGAGAGCACCGGGATGATGAAGATGGCCACCGGAGAAGGATTGCCCCCTCCGGCAGGGTGTCGGAACGGGTCTAGATTGGCTTTCGGTGGCTACGGAGGCTTCTGGCGGCGGAACTCCCGATCTATTGTCTGTTCTGGAAGTTTTAGGGTACGTGAGTATATATGGGTGCAGGAAGTACGTCGGTGGAGCTTCGGGGGCCCCAAGAGGCAGGGGGCGCGCCCTAGGGGGGCGCCCCCCACCCTCGTGAGCACCTCCCATGGCTCCTGGCGTGGGGTCCAAGTCCATCCGGTAGCTTTCCTTCCAAAAATAACTTCTCCAGTTGATTTCGTTCCGTTTCGACTCCGTTTGATATTCCTTTTCTTTGAAACACTGAAATAGGCAAAAAAAAACAACAATTCTGGGCTGGGCCTCCGGTTAATAGGTTAGTCCCAAAAATAATATAAAAGTGGATAATAAAGCCCAATATTGCCCAAAACAGTAGATAACATACCATGGAGCAATCAAAAATTATAGATACGTTGGAGACATATCAAGCATCCCCAAGCTTAATTCCTGCTCGTCCTCGAGTAGGTAAATGATAAAACAGAATTTTTGATGCGGAGTGCTACTTGGCATAATTTCAATGTAATTCTTCTTAATTGTGGCATGAATATTCAGATCCGGAAGATTCAAGACAAAAGTTCATATTGACATAGAAACAATAATACTTCAAGCATACTAACTAAGCAATCATGTGTTCTCAAAATAACATGGCCAAAGAAAGTTCATCCCTACAAAATCATATAGTTTAGTCATGCTCCATTTTCGTCACACAAGAATGCTCTCATCATTCACAACCCCGATGACAAGCCAAGCAATTGTTTCATACTTTAGTAATCTCAAACCTATAAACATTCACGCAATACATGAGCGCGAGCCATGGATATAGCACTATGGGTGGAATAGAATATAATGAGGGGGGTTAAGTGGAGAAGACAAAAAGGAGAAAGTCTCACATCAATGAGGCTAATCAATGGGCTATGGAGATGCCCACCGATTGATGTTAATGTAAGGAGTAGGGATTGCCATGCAACGGATGCACTAGAGCTATAAATGTATGAAAGCTCAACAAAAGAAACTAGTGGGTGTGCATCCAACTTGCTTGCTCACGAAGACCTAGGGCACTTGAGGAGGCCAGTTGTTGGAATATACAAGCCAAGTTCTATAATGAAAAATTCCCACTAGTATATGAAAGTGACAAAACAAGAGACTCTCTATCATGAAGATTATGGTGCTACTTTGAAGCACAAGTGTGGTAAAAGGATAGTAACATTGTCCCTTCTCTCTTTTTCTCTCATTTTTTTGGGCCTTTTCTCTTTTTTTATGGCCTTTCTCTTTTTTCCTTTTTTTTGGGGCCTTCTCTTTTTTATGGCCTTTCTCTTTTTTATTCCTCACTTGGGACAATGCTCTAAAAAATGATGATCATTACACTTCTATTTATTTACAACTCAATGATTACAACTCGATACTAGAACAAAGTATGACTCTATATGAATGCCTCCGGCGGTGTACCGGGATTGTGATGATGCATGAGTGACATGTATGAAAGAATTATGAGAGGTGGCTTTGCCACAAATATGATGTCAACTACATGATCATGCAAAGCAATATGACAATTGAAAGGATCGATATGGTTGACTAGAGGGGGGGATAGGCAACTAACAATTTTTAGCTTTTCTTTAACAATTTAAACTTTGCATCAAAGTATGTTGTCTAGATATGAAACTAGGTGGGCAACCTATATGATCCAACAAAGATAGGAACACAAGCAAGCAAGAGATATAGCACAAATAATCTTGCACAAGTAAAGGCACGAGATAACCAAGAGTGGAGCCGGTGGAGACGAGGATGTGTTACCGAAGTTCCTTCCCTTTGAGGGGAAGTATGTCTCCGTTGGACCAGTGTGGAGGCACAATGCTCCCCAAGAAGCCACTAGGGCCACCGTATTCTCCTCACGCCCTCACACAATGCGAGATGTCATGATTCCACTATTGGTGCCCTTGGAGGCAGCGACCGAACCTTTACAAACAAGGTTGGGGCAATCTCCACAACTCAATTGGAGGCTCCCAACGACACCACGAAGCTTCACCACAATGGACTATGGCTCCGCGGTGACCTCAACCGTCTAGGATGCTCAAACACCCAAGAGTAACAAGATTCGCTAGGGATTAGTGGAGGGAATCAAATTTCTCTTGGTGGAAGTGTAGATCGGGGCCTCTCAACCACTCCCGAGCAAATCAACAAGTTTGATTGGCTAGGGAGTGAGATCGGGCGAAAATGGATCTTAGAGCAACAATGGAGGTTAGGGTTGGAAGAGATAGTCAACTCGAGGAAGAAGACACCCCTTTTATAGCTAAGGACAAAGATCCAACCGTTATCGACCTAACAGCCCACGACCAGCGGTACTACCGCCCCAGACTAGCGGTACTACCACAGGTCCACGCGGTACTTCCGCTTGCTGACAAGCGGTACTACCACAAGGCCACGCGGTACTACCGTGCAGGCCCGCGGTACTACCACAGCACCAACAGCAGTTAGGGCAGACCTGTAGCACTAGTGCTGAGGGCGGTACTGCCGCGGGCGCGGTACTACCGCTCCCCCTTGCGGTACTACCGCAAGGCAGGAAGCCCCTAACCTGGGAAGAGCGCGGATAAGGATACATCCATGCCTACTTCCACTGGTAAATGGAAGAAGCAAAAACCCGACACAGTACTACCGCAGAGGGGCGGTACTACCGCCTGGCAGCTGAGCATGGTACTACCGCGGAAGGTTGCGGTACTACCGTGGTAGCGCGGATGTAAAAAATTACATCCGCCACTACTACCGCGAGGGAGCGGTACTTGGGCTGGGGGCCACGGTAGTGCGGCTCGAGAGGAGCGGTACTACCATGGGCACCTGCGGTACTACCGCGCCACAGCACGGTACTACCGCTGGTGCCTACGGTACTACCACTCACCTAGGAGCAGTACTACCGCAAGCCAACACGGCAGCCAGAACAAGGTGAAGATAAAACAACGGAGGATGCTCCAAGGTGCAGGGGAAAGGAGGGGACTAGAAGGAAACGTGTACGTGATGATTCCACCCAAACCTTTCCGACGTGGACCCCCTCTTAATAGTACGGCTTTCCTACGACTCAAATCCACCAAAAAGAAACGTAGAAAAGACGCCGTCTTCAAGAGTCTTCGAGGGGCACCAAACCGTCTTGTGCCTAGCAATGAAACATCTGGGATACTCAAGGCACACGATTAGTCTGCAAACGCATTGTCATCAATCACCAAAACACCTTAGGGATAAATATGCCCTTACAATCTCCCCCTTTTTGGTGGATTGATGTCAATACGGGATTTGCACAAGGGAAAAAATATAAAGCAAATGCAAACCCTTCCTCTCTAGAATATAGACGGGCTTCCCTAGATGTGTGCCAACTAGATGGGCGCTTTGGACTGCACGGCACACATACTAGGATCAAAGCTCCCCCTATATTATAGAGACAAGGCATATCTTGCAATAGGAAGGCTAACACTAGACAAGATAACACAAACATAAGTTAACTAAGATAGAATAGAGTGCATATGTCTTACACCATATGAAGGATAAGTCTCAAAGGCACAAACCAAACAAAGGCAAACGAGGTCCAAACGACAAAGCAAACACACCAAACATGACACGACTCACAAACACGCAAATCCCTACACTCTCTCCCCCTTTGGCCTCGAGACGCCAAAAAGGCAGAGAGGACACCTACACACACGGGGTGGCTCAGGCAGAGAAATCATCCCACTGCTCCTCGTCCTCCTCGTCAAACTCGGCGGCGGGGACGGTCTCCTCGATGTCCTCCTCAGAACTAGTCCACTTGTAACCCTGCTTCGCCATCCATGCAGTCTCTGGCATGATGTTATCCTCAGAACCGCTAGAGACATCCTCTCCAAAGAGCCTCATGACCTTCTTGTCGCGGCGGCGACTCTCCTTGGATGCCACGTGAGCCCTGTACTGCCCCTTCGCCTGCATGCAGAAGAGAGTCTTCATCTTGTCCTTCAACTTCTTGGCCCATGACGGCTCAGAGGAAGGTGTGGAAGCCCTAGCAGCATGGTCCTCAGCAACATTCTCTGCACCAGCCTCCTCCTCACCAACAGCCCTCCTAGCAGCAGATGCCTCAGCACGGGTAGTAGTGTTGGCCCAGTTGGGCTTGACGCGGAGACTGATGGACTCACGCCGAATCTAGTCTGGAGCAAGGAACTCATCACTAGGGTACATCTTCTCCCAAATCGTGGAGATCAACAGAAACAGGTACGGTCCATAGATAGGTACCTTGCGAGTGAACACTGCAAACCGAAGCTGACACCACATGATGTGTGAGACATCAAGTGGCTGAGTCTGAGACGAATGTGCCTCCGCGCACAGGAGCATCATGTCCACCAGATAGGAATGAACCTTGTCCTTGTCGCCAATGCGTGGGAACAGAGTGTTGCGGAAGATGCGATGCATGATATCCAGGAAGGAGTTCAACACCCAAGTCGACTTGCCACTGGGAAGCACCTTCTCAACATAGTACGGCTGGAGCAAGTTCTTGTTAGCTGACTCAGAGTTGGCATGGGGGCGAACACCAACGGGTGTGTGAAGCTGTAAGTGCATCTAGTACCCCTTAGTGATTTTGGTGTATTGAAGACTTATAGGTTAAGGGACTAATGCGTGTGTGAGTGTACACAGGTCTATAAGTCTATGAGGAGTTTGATATTTACAGGAAAAGTCGACCCCTAAAAATGAATATGTTCGACTGAAGACTTTGGTATTCTGAAGACTTTCTGAAGACTTTGAAAGTGAAGAAATTGGTGTGACCTTGAAGACTTGGTATTCTTTCGAGGAATATGAAGCTTGAAGACTTTCGTTTTCATAGTTTTGTTTTTCTCTTTCTTGAGTCATAGGAAACACCGTACTGTTAAAGGGGGTCGAGGAAATACTAAGGAAAAATTTCCATGTGATGCTCAACTCAAAATCCTACACCTACCAATCCCTTCGAGTGAAGCCATTGGAAATCTCTTACAGATCAGTCAATTTCTTCAGTGACAGAGACGAAGTTCTTCTGGTCTCTGAGGAATTTGTCCTGACTGAGGAATTAGGATTTCTCCAGTGCGGATTGCCTACATAGTGAGGAACATGATAGCCCTGAGGATTTTTCTACTCAAAATTCCGACCGTTGCTATGCTATGCGCCAGCTGTCCCAAAATATCTATCCACCTAACAGTCATTTCATTGAAGGGCATTTATGTCTTATCATGTCGGGCTGCTCCCTAGGCTATAAATAGCCGCCCCCTACAACCACTAGCTGGTTGGCTGCTCCGAGAGAAACTGACACTTGTCATTTGAGAGCAACCCATCCTCCGAGGACTTTGAGCGAAAATCATCAAGTGAGGAAAAACCAAAAACCCAAAACCCAAACACCTACAAACCCCAAGTGATTGAGCATCACTGAAGAGATTGATCCTGAGTGGATCCGACGCTTGTTACCTTTCAAGACTGTGCTTCTTCCAGACGGTTAGGCGTCATGGTCTAGAGCATCCAATAGGAATTGTGGATCGCCGAGTGACCAAGTTTGTGAAGGTTCGGAAGTCGCCTGAAGACTTACCACGAGTGACTGGACGAGGTTTGCGTGACCATAGTTCAAGGAGAATACGGTGAGGACTGGGTGTCTTGGACTAAGTGTCCTTGACTGGGTGTTCGGGACTGTGTGTCCTCGAGTTTAAATACTCAGCCGCTCCAACCAGACGTACAACTGAGACAGCAGTTGGAACTGGTCTACCAAATCATTGTCTTCACTGACCTTACTGGTTCTATTTCCTCAACTCTTTCATTTCCTCATAACTGTGCTGTGTGTTTGTTCATATATGTGTTTGAAGACTTTGACTGAAGACTTTCTCAATTTCCTCAGTTCAATTTCTTCAGTTTGTTTGTCTTCATCCTGTGTTATCCTGTGATTACGCTTCCTGTACTCTGTGCCTGTCTTCATTTCATCATGATGACTATGCTTGTATTTTGTTATGTTTACTTTTGAGTAATTATTCCGCTGCTAGTAGTTCTTTGCTAAGGAATTTCCTCACCAGCAAATTCATCAGTGAAGAATTTCATAAAAATCGCCTATTCACCCCTCCTCTAGTCGATATAACGCACTTTCAATTGGTATCAGAGCAAGGTACTCCCTTGTTCTGTGTGATTTTGGTTTAACCGCCTGGAGTTTTAGTTATGTCGATCGCATGTATGATCAAGGTCTCTGCTGGGTGTCCTACCTTCGATGGGACGGACTACCCCTACTGGAAGAATAAGATGTGAATGCATCTTGAAGCAATTGATAACGATCTCTGGTATGTTGTGGAAAATGGTGTTCCCTCAGTCACACCTTCTCTGAATGCTGCCGATGTGAAGAGATTCAAGCAACTCGACTCTCAAGCAAAGAATATCATATGTGGCCATCTGAGCAAAGGACAGTATGGCAGAGTGAGTGCTTTGGAAATAGCGAAGCTTATCTGGGATAGGTTGTCCAAAGTGAATGAAGGAGTCTCGACTCAGCGTGACTCTTGAGTTGATGTTCTTCGCAATCTCTTCAACCGCTTTAAAAGACTCGACAATGAAAATGTTCAACAAACCTTCGATCGCCTCACTGATATCTCAAATGAGCTTCAAGCACTTGGTGCCACTGACATCACTGACCATGAGGTGGTGAAGAAATTGCTAAGATCGCTTGATTCCTCATTTGACACTCTCGCATTGATGATACAAGAACGTGCTGATTACAAGTCACTTGTTCCCGCTGATATTCTCGAGAGGCTAAATACTCATGAGTTCCAACTTGCTGAAAAGAGAGATCTCTATGGTTCAACCTATGGCAGAACACGTGCACTGAAGGCCAAGGCAGTATCTGAGTCCAAAGATGAAGACTCTGGTAGCAGCCTTGGTGATCCTGAAGAACTGAGCCATGATCTGGCTCTACTCGTGAAGAAGTTCCAAAAGTTCTCAAGACGTGGTCGCCTTGGAAGATCCTCAAGGAGCAATGATTCCTCATCCAGTGACTACAAGAAGAGGCTCTGTCACAAATGCAAGAAACCTGGACATTTCATTCAAGATTGTCCTCAGTGGGAAAAGGAATCAAAGAAGAAGAAATACAAGGATTACAGTTCTGATGATGCGAAAAAAAAGAAGAAATCCACAAAATCCTCATCATCGAAATCCTCCAAGCCTTTATATCACAAGAAGAGCATCTCCAAGAAGGTCAAGTCATTCAGTGGCAAGGAAATGGTCTCTGAGGCTGAATTTGAAGAAAATGAGGAAGAGGAGTCATCTGAGGAGTCCGAATCCGGAGTGGCGAGCCTTGCTCTCGCTACTTCATTCATCAACAAGTCTATCTTCAACACAGAAGAAAATGACCTCACCAACAAGGCTGATGAAGGCGATGATAACTACGCTCCCATCTATTGCTTCATGGCAAAGGGTGCCAAGGTACTCAAATATACCTCCTCTGAATCAAGTGAGAATGAATCAGATGAAAACCTTAAACCCAGCTATTCTAAACTTGCTAAGATTGCTATAAAACAACAAAGGGCTTTAGAAAAGGTTCAAAACATGCTAAATAAAAGTGATGATATGTTGGGTGAAGAAATGGATCGCACTGAAACTTTGACTGAAAATCTTCAGAGACTTCAGTCCAAGCTTGACAACCTTCAAAGTCATCATAACACTCTCTTATCGGATCATGAGAAGCTTTCTTATGAATTTCCTCAAAGAAAGCAAGACCTTGAGAAGCTAAGAGTGAGTTATGAAGATCTTCAGAAGGAGCGCGATTCATTACTTGCTCAACAAATCAGCGCTTCTCAGGAAGAATTTGTTCCACCATGCTTGAAGTGCATTGAACGTGAATCTGCTAATTCTTCACCTGAATGTTCAAATGTTGCTAATGTTTCAAATTCTTCACATGCCTCTGCTATCACTAATTCCTCATCTGAGGACATTGCTAGTATCACTGACGATGCAGGGCTGAAGGAATTGTACACGACAGGCATGTACAAAAGCCTCAAAGGGCATCAGGCTCTTTGTGATGTGCTTAAAAAGCAGATCCTCAACAGGAACCCTAGGAAAGAGGGTATCGCCTTTGGAGGAAACTCAATGCTGATGGTACATACTGGAAGCCTGAGCAGTACCCCAAAACTACATGGGTTGCTGCAAAGGGACCTCCAGTTGATCCATCTAACTTATCTGGATTTGCACGTGAATCTCCTCATTCTGATGATGAGTCAATTGACTCCAACTATAAGCTATTCAAAAATCAGAATGGTGAAGTATTTGCTAGATATGTTGGCACTAACTGCCGGAACGGCTCCCCTATGCAGAAAATCTGGGTTCCCAAAAGATGTCTTGAGAATCTTCAGGTGAATGTCATCATGACACCACCTGTGAAGAATAGGAACCCCAGATCAAATTCCTCATACGGATCAAAGTCCTCATATGAACATCATCGTGCTAACCCATCTGTTTCGCAGGGAAGATCTAAGGATTATGGATATATGCATTATTCTTCAAATCATTATGTCCATAAGTCCTCGAAGAATTTCTCTGCATACTCTTATACTTACTCTAACCCCTTTTATGTGAAACAAAATGGACTGGCTTCTATGCCATCCTTCTCGTATGGAGCTCGCGGAATGATGAACTCTTTGCCACCCCTTCAGATGTGGGTGGTGAAGAAAAAGAACTAATCTCTTCTGCAGGGTCAGGTCTCCAGACGCACATAATCGTCTGAAGAATTTGCTGGAGACCTGAGCATGCCTGAAAGGACGCATGCTAACCATGAAGAAATGAACTTTCATTTCTCACATCCTCATATTGCGTTATTAGTTCTTTTACGTGATGAAATTGATCTGATGAATTAATGTCATATTCTTCACTGATGAAGTATATAAGTTTGTAAGCTGCACTAATTCATCTGCAGGATGATCAACCCAAAGCCACTGAGTGGGTCCTCGATAGTGGATGTACAAACCACATGACTGGTGACAAGAATCTATTGATGGATGCTCCATTATCTCCATCGCATATGAAGCATATCATCTTTGCTGACAAAGGCAAAAGTCAGGTATTGGGTCTAGGTAAGGTTGCGATTACAAAGGATCGACACATGGACAAAGTCATGCTTGTTGAGTCCTTAGGATACAACCTTATGTCTGTCTCAATGCTTTGTGATCTTGATATGGTTGTTGTCTTTGGCAAGTACCGTTGTGTTGTGGTTATGGAAGCTGACAATTCCAAAGTCTTCGAAGGCTTTAGGAGATGAGACCTGTATATTGTTGATTTCTCTACAGGACCACAACCAGTTGTGTGCTTACTTGCAAAAGCTTCATAAGGCTGGCTCTGGCATCGACGACTTGGTCATGCAGGCATGAGAAATTTGCACACGCTTGCGAAGAAGAAGCATGTCATTGGCATCGAGAATGTCAAATTCCTCAAGGATCACCTATGCGGAGCCTGTGAAGCTGGGAAGATGACCAAGGCCAAGCATCCAGCGAAGACTATCATGACCACCACTCGCCCATTTGAATTGCTTCACATGGATCTCTTTGGTCCTAATCATTATTCTGCTATTTCAAATAAAGCATCTCAATATGGCTTTGTTATTGTTGATGATTATTCTCGCTACACATGGGTACACCTTGTTACTTACAAACATGAAGTGCAGGAAGTCTTCAAACAATTTTCCTCGAGGGCTTCAACCAACTTTGGTGTGAAGATCAAGCACATCAGAAGTGACAATGGCACTGAGTTCAAGAATTCTGGTCTCGATGACTATCTTGATGAACTTGGTATTACTCATGAGTTATCTGCTCCTTACACTCCTCAGCAGAATGGCATCATGGAGCGCAAGAACAGGACTCTTGCTGAGATGGCTCGCACTATGCTTGATGAATACAAAACGCCTCGTCGTTTCTGGACTAAGGCAATTGATACTGCGTGCCACATCATCAACAGAGTATATCTTCACAAATTCTTCAAAAAGACTGCCTATGAACTCCTCACTAATAAGAAACCCAATGTAAGTTATTTCAAAGTCTTCGGTGCTAAATGTTGGATTAGAGATCCTCATCACAACTCAAAATTTGCACCGAAAGCACATGAAGGTTTTATGCTTGGTTATGGAAAGGACTCGCACACCTACAGAGTCTTCAACAACGTTCTTCACAAAGTTGTTGAAACTGTAGATGTGCGGTTCGATGAAACTAACGGCTCGCAAAGAGAGCACCTACCTACTGTGATAGATGAACCAGCACCTAAGGAAACTATCAAGTTCAAGGCTACTGAGGATGTCATTCCTACTGAAGAATCTGCTGAAGAATTCATTCCAGAACATGAAGAACGTCGAGCTAATGCACCTGAAGAAAATGCTGAAGAAAATGGTACTGAAGAAAACACCGATCAAATTCTTCAACGACAACCAGCTCATCCTCGCATTGCAAAAGAAGTGCAAGTTGAAAAGATCATCAATGACATCAAAGTGCCAGGTCCTCTCACACGCTCAAAAGCTTCACATTTGTCTAACTTTTGTGGGCAGTATGCTTTTGTCTCTATTACAGAGCCCACTAAGGTAGATGAAGCATTTCTGGAGCCTGAGTGGATTCAGGCCATGCAAGAGGAATTACATCAGTTCGAGATTAACAATGTCTGGGAACTGGTCAAATGTCCAGATCCTCGCAAGCACAATATCATCGACACAAAGTGGATCTACCACAACAAGCAAGATGAAAATGGCCTTGTGGTGAGGAATAAGGCACGGCTTGTAGCTCAAGGCTACACACAGGTTGAAGGAATTGATTTCGATGAAACTTTTGCACCTGTTGCTAGACTTGAGGCTATTCGCATATTACTTGCTTATGCTAACCATCATGATATCACTTTGTATCAAATGGATGTGAAAAGTGCATTCCTCAATGGTAAGCTTGAGGAAGAAGTATATGTTGCTCAACCCCCAGGTTTTGAAGATCCAAAGAATCCTGACAAAGTCTTCAGACTCAACAAGGCCCTCTATGGCCTCAAGCAGGCCCCACGGGCTTGGTATGATACCTTGAAGGAACTCTTCATGAAGAAAGGCTTCAAACCCGGTTCACTCGACCCTACTCTTTTCACTAAATCTTATGATGGTGAATTGTTTGTGTGCCAAGTATATGTTGCTGATACTATCTTTGGCTGTACTGACCAATGTTATAGTGATGAATTTGCCTATATGATAGTGAAGAATATCAAATGTCTAGGATGGGAGAGTTGAAATTCTTCTTAGGTCTTCAAATTCGTCAACAACACAATGGCATATTCATATCTCAGGAGAAATACCTCAAGGATGTACTGAGGAAATTCGGCATGCAAGATTGCAAAGGCGTCAAAATTCCTATGCCCACACATGGCCATTTGTGCACCGATGAAAATGGTATTGACTTCGATCATAAGGTATACCGCTCCATGATAGGTTCCTTATTATACTTATGTGCATCTAGGCCAGATATAATGCTTAGTGTTTGCATGTGTGCTCGATTTCAAGCTGCACCGAAGGAATGACACCATAAGGCTGTGAAGCATATTCTCTGATATCTAGCTCACACACCAACACTTGGATTATGGTACCCCAAGGGCTCGGTTTTTGATCTTGTTGGATATTCTGACTCTGACTATGCTGGTGATCATGTGGATCGCAAGTCAACATCTGGTACATATCATTTCCTCGAACGATCTTTGGTCTGTTGGTCCTTGAAGAAACAGAACTGCATATCACTATCTACTGCTGAAGCTGAGTACATTGCCGTTGGTTCTTGATGTGCCCAATTGCTATAGATGAAGCAAACTCTCAAGGACTACGGTGTCAACATGAAGAATGTGCCTCTCTTCTGTGACAATGAGAGTGCCATCAAGATTGCTCACAACCCAGTTCAGCACTCGAAGACAAAACACATTCAGATTCGTCATCATTTTCTTCGTGATCATGTGTTGAAGGGCGACATTTCTATTGAGCATGTGAAGACTGAAGAACAGCTAGCCGATATCTTCACAAAGCCCTTGGATGAGAAGAGATTTAGCAAGTTGCGGTGTGAGCTAAATATCCTAGAATATTCGAATGTTCTGTGAAAAGGACACTCATCCTAACTCTTGTGCAAAATTGATGACTTAGATGTGTAGCACATGAAGAAACATTTTTCTTCAATCAATGAAGAATAACACTATTAGTGTGAAGAAATTAACGAAGAATTTGATTCTCAGAACCCTACGATAATTGTACGCGGTGACTGAAATCATCATTCTTATACGGTGGGTCACGCCCCCACCAAAAGTTGAAATTCCTCAAATTATTCATATTCTTCAACCTTGCATAGTCTTCACTGGTTCCGTCGTTTTTCTTCATTGGCTATATATATATGTATGAGTTTATGTCCTCTACAGCATTCACTTATTGCTATTTCTTCAAGTTGGTTTCTGCTAAGTGAATGTGATCGGACCCTTCCCCTCTATGCTATACTCAACCAAATCTGTTCACAAATTCTTCATGTGCGTTCTATTTGAAACTCGTTCAAAATCTTCACTGTGTCCTTGTCAGCTGACGAAATTGTGAACGGAACTTTAAAACCTATCTTATCGAAATTTTCGGTCTTGCCGCTCAAACCGTTCCGCATCCCATGATACACTTATCCACTCACCCACGATCTAACACGATCTCCACCTCTCACTACGTGGGTGACACATGTCATGCGAATGAGAAGGGTCAGGGGCACGTTCGTCCAATTTCTTCGGGCGAGCAGTTTTTCACTGTGGCTATAAATACCCCTCCTTCCCTCCTTCACTTCTTTTACTCCGCTCGATCTCTCTCTCCAGCTTGAGCTTCTCAAACCCTAGCGTCGTCGCTACTTCATCGCCATCGGTGAGGAAGAGCTTCACTGCCTCGACCTCGTCACCGACGTACTCGCGCCGACCACGGACATCTTCACTCCACCACCGCCGTAGCCGTCTTCCTCCGCCAAGTTAGGGCGTGGAAGATCTGCACAGACGAACTTCACATCTCCTCACTCCAGTTCGTCGTGTTCTTCGTCCAGGGTAATTAAAAGTTACTTTTACTGCCCTCGTTGATTCGAATGATTATCTACAAAATCTTCAAAAGTGTTTTTTTCTTCATATCTTCACACACTAAACACCTCACAAAGTCATCTGTTCTTGATTCGTTTCTCTAAGCATCATTTTTCTTCAAGATTTCTCAATTGTGTGGATCATCGATCTATACAACTCTGGAACCTAAGACAAAGAACGCTTAGTGAAAATCTTCAAGACTCATCCGGTCAAATTCCTCAAACTTGTTCTTTTTGAAAAACCTTCTGAGAACGCATATGACCTCTCCAAATTCCTCGCAACTATACTCTGTTCACAGGTACACATGCCAGCTGCTGAATCACTAGGTTCTCATCAACTTAACTCATTTCCAGCGTTCCTCGAAGAAAAGTTGCATACTTCTTCAGAGAATTCGATTGTTCAAATTCCTCAACTGAAGAAAATGGCTGATGGTAAAAGGCCACAGAAGGGAGGAAAGAGGCCTGAGGTAAATACAACGTTTGAGATCCCTAATGACATATATGCTGGGTACTGCACACCTACTGAGGAAACCAAGAATGAGCGCAAAGTGCGCATTCAGAAGATAGAGAGGAGATGGGCAAGAGAATGGAGGGAGTATAGATATGTCACTCCTAAGTATATCAAGAAATTCGCACTCAATCCTCCATGTCCAAGAGCACCATTGGCACCTGGCAAAATTGCTGATCCCACCAGCCTCAAACGAGGTGAGGACTATCCTGATGAATGGGCCAAGCGCCGAGGCAAGTTGGCTAAGCAAGCCAAAGAAGTAGTGAGGAAATTCAATGAAGAGTCTGCCGCTGCTGCTGCCTCTGCTGAGGCCTTTGCTGTCAAGCCAAAGAAGGCTATGTCAAAGAAGCCTGCGCACAAGCCAAGTGCTTCATCAGCAATGCCCTCACGGCCAGAATCATCAAAGACCTCACGGCCACTTCCTCATGCTGCTCATGTTCCTCCAAAGTCCTCAGCTCCTTCGCCAAAACCTTCAGTTGTTTCGACCAAATCCTCAGCACCTGTGCATCTCGCTTCGTGCCAAAGGACAGACGGCATCTCCATTGCCTCAGGTGTCTCAGCTAGTTCCTCAGCTGCACCAAGTTCCTCAGCTGGCCCCTTACTACTGAAGACAAAGGCCACTGCTGGACGAGGTCCACGCCCAAGTCCTCAAAAGAAGCAAGTCGCTTTTCAAGTGCTGTCTGATGAAGACGAAGCTGATGATGATGAACTTGCAAAAATCATCAGAGATAGGCAAGTCAGGGCCGCTAGAGTCAAAGGATCAGTGGTGCCACTGCTTTTGGATCCCAAATTGATCCTCGACTACATTGATGATTGGCACAAGGACCCCAACACTCCCTTGCCTGACTTCAAGCTGACTCCTGGCCAGAGTCACATGCTGACCCACTTCATTCAAGAAGAAAAGTGGAAATTTGAGAAGGCCAGGAAGATCAAGAAAGCGCAGTACAAGAAAGAGCGCTATCTGAAGAAAAACGTTGTCTCTATGACAACTGAAGAACTTGTCACTACTCGGACTGAGATTAAGAAACTCAGTGATGACTTTGATGCATATCGCGCTGATTGGCTTGGAGCCAAGGTTCGTTTTGTGAAACTTGCGGATAACTTCACTTCAAATGTTGCAGCCCCAACGCAACAGGAAATTCCTCAGGCTGAAACATCTGCTCAGCCTACTGAAGAAAATGTCAGCACCGCTGATGACAATCAGGCTACTGAAGATAATGTGAGTTCCAGGGCTAATGACTGCATTCCAGCCGCTGAAGAAATTGCCAGGGCACCCACTAGTGGTGTGCCTGAAGAAACTGAAGAACTCAGGGCAACTGCATCAGTTGTACCTGAAGAAAATCAACCAGATTCCTCAGCTGCTCCTGCACCAACTTCACCTCCAATCCTTCCATCTGCATCAGATGTGAAGAAGACCAAGGCTGCAGAGCGTGCTGCAGTGAAAAAAAGGAAAGCATCAGCTGCCTTAGATTCTTCAGCTCCGAAGAAAATGAAGCCTATGACAAGCTCATTTGCAAATCCGATTGTTGATGTTCCCATCTCAACCAGGCCATCAAATGACCTTGTTCCTTTTGATGAAGAATATGTGATCCCTAGCGGATCTGATGAAGAAACTCCTTCTGCTGCTTCGTCTGAACCATTGGATGAAGAAATTGAAGTGGATGCGATCCCTTCAACACCTATCATCTCCTCGCATGTGCCTCAGTTCACAACTGAAGAGGCTGGCGTTGAAGAAATGGAAGATGATGATGTGGACATTGGCTGCTCCACACCCGTAATTAGTGATGAATTCTGGGAAAGTCAGCATCCAAACTCTCCAATGTTCACTCCTCTACAGCAAATTCCTCAGTCCCCCACACAAACTGTTCACATGGGCTCTGAAGAAACTCATCCCACTGCATCTGTCCATGAGGAAAATCCAGCCACTAGCGCTGATGAAACTGCTGCTACTGAACAACCAACTACGCAGACTGCCACTAAGGAGGAACCAGAAATTCCTCAGCCTGAAGAACCTGCGATTGAGATTCCTGAGGTCGTGATGCAACTCACTGACACTCCTCTACCGAAGCCAAAGGATTCATTCTCATGCAAGCAAAAGTTCAAGGCTGATGATTTCTTCGGCGAGCACGTATTCTTCGAAGACTACAGCCCATATGACTCTGCTCGCATTAGGAAGAGGCGTTTCTGGACTGCCAGTTAAGCCAATTTCTATTCCTCAGTGTTGTTCAACAAGGAGAAGATTTTCTACCATGAGCATATTCCTCACGTGGATATGGAATCTCTGCCATGCTTCACACCAGTCCTGAGTGTTCTTCATGATGCTGGACTGCTCAATTTTTGCTCTGACATCTGCGATTGGAATGAAGAACTGATTCTTCAATTTTATGCAACGCTGCACATCACCGGATATGCTGAAGATGTGAATTCATGGGTGCTGGACTGGATGCCTGAAAATACTCACTACACTGCACCAGCCACTGAATTGCTTCGTGCTCTACTACTCAGTCCTCCCCTTGAAGAAGCTTGCTGCATCTACAGTGAACCTGAGCTCACACATCATTACATGCAGGTGCTGATGAAACCTTTGAAGCCAGGTCAAGCACCAAGAACCAAATTCCTCGTGAAGGAATTGCTGTACGTGCGCAGAACTGTCTATCGTATTCTTACGAGGACAATTAGTCCTATCAAAGGCCACGACTCATCTGATGAGGAAATTGTTGGCATCATGAAGAATCTAGTATTCAACATCGTTCATGGCATTCCTGTCAATTATCATGATTTCTTCATGAGGACTATGGCCAATGTTGCACTGTCTCCGTTTGAGCTGAAGCCTTATGCACCTTGGATTATGAGATTCCTCAGGACAAGGTCTTCACTCAACTACAAAGCTGATTTCCAGAATCACCTCAGCTACTTGCCCCCAATCGAAGTCCTCAAGCAGACATATTCCTCAGTTGATGGAAAGGGCAAGGCACCAGCTGTAATTGATGAAGGCATTCGTCCATTGGATGGTCAGTTTCGCAAAGCTGCATCTTATTCCACCAATGATGACTCTGCCACACATGACTATGCAAATGCACCCAAGTCCACTCCTCAAGCCACTGCTCCGCGCGTGATGACTGACCGTGAACTTCTGCTTAGTCTTCACCAGAAGGTGGATCGAAATCACAAATGGAGTAAGCGTCAGTTTGGTTCACTTCTTCACAACATGACTGCTACACACAATGCAGTGAAGAAAAACCACTACTACCTCCATCAAGTCTTCGGTCGCACCTGGGCAATCCTGTCACATCTATATGGTGAAGAAGATCTGAAGAACATGGGTCTCAAAGAAGATTTTGACTGGTCTGCACCTCCACCGAAGAAATTCAAAAAGGTCCAAGTTCCTTCTCTGGTGGCCAGCTCATTTTCTTCATCACGCGACACTGATGAACATGAAGATTTGGACGACACTGCGGCAGGCCCTACATCAACAAACGACCCCAAAAACGCTGGTGCTCCTTCATCAACATGATTATCTTCAGGGCCGTTAGTCCTCATTTTCGATCCTTTTGGTCATTCGATGACAAAGGGGGAGAAATATGAGTTAGTCTTCAAGCGGGTCTACTATATGGGCGTTTTTTTGCTAAGTTACAACTCTCGTTCTTCTGAAACTTTATTGGAACGAGTTGTAATCTTAAACCCGATGGTGCTCTGATACTTTTGATGCACTATGCTCTGATACTCTTGCTGCACTATTCTGCATGCTTATTCCTCATTAAATATTATCGCACGCATGCTGAATTTCATCAGGCACCATATTTCATCAGGCACCATATTTCATCATATTATATGTTAAATGCGTGTATGAATTACAAGATATATGGGGAGATCTCCATGATTCAACTCTTCAAGTGTGCATTGCTTCAAAAGCAAATTCCTCACTATGCACATCTTCAGGGGGAGTTCTTCTATATCTTGCAATCAAATTCCTCAATATCAGTAGTTACACTTCATATGTTTATCCCCGTTGAAAACTTAACCTATATTGTCATCAATCACCAAAAAGGGGGAGATTTTAAGTGCATCTAGTGCCCCTTAGTGATTTTGGTGTATTCAAGACTTATAGGTTAAGGGACTAATGCGTGTGTGAGTGTACACAGGTCTATAAGTCTATGAGGAGTTTGATATTTATAGGAAAAGTCGACCCCTAAAAATGAATATCTTCGACTGAAGACTTTGGTATTCTGAAGACTTTCTGAAGACTTTGAAAGTGAAGAAATTGGTGTGACCTTGAAGACTTGGTATTCTTTCCAGGAATATGAAGCTTGAAGACTTTCGTTTTCGTAGTTTTGTTTTTCTCTTTCTTGAGTCATAGGAAACACCGTACTGTTAAAGGGGGTCGAGGAAATACTAAGGAAAAATTTCCATATGATGCTCAACTCAAAATCCTACACCTACCAATCCCTTCGAGTGAAGCCATTGGAAATCTCTTATAGATCAGTCAATTTCTTCAATGACAGAGACGAAGTTCTTCTGGTCTCTGAGAAATTTGTCCTGACTGAGGAGTTAGGATTTCGCGAGTGCGGATTGCCTACACAGTGAGGAACATGATAGCCCTGAGGATTTTTCTACTCAAAATTCCGACCGTTGCTGTGCTATGCGCCAGCTGTCCCAAAATATCTATCCACCTAACGGTCATTTCATTGAAGGGAATTTATGTCTTATCATGTTGGGCTGCTCCCTAGGCTATAAATAGCCGCCCCCTACAACCACTAGCTGGTTGGATGCTCCGAGAGAAACTGACACTTGTCATTTGAGAGCAACCCATCCTCCGAGGACTTTGAGCGAAAATCATCAAGTGAGGAAAAACCAAAAACCCCAAACCCAAACACCTACAAACCCCAAGTGATTGAGCATCACTGAAGAGATTGATCCTGAGTGGATCCGACGCTTGTTACCTTTGAAGACTGTGCTTCTTCCACACGGTTAGGCGTCATGGTCTAGAGCATCCAAGAGGAATTGTGGATCGCCGAGTGACCAAGTTTGTGAAGGTTTGGAAGTCGCCTGAAGACTTACCACAAGTGATTGGACGAGGTCTGTGTGACCTTAGTTCAAGGAGAATACGGTGAGGACTGGGTGTCTTGGACTAAGTGTCCTTGACTGGGTGTCCGGGACTGTGTGTCCTTGAGTTTAAATACTCAGCCGCTCCAACCAGACGTACAACTGAGACAGCAGTTGGAACTGGTCTACCAAATCATTGTCTTCACCGACCTTACTGGTTCTATTTCCTCAACTCTTTCATTTCCTCATAACTGTGCTGTGTGTTTGTTCATATCTATGTTTGAAGACTTTGACTGAAGACTTTCTCAATTTCCTCAGTTCAATTTCTTCAGTTTGTTTGTCTTCATCCTGTGTTATCCTGTGTTTACGCTTCCTATACTCTGTGCCTGTCTTCATTTCATCATGATGACTATGCTTGTATTCTGTTATGTTTACTTTTGAGTACTTATTTCGCTGCTAGTAGTTATTCGCTAAGGAGTTTCCTCACCAGCAAATTCATCAGTGAAGAATTTCGTAAAAATCGCCTATTCACCCCCCCTCTAGTCGATATAACGCACTTTTAGAAGCCCGTCATCAGGAATGTGGAGCAGACCCATGAACTCCTTCCATGTAGCAGACAGCTGATGGCCATTGGTCATCCAGGTCATCCTCCGCTCTTCCCCGGGGTGAAAGTAAACTGAGGCAAAGAACTGGCAGATAAGCTCAGGGTCATAGTCAAGGTGGAAGGAGATCACAGGCTCAATAGAGAACTGCTCCACCAAGTCCAGAGCTTCTCCAAAATAGTCATGAAACTTGTCCTTCCTCATGTGATTCATGTCTATCCACTTGACATCCACATGGGTGTTCTGCTTGTTCTTGATCACATCCAGATAAATGAGAGCCTGTTGCTTGGTCCAAAACAACTCAGTGCCTCTGAGGATATCACGAGGATTCACATAAGGGTTGATCTTCCGGCGTTCGACGTACTCATTAAGGGGAATCTCGTCCATGCCCTTAGCAGGTTCCTTTTGCTTGCTGGCAGTGGTCTTGACATTGCGTTTGGGGGCATTGGAGCCCTCTGGTGCTTCATCTTGAGGATTGCGCAGTCGCTTGGAGCCAGTGTCACGGCTGGGATTGTAACGGCGAGAGCCACCACCTGAGACACAAAGTGCAAAACACACACGACAAGCAAGAAAGATCAATGCAAAGACCACAACAAAGCAAAAGAAACAGGTAGGAAGCACACATGATAATTGCCATGAGAGAGATTTTACCCTAACGGTAGAACTGCCAAGTGCTGTGGTACTAAGATTTTAGTACCGCTCCTAGTCGCGGTAGTACTGCGTGAGGTCACGGTAGTGCCAGGTCTGGGAGCGGTAGTAGGATCTTAGTGCCACAGCTAGCGCGGTAGTACCGCACCTGACGGGCGGTAGTACCGTACGAGCGGTAGTACCGCACATGAGACGCGGTAGTACCGCACCGCGACAGATCGGAAGTAGTTCAAATCTGAGAAAGACCGCGAAACCACGGCGGTACTACGGTTAATCAAATCTATCACAGGATAACATATCAAGAATAATTCCTATGCAACACGACTCTCCTACATCCTACTCTTGCACAGATTTGGCCTAAAATCTCAAGAACAACATGCATCTCCCCAAAAACCTAGAAGCGAAAGAACAACCAAGAAAGAGAGGGATTTGGGGAAAAACCTTGTTCCATGGCAAGAGGAAGTGGTGGGGAACGATCCCACTGGTCGGAATCCGAGGAGTGTGACCGGAGATGGAGATCCGGCGAGGACCTCCGGCACCGTTCTTGAGCAAGAGAGAGAGACAGATGTGGGAAGAGAGACAAGAGAATGGGTATGGCGAGTTGGAACTCCCCTGCCCGAGTCATAACCCCCACGCCCATTCGACGACGCGGTAGTACCGTGTTGGGGAACGTAGTAATTTCAAAAAAATTCCTACGCACACGCAAGATCATGGTGATGCATAGCAATGAGAGGGGAGAGTGTGATCTACGTACCCTTGTAGACCGACAGCAGAAGCGTTATGACAACGCGGTTGATGTAGTCGTACGTCTTCACGGCCCGATCGATCAAGCACCAAAACTACGGCACCTCCGAGTTCTAGCACACGTTCAGCTCGATGACGGTCCCCGGACTCCGATCCAGCAAAGTGTCGGGGAAGAGTTCCGTTAGCACGACGGCGCGGTGACGATCTTGATGTTCAACTGCCGCAGGGCTTCGCCTAAGCACCACTACAATATTATCGAGGAGTATGATGGAAGGGGGCACCGCACACGGCTACGAAAACGATCACGAGGATCAACTTGTGTGTCTAGGGGTGCCCCCTGCCCCCGTATATAAAGGAGCAAGGCGAGGAGGCCGGCCGGCCCTAGGGCGCGCCAAGGAGGAGGAGTCCTCCTCCTAGTAGGAGTAGGACTCCCCTCTTTCCTACTCCTACTAGGAGGGGGAAAGGAAGGGGGAGAGGGAGAAGGAAAGGGGGGCGCCGCCCCCCTCTCCTAGTCCAATTCGGACCAGAGGGGGAGGGGGCGCGCGGCCCACCCTGGCCGCCCCTCTCTCTCTCTCCACTAGGGCCCATAAGGCCCATTACTTCTCCCGGGGGGTTCCAGTAACCCTCCGGCACTCCGGTTTTCTCCGAAATCACCCGGAACACTTCCGGTGTCCGAATATAGCCGTCCAATATATCAATCTTTATGTCTCGACCATTTAGAGACTCCTCGTCATGTCCGTGATCACATCCGGGACTCCGAACTAACTTCGGTACATCAAAACTCATAAACTCATAATATAACTGTCATCGAAACCTTAAGCGTGCGGACCCTACGGGTTCGAGAATAATGTAGACATGACCGAGACATGTCACCGGTCAATAACCAATAGCGGAACCTGGATGCTCATATTGGCTCCCACATATTCTACGAAGATCTTTATCGGTCAGACCGCATAACAACATACGTTGTTCCTTTTGTCATTGGTATGTTACTTGCCCGAGATTCGATCGTTGATATCTCAATACCTAGTGCAATCTCGTTACCGGCAAGTCTCTTTACTCGTTTCGTAATACATCATCTCGCAACTAACTCATTAGTTGCAATGCTTGCAAGGCTTATGTGATGTGCATTACCGAGAGGGCCCAGAGATACCTCTCCGACAATCGGAGTGACAAATCCTAATCTCGAAATACTCCAACCCAACATTTACCTTTGGAGACACCTGTAGAGCTCCTTTATAATCACCCAGTTATGTTGTGACGTTTGGTACCACACAAAGTGACGTTTAGTTTGTCTATGTATTCACACAAGTATTATGTTTCCGGATAATACAATTCTAGCATGAATAATAAACATTTATCATGATATAAGGAAATAAAATAATAACATTATTATTGCCTCTAGGGCATATTTCCTTTAGTTTCCCACTTGCACTAGAGTCAATAATCTAGATTACACAGTAATGATTCTAACACCCATGGAGCTTTGGTGCTGATCATGTTTTGCTCGTGGAAGACGCTTAGTCAATGGGTCTGCAACATTCAGATCCGTATGTATCTTGCAAATCTCTATGTCTCCCACCTGGACTAGATCCCGGATGGAATTGAAGCGTCTCTTGATGTGCTTGGTTCTCTTGTGAAATCTGGATTCCTTTGCCAAGGCAATTGCACCAGTATTGTCACAAAAGATTTTCATTGGACCCGATGCACTAGGTATGACACCTAGATCGGATATGAACTCCTTCATCCAGACTCCTTCGTTTGCTGCTTCCGAAGCAGCTATGTACTCCGCTTCACATGTAGATCCCGCCACAACGCTTTGTTTAGAACTGCACCAACTGAAAGCTCCACCGTTTAATGTAAACATGTATCCGGTTTGCGATTTAGAATCGTCCGGATCAGTGTCAAAGCTTGCATCAACGTAACCATTTACGATGAGCTCTTTGTCACCTCCATATATGAGAAACATATCCTTAGTCCTTTTCAGGTATTTCAGGATGTTCTTGACCGCCGTCCAGTGATCCACTCCTGGATTACTTTGGTACATCCCTGCTAGACTTATAGCAAGACACACATCAGGTCTGGTACACAGCATTGCATACATGATAGAGCCTATGGCTGAAGCATAGGGAACATCTTTCATTTTCTCTCTATCTTCTGCATTGGTCGGGCATTGAGTCTTACTCAATTTCACACCTTGTAACACAGGCAAGAATCCTTTCTTTGCTTGATCCATTTTGAACTTCTTCAAAACTTTGTCAAGGTATGTGCTTTGTGAAAGTCCAATTAAGCGTCTTGATCTATCTCTATAGATCTTAATGCCCAATATGTAAGCAGCTTCACCGAGGTCTTTCATTGAAAAACTCTTATTCAAGTATCTCTTTATGCTATCCAGAAATTCTATATCATTTCCGATTAGTAATATGTCATCTACATATAATATCAGAAATGCTACAGAGCTCCCACTCACTTTCTTGTAAATACATGCTTCTCCAAAAGTTTGTACAAAACTAAATGCTTTGATCACACTATCAAAGCGTTTATTCCAACTCTGAGAGGCTTGCACCAGTCTATAAATGGATCGCTGGAGCTTGCACACTTTGGTAGCTCCCTTTGGATCGACAAAACCTTCCGGCTGCATCATATACAACTCTTCTTCCATAAATCCATTCAGGAATGCAGTTTTGACATCCATCTGCCAAATTTCATAATCATAAAATGTGGCAATTGCTAACATGATTCGGACAGACTTAAGCATCGCTACAGGAGAGAAGGTCTCATCGTAGTCAATCCCTTGAACTTGTCGAAAACCTTTTGCGACAAGTCGAGCTTTGTAGACAGTAACATTACCGTCAGCGTCAGTCTTCTTCTTGAAGATCCATTTATTCTCAATTGCTTGCCGATCATTGGGAAGTCAACCAAAGTCCATACTTTGTTCTTATACATGGATCCCATCTCAGATTTCATGGCTTCAAGCCATTTTGCGGAATCTGGGCTCACCATCGCTTCTCCATAGTTCGTAGGTTCATCATGATCTAGTAGCATGACTTCCAGAACAGGATTACCGTACCACTCTGGTGCGGATCTTACTCTGGTTGATCTACGAGGTTCAGTAGTATCTTGTTCTGAAGTTTCATGATCATCATCATTAGCTTCCTCACTAATTAGTGTAGGTGTCACAGAAACTAGTTTCTGTGATGTACTACTTTCC
Source organism: Triticum dicoccoides (assembly GCF_002162155.2). Lineage (NCBI taxonomy): Eukaryota > Viridiplantae > Streptophyta > Magnoliopsida > Poales > Poaceae > Triticum > Triticum dicoccoides. The sequence goes on from NC_041384.1 coordinate 22,706,185, forward strand.
AATAAGGGAGCAGGTACAGTTACCTCATCAAGTTCTACTTTCCTCCCACTCACTTCTTTCGAGAGAAACTCCTTCTCTAGAAAGTTTCCGAATTTAGCAACAAAAGTCTTGCCTTCGGATCTGTGATAGAAGGTGTATCCAATAGTTTCCTTTGGATATCCTATGAAGACACATTTCTTCGATTTGGGTTCGAGCTTATCAGGTTGAAGCTTTTTCACATAAGCATCGCAGCCCCAAACTTTCAGAAACGACAACTTTGGTTTCTTGCCAAACCACAGTTCATAAGGCGTCGTCTCAACGGATTTTGATGGTGCCCTATTTAACGTGAATGCAGCCGTCTCTAGAGCATAACCCCAAAACGATAGCGGTAAATTAGTAAGAGACATCATAGATCGCACCATATCAAGTAAAGTACGATTACGACGTTCGGACACACCATTACGCTGTGGTGTTCCGGGTGGCGTGAGTTGCCAAACTATTCCGCATTGTTTCAAATGTACACCAAACTCGTAACTCAAATATTCTCCTCCACGATCAGATCATAGGAATTTTATTTTCTTGTTACGATGATTTTCAACTTCACTCTGAAATTCTTTGAACTTTTCAAACGTTTCAGACTTATGTTTCATTAAGTAGATATACCCATATCTGCTTAAGTCATCTGTGAAGGTGAGAAAATAACGATATCTGCCACGAGCCTCAACATTCATCGGACCACATACATTTGTATGTATGATTTCCAACAAATCTGTTGCTCTCTCCATACTACCAGAGAACGGTGTTTTTGTCATCTTACCCATAAGGCACGGTTCGCAAGTACCAAGTGATTCATAATCAAGTGGTTCCAAAAGTCCATCAGTATGGAGTTTCTTCATGCGCTTTATACCGATATGACCTAAACGACAGTGCCACAAATAAGTTGCACTATCATTATCAACTCTACATCTTTTGGCTTCAACATTATGAATATGTGTGTCACTACTATCGAGATTTAATAAGAATAGACCATTCTTCATGGGTGCATGACCATAAAAGATTTTACTCATATAAATAGAACAACCATTGTTCTCTGATTTAAATGAATAACCGTTTCGCATCAAACAAGATCCAGATATAATGTTCATGCTCAACGCTGGCACCAAATAACAATTATTTAGGTCTAATATTAATCCCGAAGGTAGATGTAGAGGTAGCGTGCGGACCGCGATCACATCGACTTTGGAACCATTTACCACGCGCATCGTCACCTCGTCCTTAGCCAATCTTCGCTTAATCCGTAGTCCATGTTTTGAGTTGCAAATGTTAGCAACAGAACCAGTATCAAATACCCAGGTGCTACTGCGAGCATTAGTAAGGTACACATCAATAACATGTATATTGCATATACCTTTGTTCACCTTGCCATCCTTCTTATCCGCCAAATACTTGGGGCAGTTCCGCTACCAGTGACCAGTCTGCTTGCAGTAGAAGCACTCAGTTTCAGGCTTAGGTCCAGATTTGGGTTTCTTCTCTTGAGCAGCAACTTGCTTGCTGTTCTTTTTGAAGTTCCCCTTCTTCTTCCCTTTGCCCTTAGTGGTCTTGTTGACCATCAACACTTGATGCTCCTTCTTGATTTCCACCTCTGCAGTTTTCAGCATTGCGAAGAGCTTGGGAATAGTCTTATTCATCCCTTGCATATTATAGTTCATCACGAAGCTCTTGTAGCTAGGTGGCAGTGATTGGAGAATTCTGTCAATGACGCAATCATCTGGAAGATTAACTCCCAACTGAATCAAGTGATTATTATACCTAGACATTTTGAGTATATGCTCACTGACAGAACTATTCTCCTCCATTTTGCAGCTATAGAACTTATTGGAGACTTCATATCTCTCAATCCGGGCATTTGCTTGAAATATTAACTTCAACTCCTGAAACATCTCATATGCTCCATGACGTTCAAAACGTCGTTGAAGTCCCGATTCTAAGCCCTAAAGCATGGCACACTGAACTATCGAGTAGTCATCAGCTTTGCTCTGCCAGACATTCATAACATCTGGTGTTGCTCCAGCAGCAGGCCTGGCACCCAGTGGTGCTTCCAGGACGTAATTCTTCTGGGCAGCAATGAGGATAATCCTCAAGTTACGGACCCAGTCCGTGTAATTGCTACCATCATCTTTCAACTTTGCTTTCTCAAGGAATGCATTAAAATTCAACGGAACAACAACACGGGCCATCTATCTACAATCAACATAAACAAGCAAATACTATTAGGTACTAAGTTCATGATTAATTTAAGTTCAATTAATCATATTATTAAAGAACTCCCACTTAGATAGACATCCCTCTAATCCTCTAAGTGATCACGTGATCCAAATCAACTAAACCATGTCCGATCATCACGTGAGATGGAGTAGTTTCATTGGTGAACATCACTATGTTGATCATATCTACTATATGATTCACGCTCGACCTTTCGGTCTCCGTGTTCCGAGGCCATATCTGTATATGCTTGGCTCGTCAAGTATAACCTGAGTATTCCGCGTGTGCAACTGTTTTGCACCCGTTGTATTTGAACGTAGAGCCTATCACACCCGATCATCACGTGGTGTCTCAGCACGAAGAACTTTCGCAATGGTGCATACTCAGGGAGAACACTTCTTGATAATTAGTGAGAGATCATCTTAAAATGCTACCGTCAATCAAAGCAAGATAAGATGCATAAAAGATAAACATCACATGCAATCAATATAGGTGATATGATATGGCCATCATCATCTTGTGCTTGTGATCTCCATCTTCGAAGCACCGTCATGATCACCATCGTCATCGGCGCGACACCTTGATCACCATCGCAGCATCGTTGTCGTCTCGCCAATCTTACGCTTCCACGACTATCGCTACCGCTTAGTGATAAAATAAAGCATTACAGCGCAATTGCATTGCATACAATAAAGCGACAACCATATGGCTCCTGCCAGTTGCCGATAACTTGGTTACAAAACATGATCATCTCATACAATAAAATTTAGCATCATGTCTTGACCATATCACATCACAACATGCCCTGCAAAAACAAGTTAGACGTCCTCTACTTTGTTGTTGCAAGTTTTACGTGGCTGCTACGGGCTTAAGCAAGAACCAATCTTACCTACGCATCAAAACCACAACGATAGTTTGTCAAGTTGGTGCTGTTTTAACCTTCGCAAGGACCGGGCGTAGCCACACTCGGTTCAACTAAAGTTGGAGAAACTGACACCCGCCAGCCACCTGTGTGCAAAGCACGTCGGTAGAACCAGTCTCACGTAAGCGTACGCGTAATGTCGGTCCGGGCCGCTTCATCCAACAATACCGCCGAACCAAAGTATGACATGCTGGTAAGCAGTATGACTTATATCGCACACAACTCACTTGTGTTCTACTCGTGCACAACATCAACACATAAAACCTAGGCTCGGATGCCACTGTTGGGGAACGTAGTAATTTCAAAAAATTTCCTACGCACACGCAAGATCATGGTGATGCATAGCAACGATAGGGGAGAGTGTGACAACGCGGTTTATGTAGTCGTACGTCTTCACGACCCGATCGATCAAGCACCGAAACTACGACACCTTCGAGTTCTAGCACACGTTCAGCTCGATGACGATCCCCGGACTCCGATCCAACAAAGTGTCGGGGAAGAGTTCCGTCAGCACGACGGCATGGTGACGATCTTGATGTTCAACTATCGCAGGGCTTCGCCTAAGCACCACTACAATATTATCGAGGAGTATGGTGGAAGGGGGCACCGCACACGGCTAAGAAAACGATCACGAGGATCAACTTGTGTGTGTAGGGGTGCCCCCTGCCCCCGTATATAAAGGAGCAAGGGGAGGAGGCCGGCCGGCCCTAGGGCGCGCCAAGGAGGAGGAGTCCTCCTCCTAGTAGGAGTAGGACTCCCCTCTTTCCTACTCCTACTAGGAGGGGGAAAGGAAGGGGGAGAGGGAGAAGGAAAGGGGGGCGCTGCCCCCCCCCTCTCCTAGTCCAATTCGGACCAGAGGGGGAGGGGGCGCGCGGCCCACCCTGGCCGCCCCTCTCTCTCTCTCTCTCCACTAGGGCCCATAAGGCCCATTACTTCTCCCGGTGGGTTCCGGTAACCCTCCGGCACTCCGGTTTTCTCCGAAATCACCCGGAACACTTCCGATGTCCGAATATAGCCGTCCAATATATCAATATTTATGTCTCGACCATTTCGAGACTCCTCATCATGTTGGTGATCACATCCGGGACTCTGAACTAACTTCGGTACATCAAAACTCATAAACTCATAATATAACTGTCATCGAAACCTTAAGCGTGCGGACCCTACGGGTTCGAGAATAATGTAGACATGACCGAGACATGTCTCCGGTCAATAACCAATAGCGGAACCTGGATGCTCATATTGGCTCCCACATATTCTACGAAGATCTTTATCGGTCAGACCGCATAACAACATACGTTGTTCCCTTTGTCATCGGTATGTTACTTGCCCGAGATTCGATCGTCGATATCTCAATACCTAGTTCAATCTCGTTACCGGCAAGTCTCTTTACTCGTTTCGTAATACATCATCTCGCAACTAACTCATTAGTTGCAATGCTTGCAAGGCTTATGTGATGTGCATTACCGAGAGGGCCCAAAGATACCTCTCCGACAATCGGAGTGACAAATCCTAATCTCGAAATACGCCAACCCAACATTTACCTTTGGAGACACCTGTAGAGCTCCTTTATAATCACCCAGTTACGTTGTGACGTTTGGTAGCACACAAAGCGTTCCTCCGGCAAACGGGAGTTGCATAATCTCATAGTCATAGGAACATGTATAAGTCATGAAGAAAGCAATAGCAACATACTAACGATCGGGTGCTAAGCTAATGGAATGGGTCATGTCAATCACATCATTCTCCTAATGATGTGATCTCGTTAATCAAATGACAACACATGTCTATGGTTAGGAAACATAACCATCTTTGATTAACGAGCTAGTCAAGTAGAGGCATACTAGTGATGTTTAGTTTGTCTATGTATTCACACAAGTATTATGTTTCCGGATAATACAATTCTAGCATGAATAATAAACATTTATCGTGATATAAGGAAATAAAATAATAACATTATTATTGCCTCTAGGGCATATTTCCTTCATACCGTGCATCATCGCGATAGTACCGCTCGGCGGAAGTACCGCACTTGAGTGGTAGTACCAGTCTCCGGGGTGGCAGTAAAGTTACTGCCGCGCAGGTGAGGTAGTACCATGCCCTCTCAACGCGGTAGTACCGTGGCTAGCCGCGGTAGAACCGTGGGCTCAAGAAGTTGCAAGTTTCAAGCACACGAAAAGGAGGTCTTTGCACGAAAACTTTGAGGCAACACGACCCCACAAGACCACGCGACACACGAAGGCAGAAAAGCAAACGACAACATGAAACAACCACGAGACACCACCTCTCCAAAGAGAGGGCGGTGGCCGGAGCCACCTATGTTTGAGTCAATTGGTATGGCACCGCGAAGAATTATCCTTGGACCCATGACCAAAACTCGTCTTTGAAGCACAAGTACCATCAAACATGGCTAAAGTGACAGACTTGATCAATTTATGCATAATGGGGGGAGTGAAAGTTCATTGTGAGAACAACACTCCCCCTATGTCCATGCCTACATCTAAACAAGACAACAAGTTGAGTATGGTGGAGTGTGCAAGAGTTCAAGCAACATTGCTCGAATCAATGATATTTAGCTCATGCCTTAACTCGGGAAATCTTGCTTCATCCAACGGGTTCGTGAGAATATCTGCAAGGTTATCATGAGTGTTGACGTAGTTGAGCTCGATCTCCCCTCGCCTAATGTGATCCCGGATGAAGTGATATCGAATCTCAATATGCTTCGTCTTGAAGTGTTGCACCGGGTTGAGAGAAATCTTGATGGCACTTTCATTGTCACACCAAAGAGGCACTTTGTCACAAATGACACCGTAATAATTTAAAGTTTGCCTCATCCATAAGAGTTTTGCACAACAACTACCGGCCGCTACATACTCCGCTTCGGTGGATGAGAGAGACACACAACTTTGCTTTTTGGAAGACCAACTTACCAAAGAGCAACCAAGGAATTGGCACCCTCCGGAAGTGGACTTCCTATCCACTTTGTCTCCCGCCCAATCGGAATCCGAATACCCTACAAGCTTGAAGTTTGATCCTCTTGGGTACCATAAGCCAAAGTTTGGGGTATGAGCCAAATATTGAAAGATTCGTTTGACCGCCACATAGTGACTTTCCTTAGGTGCGGCTTGAAAACTGTGCACAAATTCCCACACTCAACATGATATCCGGTCTAAATGCACAAAGGTAAAGCAAGGAGCCTATCATGGAGCGATATACCTTTTGATCCACCGCTTTACCATTGGGATCTATGTCAAGTTGGAACTTGGTGGGCATTGGAGTGGAAGCCGGCTTGACATCACTTAGCTTGAATCTCTTGAGCATGTCTTGAGTATATTTGGCTTGGTTGATGAAGGTTCCTTCTCTTCTTTGCTTCACTTCAAACCCTAGAAAGAACTTCAACTCTCCCATGGAAGACATCTCGAACTTTGAGGTCATGAGAGCGGCAAATTCCTCATTGAAAGCTTTGTTAGGGGAACCAAAGATAATATCATCAACATATAATTGGCATACAAACAACTCCCCTTTGACCTTCTTAGTAAAAAGAGTGGGGTCGATTAGCCCAACTTCAAAACCATGGTCTTTTAACAACTCGGTAAGGTGGTCATACCACGCACATGGGGCTTGTTTAAGGCCATAGAGTGCCTTACCGAGTTGATACACATGATCGGGAAAGTAGGGATCCTCGAACCCGGGGGGTTGCTTGATATAAACCAATTCACTAATAGGACCATTAAGAAAAGCACTCTTCACATCCATTTGTTGCAACTTAAAGTTATGATGAGAAGCATATGCAATCAACATGCGAATGGATTCAAGACGAGAAACTGGAGCAAAGGTTTCACCGTAGTCGATACCCTCGACTTGGCAGTAGCCTTGTGCTACCAAGCGAGCCTTGTTGCGAATGATAATCCCATGGGCATCTTGCTTGTTCTTAAATATCCACTTGGTTCCAATGACATTGTGGTTCCCCGTCGGTCTTGGCACCAATCTCCACACTTTGTTGCGCTCGAAGTTGTTGAGTTCTTCATGCATGGCATTGAGCCAATCCGGATCTTCGAGTGCCTCATAGACCTTGTGGGGTTCGACACAAGAGACAAACGCGTGATGTTCACAATAGTTTGCTAATTGTCTACGAGTGCTTATCCCCTTTCTTAAGCTTCCAAGCACATTCATCATGAGATGATCCTTGGTGGAGAGCTTGGAAGCAACCTTGGCGGCACGACGCTCCAATTCTCCTCGGGGGTGAGACGAGGAGTGGTCACTTGATCATCTTGAGCTTGTTCTTGTTCTTGAACTTGCTCGGAGGAGAGAACTTGACCTTGGGCATCACTTCGTGTGTCAACACCGTCTTGAGCATGATCTTGCCCTTGGTCTTGTTCTTGAGGATGAGGGCCTTCACATTGTTCTTCGGAAGCGTGTGGGCCTTGGGTTGGTGATGACTCCACTTGAGTGGAGCATTGTCCTTCTCCTTCGGCCACAAGGGGTTCCTTAATGGGTAGGATAAAACCAACACCCATTCTTCTTATGGCTTGAGGAGGAATTTCATCACCTACATCACAAGTGCCACTTTACTCCACTTGGGAGCCGTTATTCTCATCAAACTCCACGTTACACGTCTCCTCAATAAGTCTCGTGGATTTATTGAGGACACGGTAAGCATGAGAGTTTGTAGCATAACCAACAAATATGCCCTCATAAGCTCTAGCCTCAAATTTAGACAACCGAACACCTTTCTTGAGAATGAAACACTTACACCCGAACACCCGAATGTACTTGAGGTTGGGCTTGTTACCGGTGAGTATCTCATATGGAGTCTTGTTCAAGCCCTTGCGGAGGTAGAGCCAATTCGATGCATGACACACGGTGTTGATGGCTTCGGCCCAAAAGTTGTATGGAGACTTGAACTCCGCCATCATGGTCCTTGCCGCATCCATCAATGTCCGGTTCTTCCTCTCCGCAACACCGTTTTGTTGAGGGGTGTAAGGTGCGGAATATTGATGCTTGATCCCCTCATCACTAAGAAACTCATCCAAGGTGTAGTTCTTGAACTCAGTGCCATTGTCACTTCTTATTGTCAAGATCTTTTCATTGTGTTGACATTGTGCTTCATTTGCAAAGTCAATGACGGTTTGTTGGGTCTCGCTCTTCCTCTTGAAGAAATACACCCAAGTGTATCTTGAGGAGTCATCCACAATCACCAAGCAATACTTTCTACCCCCAAGACTATCGAAGGATGGAGGCCCAAAGAGATCCAAGTGAAGGAGCTCCAAAGGCCTCTTTGAGTAAATGATAGTCGTGGGAGGGTGAGCCTTCTCATGTAGCTTTCCTTCGATACAAGCATTGTAAGCACGATCTTTAGCAAAACTAACATTCGTTAGTCCACGGACATGGTCCCCCTTGAGAATACTTTGGAAAGATCTCATATTGACATGGGATAGACGGTGATGCCAAAGCCATCCCACATCAACTTTAGCCATTAGGCATGTCGCGGTCTTAGTGGGTCGCTCCGAAAAGTTAATCACATATAGACCGTTCTTGACATGCCCAACAAAGGCTACTTTAAGAGTCTTGCTCCACAAGAGGGCCACGGTATCAATATCAAAGAAAGTGGCAAAGCCCATGATTGCAAGTTGACGAACGGAAAGTAAATTGTACGCAAGGGACTCAACAAGCATGACCTTCTCGATCGTGAGATCATGAGAGATGACTACCTTGCCAAGTCCCAATACCTTAGAAGATGAGGCGTCACCCCACTCGACATTGGTGGGAATAGATGGAATCTTGTGCACGTCCACCACCAAGTCCTTGCTTCCGGTCATATGATTTGTAGCTCCGCTATCGAGCAACCATGATCCCCCACCGGAAGCAAACACCTACAAGAGATCAATGCTTGGTTTTAGGTACCCATTTTGTAATGGGTCCTTTGATGTTAGTAACAATGGTCTTTGGAACCCAAATAGACCATTCAATGTACTCATGAGGAGAACCAACAAATTTGGCATAGACATGCCCATCACTAGCACGACATAACACATAAGAAGGATTAAAGTAGTCGGCTTTGATGGAAGGGGTGGCATTGCCATTTTTGACACCGCCACCCTTTGCATTGTTCTTCTTATCCTTGGAAGCATTCTCTCCCTCCTTCACAAAGGTTTGCATGAGAGGAGGAGGTCGTTTGGTCTTGTCATTCTTCTTCTTGTTCTTGGACTCGGGCACGTACCCAACCCCTTCCTTGGCCACAACTCCCTTTTGGTTGATCAAGAGGTCGTTGAGGTTCTTCTTGCCTTGTATGCAAGTCACAAGACCTTTCTCAAGTTGCACCTTTAGCTTAGCGTTCTCCTCAACAAGATGCACATGCTCACAACACGGGTTAGTAGCATTTGCATTATCAATTAACATCATATGAGGAAAAGTGGTTTTTTCCTTGGTTAGCTTTACTTGAAGTTGATCATGAGACTCTTTGAGGCTAGCATGAGCACCCTTCAAGACCTTGTGAGCCTTGTCAAGTAGATCAGACTCCTCTTTGAGTCTAGCAAGATCAACCTCAAATTCAGCCTTCTCAGAGTTTAGCACACGAGAAACAATGAGAACATGATCAAAATCTTTATTTAACTTAGCATGATCAACGTTGTGTGACTCCTCAAGAGCCAAACGAAGACCACGCTCTTCCTCAAGAGCATTGGAAAGATCCTAAATCTCATTGGCATAGTCACGACTATGCCCTTCCATCTTAGAGATGGTATCTTCGTGAGCCTCGATCATGTCATTGGCTTCACCAAGTTGTTCCAAGAGAGCAACAAAGTGCTTCTTGGATTTACCCTTAAGTTTGCCCATAAAGGCTTCAAACTCATTCACCTCCACATTAGCTCCCTCATGTTCATCAATGCTATCTGTCGAAGAAGGATGATTAATGATGGTAGTTTTGATGTTGGGGGTTACCTTGTTGGTGGCTTTTGCCATGAGGCACTTGGCGGTGATGCTCTCATTGGGTGAGTCGAAGAGAGACACCCGTGGAGTCGTCGCAATGGCAACTGAGGCCATGACAACCGACTCACCATCTTCATCATCGTCATCATCCTCATTGTACTCTTCTTGTACCACCAATGCCTTGGGAGGAGTCTTCTTGGTGAAGTTGCTCTTGTTGGGGAACGACTTGGCCTTGTCCTTTCGGATGAGCTTGCCACCATTATCTTCCCTCTTCTCATACGGGCACTCCGCAACAAAATGACTCACATTGCCACAATTGTAGCAAGTCCTTACACATTGCTTGCTCTTCGTGCCACTTGAGTTGTTTTTGTTAAAGTTTGGCCTTGAGTTCTTCTTGCTCCAAAATTGCCTTGAAGCAAGTGCCATGTGTTCATGATATGCATACTTTGTATCTTCGGGGTTGCTCTCCTCTTCTTCCTCTTCTTCTTCTTCAACGTAGACCTTGGCCTTCAAAGCAAGGTTGGGCTTCTTTGCCCTTTGAGAACGGAGCACCGCATTGTCGACGGTCTTGTCCAAGATGTTCATGGACACAAAATCATCCAACACTTCACTTGAGGTCAAAGTGTGGAAGTCCGGCCTTTGACGAATGACGGAGGACATGGCCTTGTGGTGGGGCATCATTGCCTTGAGGAATTTGCGCTTGATCCAATTGTCATCCGTGTCCTTACTCCCGTGATCTCGGAGTGAGACCGCGAGTTTGGTTACTCTCCGATAAAGCTCACGAGGTTCTTCATATTCTTTCATTGCAAACTCATCGGCTTCATCTTGCACCACTTCATAGTTGGAGCGTTGAATGCTTGCGCTTCCCCAGTAGAGTGAGACAACACAAAGCCATGCATCTTTGGCCAAGGCGAAGGGCCGAAGATGAGGTAGATCTTCGGGTGGAATTTCATCTTGAATGATGAAGAGAACATTCTCGTTGAATTGATTATCCGCGGCTTCTCGAGGAGTGAAGTTGCTTGGATCATGCGGATGGAAACCTTCTTCAATGATTCTCCAAAGATTAGTGTTCACATGATTTAAATGACGCTTAAAGAGGTAAACCCAAGAATCAAAGTCCTCATTTTTCACAATCTTAGGGGGAGGACCGGCATGATTCAAATGAGTGGAAGGAACCAGTCCACCATAAACAAGTGGTGGTTCCACATGAGCAAAGATGCTGGTGCCATTCTTACCACCAGAGGAAGGAGCCTTTTCACTACTAGCTTCCCCTTTGTCGGAGATAGCATTCATCACCTTGTCGGTGGGATTACCCACTTTCAGCTGTGCGGTGGATAGTTTAAGCCCTTCAGGGAATTTAGTAAACAAGCTTTCAACCTTGGTTGTCATGGAGGTTTTCAATGTCTCCAAAGCCACATTGAACTCCTCACGAGAGACCGAGGTTCCCCCATCGCTCGTAGACGAGATCGGATTTAGACCGGAGTGTTCCTCCACACCGTCTACGGTATCAACCATACTCTTCGGACGCTAAAGTCCTTAATAAAGAGACGAGGCTCTGATACCAATTGAAAGGATTGATATGGTTGACTAGAGGGGGGGATAGGCAACTAACAATTTTTAGCTTTTCTTTAACAATTTAAACTTTGTATCAAAGTAGGTTGTCTAGATATGTACCTAGGTGGGCAACCTATATGATGCAACAAAGGTAGGAACACAAGCAAGCAAGAGATATAGCACAAATAAGCTTGCACAAGTAAAGGCACGAAATAACCAAGAGTGGAGCCGGTGGAGACGAGGATGTGTTACCGAAGTTCCTTCCCTTTGAGGGGAAGTACGTCTCCGTTGGAGCGGTGTGGAGGCACAATGCTCCCCAAGAAGCCACTAGGGCCACCGTATTCTCCTCACGCCCTCACACAATGCGAGATGTCGTGATTCCACTATTGGTGCCCTTGGAGGCGGCGACCGAACCTTTACAAACAAGGTTGGGGCAATCTCCACAACTCAATTGGAGGCTCCCAACGACACCACGAAGCTTCACCACAATGGACTATGGCTCCGCGGTGACCTCAACCGTCTAGGATGCTCAAACACCCAAGAGTAACAAGATCCGCTAGGGATTAGTGGGGGGAATCAAATTTCTCTTTGTGGAAGTGTAGATCGGGGCCTTCTCAACCACTCCCGAGCAAATCAACAAGTTTGATTGGCTAGGGAGTGAGATCGGGCAAAAATGGAGCTTAGAGCAACAATGGAGGTTAGGGTTGGAAGAGATAGTCAACTCGAGGAAGAAGACACCCCTTTTATAGCTAAGGACAAAGATCCAACCGTTATCCACCTACCAGCCCATGACCAGCGGTACTACCGCAGGTCCACACGGTACTTCCGCTTGCTGACAAGCGGTACTACCGCAAGGCCATGCGGTACTACCGTGTAGGCCCGCGGGACTACCGTAGCACCAGCAGCAGCTAGGGCAGACCTGTAGCACTAGTGCTGAGGGCGGTACTGCCGTGGGCGCGGTACTACCGCTCCCCCTTGTGGTACTACCGCAAGGCAGGAAGCCCTTAGCCTGGGAAGAGTGTGGATAAGGATACATCCGTGCCTACTTCCGCTGGTAAATGGAAGAAGCAAAAAACCCAACACAGTACTACCACAGAGGGGCGGTACTGCCGCCTGGCAGCTGAGCACGGTACTACTGCGGAAGGGTTGCGGTACTACCGTGGTAGCGCGGATGTAAAAAATTGCATCCGCCACTACTACCGCGAGGGAGCGGTACTTGGGCTGGGGGCCACGGTAGTGCAGCTCCAGAGGAGCGGTACTACAGTGGGCACCTGCAGTACTACCGCGCCACAGCATGGTACTACCGCTGGTGCCTACGGTACTACCGCTCACCTGGGAGTAGTACTACCGCAAGCCAACACGGCAGCCAGAACAAGGTGAGGATAAAACAACGGAGGATGCTCCAAGGTGCAGGGGAAATGAGGGGACTAGAAGGAAACATATACGTGATGATTCCACCCAAACCTTTCCGACCCGGACCCCCTCTTAATAGTATGACTTTCCTATGACTCAAATCCACCAAAAAGAAACGTAGAAAAGACGTCGTCTTCAACAGTCTTCGAGGGGTACCAAACCGTCTTGTGCCTAGCGATGAAACATCTGGGATACTCAAGGCACACGATTAGTCCGCAAACACATTGTTATCAATCACCAAAACACCTTAGGGATAAATATGCCCTTACAACAATGATGATGCGTGTCATAATAAACGGAACGGTGGAAAGTTGCATGGCAATATATCTCATAATGGCTATGGAAATGCCATAATAGGTAGGTATGGTGGCTGTTTTGAGGAAGATATAAGGAGGTTTATGTGTGAAAGAGCGTATCATATCACGGGGTTTGGATGCACCGGCGAAGTTTGCACCAACTCTCAATGTGAGAAAGGGCAATGCACGGTACCGAAGAGGCTAGCAAGGATGGAAGGGTGAGAGTGCGTATAATCCATGGACTCAACATTAGTCATAAAGAACTCACATACTTATTGCAAAAATCTACAAGTCATCAAAAACCTCGGTAATGCGCGCATGCTCCTAGGGGGATAGATTGGTAGGAAAAGGCCATCGCTCGTCCCCGACCGCCACTCATAAGGAGGACAATCAAATAACACCTCATGTTTCAAATTTGTTACACAACGTTTACCATACGTGCATGCTATGGGACTTGCAAACTTCAACACAAGCATTTCTCAAATTCACAACTACTCAACTAGCACGACTTTGATATTATTACCTCCATATCTCAAAACAATCATCAAGCATCAAACTTCTCTTAGTATTCAATACTCTATATGAAAGTTTTTACTAATCTTGTATACCTAGCATATTAGGATTTTAAGCAAATTACCATGCTATTTAAGACTCTCAAAATAATCTAAGTGAAGCATTAGAGTTCATCTATTTCTTCAAAATAAAACTACCACCATGCTCTAAAAGATATAAGTGAAGCACTAGAGAAAACGACAAACTACTCCGAAAGATATAAGTGAAGATCAATGAGTAGTCGAATAATTATGCAACTATGTGAAGACTCTCTAACATTTAAGAATTTCAGATCTTGGCATTTTATTCAAACAGCAAGCAAAGCAAAATAAAATGACATTCTAAGAATGGCAACATCATGTGAAGAATCAAAAACTTAGGATCAACCGAAACTAACCGATAGTTGTTGAAGAAGATAGGTGGGATGCCAACCGGGGCATCCCCAAGCTTAGACGCTTGAGACTTCTTGAAATATTATCGTGGGGTGCTTTGGGCATCCCCAAGCTTGGGCTTTTGTGTCTCCTTAATTCCTCTCATATCACGGTCTCCCTAAATCCCAAAAGCTTCATCCACACAAAACTCAACAACGACTCGTGAGATAAGTTAGTATAAACCATTGCAAAAACCTTATCATAATCTACTGTAGCAAATCACTAAAATTATTATTCAACATTGCATACAAAATTCCTCTGCATATTTAATAGTCCTATCCTCAAATAGAATCATTAAAGAAGCAAACATATGCAAACAATGCAAACATAACAGCAATCTGCCTAAACAGGACAGTCTGTAAAGAATGCAGCAACATCCATACTTCCCTAGCTCCAAAAATTATGAAAGAAAATTCCACTGTAGTAAATTTATCAGAGCTTAATATGCAAATGGTTTCAACATTTTATCACATTCTTACTTTTCTAGGGAATTATTGCAACAGCGGTAAACTTTCTGTTTTCAAACAGCAATATGTGGACTTCTAACATAGGCATAGTAAAGGCTATCAATGCCACTTTTATTGAAATAAAAGGTGCAAAACATTGCAAATCTTAAAAAAAATAAATTGACGCTCCAAGCAATACACATATCATGTGGTAAATAAAAATATAGCTCCAAGTAAAGTTACCGATGGAAGTAGACGAAAGAGGGGATGCCTTCCAGGCATCCCCAAGCTTAGGCTTTTGGTTGTCCTTGAATATTACTTTGGGGTGCCTTGGGCATCCCCAAGCTTAGGCTCTTTCCACTCCTTATTCCATAATCCATCGAATCTTTACCCAAAACTTGAAAACTTCACAACACAAAACTTAACAGAAAACTCGTAAGCTCCGTTAGCGAAAGAAAACAAAACACCACATCAAGGTACTGTAATGAACTCATTCTTTATTTATATTGGTGTTATATCTACTGTATTCCAACTTATCTATGGTTCATACTTCATACCCTCCGATACTACTCATAGATTCATCAAAATAAGCAAACAACACAAAGAAAACAGAATCTATCAAAAACAGAACAGTCTGTAGTAATATGGATCAAACGTATACTTATGGAACTCATAAAATTCTCAAATAAATTGCTGGACCTGAGGAATTTATCTATTAATCATCTTCAAAAAGAATTAACTAAATATAACTCTCCAAATAAAAATGGCAGCAATTCTCGTGAGTGCTAAAGTTTCTGTTTTTTACAGCATGATCGCAAAGACTTTCCCCAAGTCTTCCCAAAGGTTCTACTTGGCACAAACACTAATTAAAAGCATAAAACCACATCTAAACAGAGGCTAGATGAATTATTTATTACTAAACAGGAACAAAAAGCAAGGAATAAAAATAAAGTTGGGTTGCCTCCCAACAAGCGCTATCGTTTAACGCCCCTAGCTAGGCATGATGATTTCAATGATGCTCACATAAAGGATAAGGATTGTAACATAAAGAGAGCATCATGACGAATATGACTAGCACATTTAAGTCTAACCCACTTCCTATGCATTGGGATTTTGTGATCAAACAACTTGAGGGAATAAGAATCAACTTGCATAGGAAGGTACAACAAGCATAACTTCAAAACTTTAAGCACATAGAGAGGAAACTTGATATTATTGCAATTCCTACAAGCATATGTTCCTCCCTCATAATAATTTTCAGTAGCATCATGAATGAATTCAACAATATAAATAGCACTTAAAGCATTCTTTTCATGATCTACAAGCATAGAAAATTTACTACTCTCCACATAAGCAAAATCATGAATAATAGTGGGAGCAAACTCAACAAAATAACTATCATGTGATTGAAAATTAAGATCAAGATGACAAGGTTCATTGTTATCATTATTCTTTAAAGCATACGTGTCATCACAATAATCATCATAGATAGGAGGCATGCTTTCATCATAATAAATTTGCTCATCAAAACTTGGGGGACAAAAAAATATCATCTTCATCAAACATAGCTTCCCCAAGCTTGTGGCTTTGCATATCATTAGCATCATGGATATTCAAGGAATTCATACTAACAACATTGCAATCATGCTCATCATTCAAATATTTAGTGCCAAACATTCTAATGCATTCTTCTTCTAGCACTTGAGCACAATTATCAGAATTCTTATTACGGCGCCAGAAAAGAGCTTGATGTCTACTACACAACCTTCTTCTTGTAGACGTTGTTGGGCCTCCAAGTGCAGAGGTTTGTAGGACAGTAGCAAATTTCCCTCAAGTGGATGACCTAAGTTTTATCAATTCGTGGGAGGCTTAGGATGAAGATGGTCTCTCTCAAGCAACCCTGCAACCAAATAACAAAGAGTCTCTTGTGTCCCCAACACACCCAATACAATGGTAAATTGTATAGGTGCACTAGTTCGGCGAAGAGATGGTGATACAAGTGCAATATGGATAGTAGATAAAGGTATTTGTAATCTGAAATTATAAAAACAACAAGGTAACTAATGATAAAAGTGAGCGTAAAGGGTATTGCAATGCGTTGAAACAAGGCCTAGGGTTCATACTTTCACTAGTGCAAGTCCTCTCAACAATAATAGCATAATTGGATCACATAACTATCCCTCAACATGCAACAAAGAGTCACTCCAAAGTCGCTAATAGCGGAGAACAGACAAAGAGATTATGGTAGGGTACGAAACCACCTCAAAGTTATTCTTTCCAATCAATCCGTTGGGCTATTCCTATAAATGTCACAAACAACCCTAGAGTTTGTACTAGAATAACGCCTTAAGACACAAATCAACCAAAACCCTAATGTCACCTAGATACTCCAATGTCACCTCAAGTATCCGTGGGTATGATTATACGATATGCATCACACAATCTCAGATTTATCTATTCAACCAACACATAGAACCTCAAAGAGTGCCCCAAAGTTTCTACTTAAGAATCACGACGAAAACGTGTGCCAACCCCTATGCATAGGTTCATGGGCGGAATCCGCAATTTGATCACTAAAAATACATCAAGTGAATCACGTGATATCCCATTGTCACCACAGATATGCATGGCAAGACATACATCAAGTGTTCTCAAATCTTTAAAGACTCAATCTGATAAGATAACTTCAAAGGGGAAACTCAATCCATTACAAGAGAGTAGAGGGGGGAAGAAACATCATAGGATCCAAATATAATAGCAAAGCTCGCGATACATCAAGATCGTATCACCTCAAGAACACGAGAGAGATAGAGAGATCAAACACATAGCTGCTGGTACATACCCTCGGCCCCGAGGGAGAACTACTCCCTCCTCGTCATGGAGAGCACCGGGATGATGAAGATGGCCACCGGAGAAGGATTTCCCCATCCGGCAGGGTGCCAGAACGGGTCTAGATTGGCTTTCGGTAGCTACGGAGGCTTCTGGCGGCGGAACTCCCGATCTATTGTCTGTTCTGGAAGTTTTAGGGTACGTGAGTATATATGGGTGCAGGAAGTACGTCGGTGGAGCTTCGGGGGCCCCACGAGACAGGGGGCGCGCCCTAGGGGGGCACCCTCGTGAGCACCTCCCTTGGCTCCTGACGTGGGGTCCAAGTCCATCCGGTAGCTTTCCTTCCAAAAATAACTTCTCCAGTTGATTTCGTTCCGTTTCGACTTCGTTTGATATTTCCTTTTCTTCGAAACACCGAAATAGGCAAAAAACAGCAATTCTGGGCTGGGCCTCCGGTTAATAGGTTAGTCCCGAAAATAATATAAAAGTGGATAATAAAGCCCAATATTGCCCAAAACAGTAGATAACATAGCATGGAGCAATCAAAAATTATAGATACGTTGGAGACGTATCACACTACAACAATATGACCGAGGTGTGTAACTGTGAAGGGGGGCACCGCACACGGCTAAGAGAAGACTTGGTGTGCCTTTGGGGTGCCCCCCTCCCACGTATGTAAAGGGGGGAGAGGAGGCCGACCATAGGGGGGCGCGCGCCATAGGGGGAGTCCAACTAGGATTCCCCCCTTCCTTTCCAAGAGAGGGAGTGAGAGGGAAGGAAGAAGAGGGGAGAAGGAAAGAGGGGGCGCCGCCCCCCTCCCTAGTCAAATTCGGACTGGCCATGGGGGGCGGCCTCCCTTGTGTCCCTACTCTCCGTTCCACTAAGGCCCATGAAGGCCCATGAACTTCCAGGGGGGGTGTTCCGGTAACTCCCGGTACTCCAAAACATATCCGAAACGACCCGAACCATTCCAGTGTCTGAATGTAACCTTTCAATATATGAATCTTTACCTCTCGACCATTTAGAGACTCCTCGTCATGTCTGTGATCTTATCCGGGACTCCGAACAAACTTCGGTCATCAAAATCACATAACTCTTAATACAAATCGTCATCGAACGTTAAGCGTGCGGACCCTACAAGTTCAAAACTATGTAGACATGACCGAGACACGTCTCCGGTTAATAACCAATAGCGGAACCTGGATGCTCATATTGGCTCCTACATATTCTACGAAGATCTTTATCAGTCAAACCGCATAACAACATATATTGTTCCCTTTGTCATCGGTATGTTACTTGCCTGAGATTCGATCGTCGGTATCATCATACCTAGTTCAATCTCGTCACCGGCAAGTCTCTTTACTCGTTCTATAATGCATCATCTCGCAACTAACTCATTAGTCACATTGCTTGCAAGGCTCAAGGTAATGTGCATTATCGAGAGGACCCAGAGATACCTCTCTGATACATGGAGTGACAAATCCTAATCTCGATCTATGCCAACTCAATAAACACCATCAAAGACACTTGTAGAGCATCTTTATAATCACCCGTTTACGTTGTGACATTTGATAGCACACATGGTGTTCCTCCGGTATTCGGGAGTTGCATGATCTCATAGTCATAGAAACATGTATAAGTCATGGAAAAAGCAATAGCAATAAAACTAAACGATCATTATGCTAAGCTAACGGATGGGTCTTATCCATCACATCATTCTCTAATGATGTGGTCCCGTTTATCAAATGACAACACATGTCTATGGTTAAGAAACTTAACCATCTTTGATTAACAAGCTAGTCAATTAGAGGCATACTAGGGACACTTTGTTTTGTCTATGTATTCACACATGTACTAAGTTTCCGGTTAATACAATTCTTGCATGAATAATAAACATTTATCATGATATAAGAAAATATAAACAACAACTTTATTATTGTCTCTAGGGAATATTTCCTTCACATGTATATAAAAAAACGTTGAACAAGCATTTGATAAAATGTTGAACACGTATTTAATGTTGACAAGTATTTTAAAAAATATTGATCATGTATATAAAAACATTAAACCAATATTTGAAATATGTCAAACAAGTATTTCTTTCTATCTGGTTTCCATTGACACAAGGCTACGTTCGCTCTGATTTCTAAGGCCTTTTCTTCCCTTTTTTTATGATGACTTTGTTTTTTGTTTGTTTCTGCAATGGTTTTCTATGTTTTTTGTTTTTCTATGTTTTCAATCGGTATTTCATTTTTTGCTTGATTTTTATGGGTTTTCTTCCCTCCCTCTATTCAATTTTTTTGTTTCTTTTCTACTCCTATTTTTCTTTATTTTCTTTTCTTTTATGAAAAGGTTTTCCTCTGTTTTTTTGCATTTTTATTTGTTTTCTTTGGGTTTTCCCCCTTTTTATTATTCCCTCAGTATACCTTGGTTTTCTTACATTTTCTTATCTGTTTTCTTTGTTTTGTTTATGTTTCTTTGTTGGCTTTCATCACTTTTTATTTTTCTACAACACATGTGTAATTTGTTTATGTGTTTGTTTCGTTTTTTATTTTGTTTTGTTTTCTTATTTCCTCTCCGGTTCTTTGGGTTTTTTTGTCGTTATGCTTTGTTTTCCTTTGGTTTCTCTTTTGTTTCTCGAATGGTTTTCATCAATTTTTTTCTTTTCATTCTCATTCTTCTTCCTTGTTTTTGTTTTTTTGTTTCTTTCATAGTTTTCAATGTTTTCTTTCTTTGTTTCATTGTCGGTTATCACTAGATTTCATTCTTTTTGCACTTGTTTCTTTTTCTTTTATTTCTTTTGGATTTCATTCTTTTGCACATTTAACCTTTTTAAATTATTGATTAATCTTTTTAAAATATTTGTTTAACACTTGATTAAAAGTTTTTAAATACATGTTCAACTTTTTCACACATGTTTTATATTTTTGTATACATGGGAAACATTTTTTTACACACGTAACATTTTTTAAATGTTTTATGTATAGTGTATTTTGTAATATATATATATATATATATGTATATATATATATATATAAGAATATTTGAGAGTATAAACTAAAGTAAAATAAGAAATGAAATGAAAACAAGAAACAGAAAACATGAAGAAAAAAATGAGGCCATGGCCTCTTGCGCGCCCTGGCCGACCCATTTAGGGAGGAGTCTGACGCGAGAGCACGCTAAGTCTCGCTGTAAGCGAGACGTAGCGCTCCCTACTGAATCCCCCTGGATCCGACCGAGTCAGGACATACGTGAGCGATCGCGTCACCATGCAACCCACGTCCAACCCGCATCTGCACAAGGTGGATGTGCGGTATTAATCTCCACAAGGCTAGGGTCATTCACTGTGATTAGCATCGACAGTGACAAAAAGTTTATGGGGACTTGGGCGATTGTTTTTGCTGGTGGCTCAGACCTGACGACATTGGAGGCCTTAGTTGTATGGGAGGCAATGGCATTGGCAACTGACCTATTACAGGAACGCATCATTGTTGCTTCGGACTGCAAGGAAGAATTAACAAATACTACCTCCGTCCCTAAATATAACTCTTTTTAGACATTCAACTACGGACTATATACGGAATAAAATGAGTAAATCTACACACTAAAACATGTCTATATACATTCATATGTAATCTATAGTGGAATCTTTAGAAAGATTTATATTTAGGAACAGAGGTAGTATACTGGAGGGCAATGGTGGCAAGCATGGTCACATTATCCACGAAATCAAGATCATGTCTTCGGAGTTTCTAGATTGCACTTTTGTTTCTGAAGGAAGAACCTCAAACAACGAGGCACATAGCCTCACTAAGCACGCGCTTCGTTTATCTGCAGGTTGCCATCTGTGGCTCTTGCACCCTTCCATCGATGATATTCCTCTAAATGTTATTGAGTAATAAAGCATGTGTTGAGTTTCAAAAAAAGGACTAGCATAGGCCGTGGGGTGCAAATCCCTATTCTCTCTCACTTAGCACCCAAAAGACTAGTACTTCCTTCGGTCCTTTTTACCGTGCATATCAAATTTGACTAAAGTCAAACTCTGTAAAGCTTGATCAAATTTCTAGGGAAAAATATCAATACTTTTAATACCAAATCCATATCATTACATGCATTGTAGAATATATTTTTATATTATATTTATTTGTTGTTGTACATATTGATTTTTTAATATAAAAATTGGTTGAAGTTTACAAGATTTGTCTTAAGACAAATATAAAACGCCGACTAAAACTTAGTGGCTCCCTCCTCGCGAGTGCAGAGAACTGGTGTGCAGTCCCTCCACGCTAGGGATGCAGGACGGCGCCCGATCCGCCCCGCCTCGCCCCGTAGTCAAAATAGGACCAGGATATTATTTTTGTTTTTGAAACGGTTCAGCGATGTAGTTCAGTTTGAACTAACTTTCCACTTTTGCGGGTTTATGCACGACGCCGCCCTGCATCCCTACTCCACACACGCACACGCACACGCACACACACACAAATGAGATGATGTGCAGTCTTTGCCTAAAAAAATGTTTTCAAATATACTACTACTATGTACTTTCGGTGGAGTGTGTAAGTGCAACCCAGAAACAGAGCTTCTCCCGACACATGACGGCCAGGAGCCGTGAGCGGACCGTGACATCTTTCGTGCCCTTGCTCCCCCATCGTTTTCACGTGGGTTTTCAATCCATTAAATCATGTCGGTCTCATGCCAGATCTTCTCTTCTCTACAGCGAGCCTTGCATTAAAAATTACGCATTGCACGATTTTCCTGGGACTCGATGTTGCATTACATTTACATATAGGGCGATGGTACACCGCACATGCACCGAGTGGGAAATCCCTGGACTGACGGGACGGCGTCATTTTCTCCTTCTTTTTTCTTTCTTTGAGAGGTCGACACGCACAGGAGCATCACTGTTACCAGTCATGGAAACATCTCCTGTCTGAGGAGGTCCGCGTCAGGGTTGAGCTGAGGTGACGAGCTGTCGACGCAGGGAGAGACAGAGCCGACATCAAGGATCTGTAGCATTGTGCAAGGACGTGTGCGCCGGCATCGGAACACGTCGTGTGCAGTGTGCTTGCAAATATCATCGCACCACGTAGATTTTCATGGTGCACAATGCCTCGACAACGACATGTTCTTTGAGAGCCATCCGTTTTCGTGCCTAGCTGCGACAGAGCCTTTCAACGCTACTCACAACAAACTTGCTCCATGGCTGTACCTAAAGAGAAAACTAAAAAACTTCACGGCTGTGGTGGGTCTCCGTCCATGTCAGCATCATTTTACTCCTCATCTCCAACAGTAGCCTAAAAATTGGGCGGATACGTAAAAATTGAATTTTTTAGTTATTTTTTCTTCCAAACAACAGCTCAACTAGCTAATCTAAAACTGGATAGGTTGCTAAATTTTCTAGGCTATTACCTATATTTTGCTATCCAGTTATAAAATATAGGTCTCCATCAGCCCAAAGCCTAAAACAAAAATCAAAACCGTGAGGCCGCTAACCGCCCCGCCTCGCTTCGGCGCCGGCGCTTTCGGACTCTGCCGCCGCCACTCCAGCAACCCCGTTGATTCCCGTCGATCGGGAACGTTTGCCATGACCACGACAATGGATTCGCCGATTCAGACCGTCCCATGGCCCGCTGTTGCCCGATATTGTTGCTGCCCACCTAGGTCGATTAAGGTTGTCCCTCCCCCTTGGCTTCCAGCCACCGTCTTGCGCCTGGTGAGCTCCGCCACCGAAATCAAACTTGGTGCCCTGGCGGTTGTCGGATCCGTCTCCCGTCCTCCCACCGTTAGTCTTCAGATGTGTGGTAGAAAATAGAGAGTAATTGACAAAAAACTACCGCATTTCATGTAAGCGTCCCACAGAACTACCACTTTTTGAAAACTGACCAAAAGCTCCAGTTTAGCGTTAATTTTGTGACAAAAAACTACCACATCGCGTTGATGACCGATTGAAGCATTTTAAACGTCTTTCTGACAGATCCGGCCCACCTGTCAGGACGGAGGCCGCGCTAACGGCTAATGGCGCTCGCCTGGCGCCCGTTAGCCGCGCGCGTCGGTCGGGCCCGATCGGACCAGGACTAACCTGGCCGACCAACTCGCTCGTCGTCCTCCCCACCTCACCCCCCCCCCCTCGAGCT
>NC_041384.1:22730328-22893009 GCF_002162155.2 Triticum dicoccoides
ACCTAGTCGTCTTCATTCATGGCGGCGGCAGATCCAAACTCCGGCGCCGAATCGCTTAGAGGAGCGCCCCTCGACGTGCTGGGCGGCGGGGATGCCGTCTTCATTGAGGTTGTTAACTGGCTAGGCAGCAGTAGCTTTCTCCTCGAAAACCAACTCCAGCCTCAACCTGAGCCGTCCCAAACGATTGTGAGGCGGCGTGTAGCAGCGTCGAAGAGAAGAGGCGCAACTCGAGGCCGGCGCAAGCTTCCTTGTCCTGCTGGCGGCGCGAGGTATGGCAAGCTTCCTTGTCCTGCTGTCCGATCTGTAATTGTTTTTCTGAAATGATTTGTTTTGTTAGGAATCACGATATATAGGATAGTTGCATAGTTAGATTTACATTAAAACCATGTTTGAGCACAACAGGAATTGAAATCTGCTGGGAACATTAACAATTTGTTTTGTTGTGACTGAATCCAAAATGTCAGAAAATAGAAAATTTGAACTGTCAGACACTAAATATTGTGCAGACCATTTAATTATAAATTTTCCAATTTGTGGTGCAGTATTGATGACCCCAAGTGGGAAATTCGGTTCCATTTCTTAGCCAGAGAATCTGTGGTTAGAGGAATTTACCAGTCAGACATATCATTTTTTACTATGGTTTCTCTCATTCGGAGTGAGGGCTACTCAACTGATGATTATATATACTATGTTGTCGATGAGGAGAAAGGAATAGAAGGTATGGAGCATCTTGGTTCTGAACATGATGTGCAGCAGATGTTGATTCACTTTGAGAAGGAGAAGAGTGTGAACATACGAGTTGTCAGAGCAGATGAGCCATGTAATGCAGATGAAAATAGAGATAGTTATTTTGCTGAACATTGCATTAACACTCAACAAAGTTGCACAAAGTTGATGGATGCAGTCATTGACAGAAAGGATGAGCTTAAGAAAAGTAGTCTACAGATGAAAGATGACTTTAACCATTTTGAAGGTGACACTGATGTGTCTGAATTTCTTTCTGATGATGTGCAGTCAGGTTCAAACTACAATAATGTGCAATCACATCCAGGTTCCCCCTCTGAAGAAGAAGCTGCAGAAGTAGATACATCAGTGGTCCAGAAACTTAAGCCAGTCAGAAACCATGGTCCAACCATTAGATCCCACCAAGAGGTTCAGAAAGAGGTAAAACCAGACTGGTTTCCTGAAGGAGATGAATTTTGTTTTCCTGGTGATGTTGGCATTAGTGATGAAGAAGAAGAGGCTGAAGGAGCTTTCAAACTAGCAAGTGGCAGGAAGAGAGTGTAGAAGAAGTCAAAGGATAAGGTATGGTTCAATGAGAAGCTTCCAGATCCACATGAACAGTTTTGTAAGGGATTGTGCTTCACCACTGTTTATGAGTTCAGAGATGCACTTAGGGATTTTCACATCAGGACTCTGAGGAATTTCTAGTATCATAGAAATGCCCCTGATAGGATTATTGTTTGGTGCTCAGAGAGAGCCCATGGATGTGATTTTCATATCAGTGCATCTAAGATAGCTCATGAAAAACTTTCTGCATCAAGAAGTGTGATATGCCGCATACTTGTGGAGCATGTGCAGAGACCACAAAGGTTACTACAAAGTGGTTGTCCAAATCAGTACAACCAGCATTGAGAGAAGACATTAGATCTCCTCTGGATGCATTAATAAAGAAGACTAAGACTAAATTCTCAGTTGATGTTTCAAGAAGTGTTGCCTATAGGGCAAGGAGGAAGGCTGTTGGTGTGGTGTAGGGTGACCACAAGCAGCAGTACTTGAGGCTGAGGGATTATCTTCAAGTTGTTCTTGATACAAACCCTGTGAGCAGGTGTATTGTAACAACATTTGTTGACCCAGAAAACCCTGCACCCACTCCTAGATTCAAGTACATGTTCTACTGTTTGGCAACTTCAAAGGAAGGGTTTCTTAATGGTTGTAGACCATTTATAGGTAAATATTTCCTGATTGTGTCGTACATATTTGTGTGTCAATTTTCTTCTGTAGCTAATGTGTGACTCCATCCAGGGCTTGATGGATGTTTCATCAAGTTAACCACTGGACAACAAATTTTTGCTGCCACAGGAAGGGATGGCAACAACAACATCTACCCTATAGCTTTTGGTGTGGTTGACAAGGAAGATGGAGACAGTTGGACTTGGTTTTTAACTCAGTTGAGATCCTGCATTGGTAGTGGCAAAAAATTTAGAACATACACAATAATATCTGACAGGAAAAAGGTTAGAAACTAAATCATTGATCATAGTTGCTATAGTAATTCACTGAATTATGTGAGTGTGTTCATATGTAGACCTATTTTGTGAATGTACAGGGATTATTTAAGGCAATAAATGAAGTGTTCCCTGATTCACCTCAAAGATTCTATCTTAGGCACATATATGCCAACTTCCAATCAGCTGGTTACAGAAGCAAAGAACTAAAGAAGTGTGTTGACAAGGCTAGCTACTCTTATACTAGACATGGGCATGAATTAGGGATGGCAGAGTTGAAAGCACAGTGTGAGGATGCTTGGAAATGGCTTAAAAATATAGAAGTCTCTGCTTGGGCTAGGTATGCTATGGACCATACTTGCAAAACTGTTGGAAATATGCCCTAGAGGCAATAATAAAAGGATTATTATTATATTTCCTTGTTCATGATAATTGTCTTTTATTCATGCTATAATTGTGTTATCCGAAAATCGTAATACATGTGTGAATAATAGACACCAACATGTCCCTAGTAAGCCTCTAGTTGACTAGCTCGTTGATCAACAGATAGTCATGGTTTCCTGACTATGGACATTGGATGTCATTGATAACGAGATCACATCATTAGGAGAATGATGTGATGGACAAGACCCAATCCTAAACATAGCATAAGATCGTATAGTTCGTTTGCTAGAGTTTTCCAATGTCAAGTATCTTTTCCTTAGACCATGAGATCGTGTAACTCCCGGATAACGTAGGAGTGCTTTGGATGTACCAAACGTCACAACGTAACTGGGTGACTATAAAGGTATACTATGGGTATCTCCGAAAGTGTTTGTTGGGTTGGCACGGATCAAGACTGGGATTTGTCACTCCGTATGACGGAGAGGTATCACTGGGCCCACTCGGTAATGCATCATCATAATGAGCTCAAAGTGACCAAGTGTCTGGTCACGGGATCATGCATTACGGTACGAGTAAAGTGAATTGCCGGTAACAAGATTGAACGAGGTATTGGGATACCGACGATCGAATCTCGGGCAAGTAACATACCGATTGACGAAGGGAATTGTATGCGGGATTGATTAAATCCTCGACATCGTGGTTCATCCGATGAGATCATCGAGGAGCATGTGGGAGCCAACATGGGTATCCAGATCCCGCTGTTGGTTATTGGCTGGAGAGTCGTCTCGGTCATGTCTACATGTCTCCCGAACCCGTAGGGTCTACACACTTAAGGTTCGGTGACGCTAGGGTTGTAGGGATATGTATATGCAGTAACCCGAATGTTGTTCAGAGTCCCGGATGAGATCCTGGATGTCACGAGGAGTTCCGAAATGGTCCGGAGGTAAAGAATTATATATAGGAAGTGCTATTTCGGCCGTCGGGACAAGTTTCGGGGTCACCGGTATTGTACCGGGACCACCGGAAGGGTCCCGGGGGTCCACCGGGTGGGGCCACCTGCCCCGGGGGGCCACATGGGCTGTAGGGGGTGCGCCTTGGCCCATATGGGCCAAGGGCACCAGCCCCAAGAGGCCCATGTGCCAAGAGATAAGGAAGGGAAGAGTCCCAATGGGGGAAGGCACCTCCTAGGTGCCTTGGGGAGGAGGGATTCCTCCCTTGGCCGCCGCCCCCCTAGGAGATTGCATCTCCTAGGGCCGGCGCCCCCCCTAGGCTCCCTATATATAGTGGGGGAAGGAGGGCCTCTCAGACCACACCTTTGGTGCCTCCCTCTCCCTCTCCAACACATCCTCCTCCTCCATAGTGCTTGGCGAAGCCCTGCCGGAGTATTGCAGCTCCACCACCATCACGCCGTCGTGCTGCTGCTGGAGCCATCTTCCTCAACCTCTCCTTCCCCTTGCTGTATCAAGAAGAAGGAGACGTTACGCTGATCGTACGTGTGTTGAACGCGGAGGTGCCGTCCGTTCGGCGCTAGGATCTCCGGTAATTTGGATCACGTCGAGTACGCCTTCCTCATCCCCGTTCTTTTAAAGCTTCCGCGCGTGATCTACAAAGGTATGTAGATGCAATACGATCACTCGTTGCTAGATGAACTCCTAGATGGATCTTGGTGAAACCGTAGGAAATTTTTTGTTTTCTGCAACGTTCCCCAACAGTGGCATCATGAGCTAGGTCTATGCGTAGTTCTCTTGCACGAGTAGAACACAATTTGTTGTGGGCGTTGATGTTGTCAACTTTCTTGCCGCTACTAGTCTTATCTTGCTTCAGCGGTATTGTGGGATGAAGCGGCCCGGACCAACCTTACACGTACGCTTACGTGAGACCGGTTCCACCGACTAACATGCACAAGTTGCATAAGGTGGCTGGCGGGTGTCTGTCTCTCCCACTTTAGTTGGAGCGGATTCGATGAAAAGGGTCCTTATGAAGGGTAAATAGAAGTTGACAAATCACGTTGTGGCTTTCACGTAGGTAAGAAAACGTTCTTGCTAGAACCCTATTTCAGCCACGTAAAACTTGCAACAACAATTAGAGGACGTCTAACTTGTTGTTGCAGCAAGTGTTCTGTGATGTGATATGGCCAAAGTTGTGATGAATGATGAATTATATATATGTGATGTATGAGATGTTCATGCTATTGTAATAGGAATCACGACTTGCATGTCGATGAGTATGACAACCGGCAGGAGCCATAGGAGTTGTCTTTATTTTTTTTTGTATGACCCGCGTGTCATTGAGAAACGCCATGTAAATTACTTTACTTTATTGCTAAACGCGTTAGCCATAGTAGTAGAAGTAATAGTTGGCGAGCAACTTCATGGAGACACGATGATGGCGATCATGATGATGGAGATCATGGTGTCATGCCGGTGACAAGATGATCATGGAGCCCCAAGATGGAGATCAAAGGAGCTATGTGATATTGGCCATATCATGTCACTATTATTATTTGATTGCATGTGATGTTTATCATGTTTTTGCATCTTGTTTGCTTAGAACGACGGTAGTAAATAAGATGATCCCTCATAATAATTTCAAGAAAGTGTTCCCCCTAATTGTGCACCGTTGCGACAGTTTGTTGTTTCGAAGCACCACGTGATGATCGGGTGTGATAGACTCCAACGTTCACATACAACAGGTGTAAGACAGATTTACACATGCAAACACTTAGGTTGACTTGACGAGCCTAGCATGTACAGACATGGCCTCGGAACACAGAAGACCGAAAGGTCGAGCATGAGTCGTATAGAAGATACAATCAACATGAAGATATTCACCGATGTTGACTAGTCCGTCTCACGTGATGATCGGACACGGCCTAGTTAACTCAGATCATGTTATACTGAGATTACAGGAGGGATGTCTATCTAACTGGGAGTTCATTGAATAATTTGATTAGATGAACTTAATTATCATGAACTTAGTCTAAAATATTTACAATATGTCTTGTAGATCAAATGGCCAACGTAGTCCTCAACTTCAACGTGTTCCTAGAGAAAACCAAGCTGAAAGACGATGGCAGCAACTACACGGACTGGGTCCGGAACCTGAGGATCATCCTCATAGCTGCCAAGAAAGATTATGTCCTACAAGCACCGCTGGGTGACGCACCTGTTCTCCCTGCAGAACAAGACGTTATGAACGCTTGGCAGGCACGTACCGATGACTACTCCCTCGTTCAGTGCGGCATGCTTTACAGCTTAGAGCCGGGGCTCCAAAAGCGTTTTGAGAGACACGGAGCATATGAGATGTTCGAAGAGCTGAAAATGGTTTTCCAAGCTCATGCCTGGGTCGAGAGATATCAAGTCTCCGACAAGTTCTTTAGCTGTAAGATGGAGGAAAACAGTTCTGTCAGTGAGCACATACTCACTATGTCTGGGTTGCATAACCGCTTGACTCAGCTGGGAGTTAATCTCCCAGATGACGCGGTCATTGACAGAATACTTCAGTCGCTTCCACCGAGCTACAAGAGCTTTGTGATGAACTTCAATATGCAGGGGATGGAAAAGACCATTCCTGAAGTATTTGCAATGCTGAAATCAGCAGAGGTAGAAGTCAAAAAGGAACATCAAGTGTTGATGGTGAATAAAACCACTAAGTTCAAGAAAGGCAAGGGTAAGAAAACCTTCAAGAAGGACGGCAAGGGAGTTGCCGCGCCCGGCAAGCAAGCTGCCGAGAAGAAGCCAAAGCATGGACCCAAGCCCGAGACTGAGTGCTTTTATTGCAAGGAAAGTGGTCACTGGAAGCGGAACTGCCCCAAATACTTAGCGGACAAGAAGGCCGGCAAAACGAAAGGTATATGTGATATACATGTAATTGATGTGTACCTTACCAGTACTCGTAGTAGCTCCAGGGTATTTGATACCGGTGCAGTTGCTCACATTTGTAACTCAAAGTAGGAGCTGCGGAATAAGCGGAGACTGGCGAAGGACGAGGTGACGATGCGCGTCGGGAATGGTTCCAAGGTCGATGTGATCGCCGTCGGTACGCTACCTCTACATTTACCTACGGGATTAGTTTTGAACCTCAATAATTGTTATCTAGTGCCAAGTTTGAGCATGAACATTGTATCAGGATCTCGTTTAATTCGAGATGGCTACTCATTTAAATCCGAGAATAATGGTTGTTCTATTTATATGAGAGATATGTTTTATGGTCATGCTCCGATGGTGAATGGTTTATTCTTAATGAATCTCGAGCGTAATGCTACACATGTTCATAGTGTGAGTACCAAAAGATGTAAGATTGATAATGATAGTCCCACATACTTGTGGCACTGCCGCCTTGGTCACATAGGTGTCAAACGCATGAAGAAGCTCCATGCTGATGGACTTTTAGAGTCTCTTGATTACGAATCATTTGACACGTGCGAACCATGCCTCATGGGTAAAATGATCAAGACTCTGTTCTCAGGAACAATGGAGCGAGCAACCAACTTATTGGAAATCATACATACTGATGTGTGCGGTCCAATGAGTGTTGAGGCTTGCGGTGGCTATCGTTATGTTCTCACCCTCACTGATGACTTGAGTAGATATGGGTATGTCTACTTAATGAAACACAAGTCTGAGACCTTTGAAAAGTTCAAGGAATTTCAGAGTGAGGTTGAGAATCAACGTGACAGGAAAATCAAGTTCCTGCGATCAGATCGTGGAGGAGAATACTTGAGTCATGAGTTTGGCACACACTTAAGAAAATGCGGAATAGTTTCACAGCTCACACCGCCTGGAACACCTCAGCATAATGGTGTGTCCGAACGTTGTAATCGCACTCTATTAGATATGGTGCGATCTATGATGTCTCTTACCGATTTACCGCTATCTTTTTGGGGGTATGCTTTAGAGACTGCCGCATTCACTTTAGATAGGGCTCCGTCGAAATCCGTTGAGACGACACCGTATGAATTATGGTTTTGGAAGAAACCTAAGCTGTCGTTTCTAAAAGTTTGGGGATGCGATGCTTATGTCAAGAAACTTCAACCTGAAAAGCTCGAACCCAAGTCGGAAAAATGCGTCTTCATAGGATACCCTAAAAAACTATTGGGTATACCTTCTACCTCAGATCCGAAGGCAAGATCTTTGTTGCCAAGAATGGATCCTTTCTAGAGAAGGAGTTTCTCTCGAAAGAAGTAAGTGGGAGGAAAGTAGAACTTGATGAAGTATTACCTCTTGAACCGGAAAATGGCGCAACTCAAGAAAATGTTCCTGAGGTGCCTGCACCGACTAGAGAGGAAGTTAATGATGATGATCAAGATACTTCTGATCAAGCTCCTACTGAAATTCGAAGGTCCACAAGGACACGTTCCGCACCAGAGTGGTACGGCAACCCTGTCTTGGAAATCATGTTGTTAGACAACGGTGAACCTTACAACTATGAAGAAGCAATGGCGGGCCCGGATTCCGACAAATGGCTAGAAGCCACGAAATCCGAGATAGGATCCATGTATGAAAACGAAGTATGGACTTTGACTGACTTGCCCGTTGAGCGGCGAGCCATAGAAAATAAATGGATCTTTAAGAAGAAGACAGACGCGGATGGTGATGTGACCATCTATAAAGCTCGGCTTGTCACTAAATGTTATCGACAAGTTCAAGGGGTTGACTACGATGAGACTTTCTCACCGGTAGCGAAGCTAAAGTCCGTCCAAATCATGTTAGCAATTGCCGCATTCTATGATTATGAGATATGGCAAATGGACGTCAAAACGGCATTCCTTAATGGTTTCCTTAAGGAAGAATTGTATATGATGCAGCCGGAAGGTTTTGTCGATCCTAAGAATGCTAACAAGGTGTGCAAGCTCCAACGCTCGATTTATGGGCTGGTGCAAGCATCTCGGAGTTGGAACATTCGCTTTCGTGAGATGATCAAAGCGTTTGGGTTTACACAGACTTATGGAGAAGCCTGCGTTTACAAGAAAGTGAGTGGGAGCTCTGTAGCATTTCTCATATTGTATGTAGATGACATACTTTTGATGGGAAATGATATAGAGCTTTTGGACAACACTAAGGCCTACTTGAATAAGAGTTTTTCAATGAAGGACCTTGGAGAACCTACTTATATATTAGGCATCAAGATCTATAGAGATAGATCAAGACGCCTCATAGGTCTTTCACAAAGCACATACCTTGATAAGATATTGAAGAAGTTCAATATGGATCAGTCTAAGAAGGGGTTCTTGCATGTGTTGCAAGGTGTGAAATTGAGCTCAGCTCAATGTCCGACCACGGCAGAAGATATAGAAGAGATGAGTGTCATCCCCTATGCCTCAGCCATAGGTTCTATTATGTATGCCATGCTATGTACCAGACCTGATGTAAACCTTGTCGTAAGTTTGGTAGGAAGGTACCAAAGTAATCCCGGCAAGGAACACTGGACAGCGGTCAAGAATATCCTGAAGTACCTGAAAAGGACTAAGGAAATGTTTCTCGTCTATGGAGGTGACAAAGAGCTCGTCGTAAAGGGTTACGTCGACGCTAGCTTCCACACAGATCTGGATGACTCAAAGTCACAAACCGGATACGTGTATATTTTGAATGGTGGGGCAGTAAGCTGGTGCAGTTGCAAGCAGAGCGTCGTGGCGGGATCTACATGTGAAGCGGAGTACATGGCAGCCTCGGAGGCAGCACATGAAGCAATTTGGGTGAAGGAGTTCATCACTGACCTAGGAGTCATACCCAATGCGTCGGGGCCAATCAAACTCTTCTGTGACAACACTGGAGCTATTGCACTTGCCAAGGAGCCCAGGTTTCACAAGAAGACCAGGCA
Organism: Triticum dicoccoides; assembly: GCF_002162155.2. Taxonomy (NCBI): domain Eukaryota; kingdom Viridiplantae; phylum Streptophyta; class Magnoliopsida; order Poales; family Poaceae; genus Triticum; species Triticum dicoccoides. The sequence goes on from NC_041384.1 coordinate 22,739,760, forward strand.
CATCAAGCGTCGCTTCAACTCCATTCGTGAAAATGTTCAAAATGGAAACATAGATATTTGTAAAGTACATACGGACCTGAATGTAGCAGATCCGTTGACTAAACCTCTCCCTAGAGCAAAACATGATCAACACCAGAATTCCATGGGTGTTCGATTCATCACAATGTAACTAGATTATTGACTCTAGTGCAATTGGGAGACTGTTGGAGATATGCCCTAGAGGCAATAATAAAAGGATTATTATTATATTTCCTTGTTCATGATAATTGTCTTTTATTCATGCTATAATTGTGTTATCCGGAAATCGTAATACATGTGTGAATAATAGACACCAACATGTCCCTAGTAAGCCTCTAGTTGACTAGCTCGTTGATCAACAGATAGTCATGGTTTCCTGACTATGGACATTGGATGTCATTGATAACGAGATCACATCATTAGGAGAATGATGTGATGGACAAGACCCAATCCTAAACATAGCATAAGATCGTATAGTTCGTTTGCTAGAGTTTTCCAATGTCAAGTATCTTTTCCTTAGACCATGAGATCGTATAACTCCCGGATACCGTAGGAGTGCTTTGGGTGTACCAAACATCACAACGTAACTGGGTGACTATAAAGGTATACTACGGGTATCTCCGAAAGTGTCTGTTGGGTTGACACGGATCAAGACTGGGATTTGTCACTCCGTATGACGGAGAGGTATCACTGGGCCCACTCGGTAATGCATCATCATAATGAGCTCAAAGTGACCAAGTGTCTGGTCATGGGATCATGCATTACGGTACGAGTAAAGTGACTTGCCGGTAACAAGATTGAACGAGGTATTGGGATACCGACGATCGAATCTCGGGCAAGTAACATACCGATTGACGAAGGGAATTGTATGCGGGATTGATTGAATCCTCGACATCGTGGTTCATCGGATGAGATCATCGAGGAGCATGTGGGAGCCAACATGGGTATCCAGATCCCGCTGTTGGTTATTGGCCGGAGAGTCGTCTCGGTCATGTCTACATGTCTCCCGAACCCGTAGGGTCTACACACTTAAGGTTCGGTGACGCTAGGGTTGTAGGGATATGTATATGCAGTAACCCGAATGTTGTTCAGAGTCCCGGATGAGATCCCGGACGTCACGAGGAGTTCCGGAATGGTCCGGAGGTAAAGAATTATATATAGGAAGTGTTATTTCGGCCATCGGGACAAGTTTCGGGGTCACCGGTATTGTACCGGGACCACCGGAAGGGTCCCGGGGGTCCACCGGGTGGGGCCACCTGCCCCGGGGGGCCACATGGGCTGTAGGGGGTGCGCCTTGGCCCATATGGGCCAAGGGCACCAGCCCCAAGAGGCCCATGCGCCAAGAGATAAGGAAGGGAAGAGTCCCAAAGGGGGAAGGCACCTCCTAGGTGCCTTGGGGAGGAGGGATTCCTCCCTTGGCCGCCGCCCCCCCTAGGAGATTGCATCTCCTAGGGCCGGCGCCCCCCTAGGCTCCCTATATATAGTGGGGGAAGGAGGGCCTCTCAGACCACGCCTTTGGTGCCTCCCTCTCCCTCTCCAACACATCCTCCTCCTCCATAGTGCTTGGCGAAGCCTTGCCGGAGTACTGCAGCTCCACCACCACCACACCGTCGTGCTGCTGCTGGAGCCATCTTCCTCAACCTCTCCTTCCCCTTGCTGGATCAAGAAGAAGGAGACGTTACGCTGACCGTACATGTGTTGAACGCGGAGGTGCCATCCTTTCGGCGCTAGGATCTCCGGTGATTTGGATCACGTCGAGTACGCCTTCCTCATCCCCGTTCTTTGAACGCTTCCGCGCGTGATCTACAAAGGTATGTAGATGCAATCCGATCACTCGTTGCTAGATGAACTCCTAGATGGATCTTGGTGAAACCGTAGGAAATTTTTTGTTTTCTGCAACGTTCCCCAACAAAAAAATATCTAGTTGTGAACAACCTTAGTGAAGTCTTCAACAAGATGATACTTGATGTTGTTGGAAATATGCCCTAGAGGCAATAATAAAAGTATTATTATTATATTTCCTTGTTCATGATAATTGTCTTTTATTCATGCTATAACTGTATTATCCGGAAATCGTAATACACGTGTGAATACATAGACCACAATATGTCCCTAGTGATCCTCTAGTTGACTAGCTCGTTGTGATCAACAGATAGTCATGGTTTCCTGGCTATGGACATTGGATGTCGTTGATAACGGGATCACATCATTAGGAGAATGATGTGATGGACAAGACCCAATCCTAAGACTAGCACAAAAGATCGTGTAGTTCATTTGCTAGAGCTTTGCCAATGTCAAGTATCTCTTCCTTCGACCATGAGAGCGTGTAACTCCTGGATACCGTAGGAGTGCTTTGGGTGTATCAAACGTCACAACGTAACTGGGTGACTATAAAGGTGCACTACAGGTATCTCCGAAAGTATCTATTGTTTTATCGGCTCGAGACTGGGATTTGTCACTCCGTGTAAACGGAGAGGTATCTCTGGGCCCACTCGGTAGGACATCATCATATGCGCAATGTGACCAAGGAGTTGATCACGGGATGATGTGTTACGGAACGAGTAAAGTGACTTGCCGGTAACGAGATTGAACAAGGTATTGGATACCGACGATCGAATCTCGGGCAAGTAACATACCGATAGACAAAGGGAATTGAATACGGGATTGATTAAGTCCTTGACATCGTGGTTCATCCGATGAGATCATCGTGGAACATGTGGGAGCCATCATGGGTATCCAGATCCCGCTGTTGGTTATTGACCGGAGAACGTCTCGGTCATGTCTACATGTCTCCCGAACCCGTAGGGTCTACACACTTAAGGTTCGATGACGCTAGGGTTATAAAGGAAGTTTGTATGTGGTTACCGAATGTTGTTCGGAGTCCCGGATGAGATCCCGGAAGTCACGAGGAGTTCCGAAATGGTCCGGAGGTAAAGATTTATATATGGGAAGTCCTATTTTGGCCACCGGAAAATGTTCGGGATTTTTCGGTATTGTACCGGGAAGGTTCTAGAAGGTTCCGGAGTGGGGCCCACCTGCATGGGGGGACCCACATGGACGTGGGTAGTGGGGGCAAGCCCCACACCCCTGGTCAAGGCGCACCAAGATCCCCCCTTAGAAGGAATAAGATCATATCCCGAAGGGATAAGATCAAGATCCCTAAAAAGGGGGGATAACAATCGGTGGGGAAGGAAATAATGAGATTTCTTTCCTCCCACCTTGGCCAACGCCCCAATGGACTTGGAGGGCAAGAAACCAGCCCCTCCACCCCTATATATAGTGGAGAGGCGCATGGGAGCTATACACGAAGTTCTGGCACAACCCTACCTCTCTCCCTACTCCTCCTCTCCCATGGTGCTTGGCGAAGCCCTGCTGGATTGCCACGCTCCTCCACCACCACCACGCCGTTGTGCTGCTGTTGGATGGAGTCTTCCTCAACCTCTACCTCTCTCCTTGCTGGATCAAGGCGTGGGAGACGTCACCGGGCTGTACGTGTGTTGAACGCGGAGGTGCCGTCCGTTCGGCACTAGGATCATCGGTGATTTGAATCACGACGAGTACGACTCCATCAACCCCGTTCACTTGAACGCTTCCGCTTAGCGATCTACAAGGGTATGTAGATGCACTCTCTTTCTACTCGTTGCTGGTCTCTCCATAGATAGATCTTGGTGACACGTAGGAAAATTTTGAATTTCTGCTACGTTCCCCAACAGTGGTATCAGAGCCAGGTTTATTGCGTAGATTCTTTGCACGAGTAGAACACAAAGTAGTTGTGGGCGTTGATGTTGTTCAATATGCTTACCGTTACTAGTCCAATCTTGTTTCGATGGTATTGTGGGATGAAGCGGCCCGGACCGACCTTACACGTACTCTTACGTGAGACAGGTTCCACCGATTGACATGCACTTGGTGCATAAGGTGGCTAGCGGGTGCCAGTCTCTCCCACTTTAGTCGGAACGGATTCGATGAAAAGGGTCCTTATGAAGGGTAAATAGCAATTGGCATATCACGTTGTGGTCTTGCGTAGGTAAGAAACGTTCTTGCTAGAAACCCATAGCAGCCACGTAAAACATGCAACAACAATTAGAGGACGTCTAACTTGTTTTTGCAGGGTATGCTATGTGATGTGATATGGCCAAAAAGAATGTGATGAATGATATGTGATGTATGAGATTGATCATGTTCTTGTAATAGGATTCACGACTTGCATGTCGATGAGTATGACAACCGGCAGGAGCCATAGGAGTTGTCTTTATTTATTGTATGACCTGCGTGTCATTGAAGAACGCCATGTAAACTACTTTACTTTATTGCTAAACGCGTTAGTCATAGAAGTAGAAGTAGTCGTTGGCGTGACAACTTCATGAAGACACGATGATGGAGATCATGATGATGGAGATCATGGTGTCGTGCCGGTGACGATGATGATCATGGAGCCCCGAAGATGAAGATCAAAAGGAGCAAAATGATATTGGCCATATCATGTCACTATTTGATTGCATGTGATGTTTATCATGTTTATGCATCTTGTTTGCTTAGGACGACGGTAGTAAATAAGATGATCCCTTACAAAATTTCAAGAAGTGTTCTCCCCTAACTGTGCACCGTTGCTACAGTTTGTCGCTTCTAAGCACCACGTGATGATCGGGTGTGATGGATTCTTACGTTCACATACAACGGGTGTAAGACAGTTTTACACAGCGAAAACACTTAGGGTTAACTTGACGAGCCTAGCATGTGCAGACATGGCCTCGGAACACGAAGACCGAAAGGTCGAGCATGAGTCGTATGGTAGATACGATCAACATGAAGATGTTCACCGATGATGACTAGTCCGTCTCACGTGATGATCGGACACGGCCTAGTTGACTCGGATCATGTGATCACTTAGATGACCAGAGGGATGTCTATCTAAGTGGGAGTTCATAAGATGAACTTAATTATCCTGAACATAGTCAAAAGACCTTTTGCAAATTATGTCGTAAGCTCGCGCTTTAGTTCCACTGTTTAGATATGTTCCTAGAGAAAATATAGTTGAAAGTTGATAGTAGCGATTATGCGATCAGTAGAAAGCTTATGTCCTTAACGCACCGCTCAGTGTGCTGAACCCCAACGTCGTTTGTCGATGTTGCGAACATCGGACATACACTACGTGATAGTTCAATTAAATGGTTTAAGTAGAGGCACCAAAGACGTTTTCGAAACATCGCGGAACATATGAGATGTTTCGAGGGCTGAAATTGGGATTTCAGGCTCGTGCCCACGTCAAGAGGTATAAGACCTCCGACGATTTTCTTAGCCTGCAAACTAAGGGAGAAAAGCTCAATCGTTGAGCTTGTGCTCAGATTGTCTGAGCACAACAATCACTTGAATCGAGTGGGAGTTGATCCTCCAGATGAGATAGTGATGTTTCCCCAAAGTCATTGCCACCAAGCTGCTAGAGCTTCGTAATTAACTATAACATATCAGGGATAGATATGATGATCCTTGAAATATTCATGATGTTTGACACCGCGAAAGTAGAAATCAAGAAGGAGCATCAATTGTTGATGGTTGGTGAAACCACTAGTTTCAAGAAGGGCAAGGGAACAAAGGGATACTTCATGAAACGACAATTCAGCTGCTGCTCTAGTGAAGAAACCCAAGGTTGAACCCAAACCCGAGACTAAGTGCTTCTGTAATAAGGGTAACAACCACTGGAGCAGCATTACCCTAGATACTTGGTAGATGAGAAGGCTGGCAAGGTCGATAGAAGTATATTGGATATACATTATGTTAATGTGTACTTTACTAGTACTCCTAGTAGCACCAGGGTATTGGATACCGGTTCGGTTGCTAAGTGTTAGTAACTCGAAATAAAAGCTACGGAATAAACGGAGACTAGCTAAAGGTGAGCTGACGATATATGTTGGAAGTGTTTCCAAGGTTGATATGATCAAACATCGCACGCTCCCTCTACCACCGAGATTGGTATTTGCATTGAGCATAGACATGATTGGATTATGTCTATCGCAATACGGTTATTCATTTAAGGAGAATAATGGTTACTCCATTTTTGAATAATACCTTCAATGGTCTTGCACCTAAAGGAATGGTTTATTGAATCTCGGTCGTAGTGATACACATTTTCATGCCAAAAGATATAAGATAGTAATGATAGTACCACTTACTTGTGGCACTGCCATGTAAGTCATAATGACATAAAACGCATGAAGAAGCTCCATGTTGATGGATCTTTGGACTCACTCGTTTTTGAAAAGTTTGAGACATGCGAACCATGTCTATTGGTGTATATGCATGAAGAAACTCCATGCAAATGGATCATTCGGACTCACTTGATTTTGAATCACTTGAGATATGCAAATCATACCACATGGGCAAGATGACTGAAAAGCCTCATTTTCAGTAAGATGGAACAAGATAGCAACTTGTTGGAAGTAACACATTTTGATGTGTGCAGTCGAATGAGTGCTGAGGCATGCAGTGAATATCATTATGTTCTTACTTCACAGATGATTCGAGTAAATGTTGAGTATATTTACTTGATGAAACACAAGTCTGAATTATTGAATGGTTCAAGTAATTTCAGAGTGAAGTAGCAGATCATTGTGACAAGAGGATAAAATGTCTATGATATGATCATAGAGATGAATATCTGAGTTACAAGTTTTGGCACACAATTAAGACATTGTGGAAATTGTTTCGCAATTAATACCGCCTGGAACACCATAATGTGATGGTGTGTCCGAACATCATAGTTGCACCCTATTGGATATGGTGCGTACCATGATGTCTCTTATCGAATTACCACTATCGTTCATGGGTTAGGCATTAGAGACAACCACATTCACTTTAAAATAGGGTACCACGTAATTCCGATGAGATGACACCGTATGAATTATGGTTTAGAGAAACCTAAGTTGTCGTTTCTTAAAAGTTTGGGGCTGTGACGCTTATATGAAAAAGTTTCAGGTTGATAAGCTCGAACCCAAAGCGGATAAAATGCATCTTCATAGGAAACCCAAAACAGTTGGGTATACCTCCTAATTCAGATCCAAAAGCAATATGGATTGTTTCTAGAATCGGGTCCTTTCTCGAGGAAAAGTTTCTCTCGAAAGAATTGAGTGGGAGGATGGTGGAGACTTGATGAGGTTATTGAACCGTCTCTTCAACTAGTGTGTGACAGGGCACAGGGAGTTGTTCCTGTGGCACCTACACCAATTGAAGTGGAAGCTTATGATATTGATCATGAAACTTCGGATCAAGTCACTCCCAAACCTCGTAGGATGACAAGGATGCGTACTACTTCAGAGTGGTACGTAATCCTGTCTTGAAGGTCATGTTGCTAGACAACAATGAACCTATGAGCTATGGAGAAGCGATGGTGGGCCCGGATTCCGATAAATGGCTCGAGGCCATAAAATCCGAGAACGGATCCATGACTTTGGAAGAAATACTTGATGGTCGTAAGGCCATTGGGTATGGATGGATTTTAAAAGAAAGACAGACAATGATGGTAAGAATTACCATTAAGAAAGCTCGACTTGTCGTTAAGATATTTTCCGACAAGTTCAAGGAGTTGATTACGGTGAGGTTTTCTCACTCGTAGCGATGCTAAGAGTCTGTTGGAATTGGATTAGCAGTTACTGCATGATTGATGAAATCTTGCAGATAGGATGTCAAAACATTGTTTCCTCGACGTTATACTTGAGGAAAGGTTGTATGTGATACAACCGGAAGGTTTTGTCAATCCCAAAAGATGCTAATGAGTATGCAAAGCTCCAGCAATCCTTCTAAGGACTGGAGTGAGCATCTCGGAGTTGGAATGTGTGCTTTGATGATGATCAAAGATTTTGGGTTTGTACAAAGTTTACGAGAAACTTGTGTTTCCAAAGAAGTGAGTGGGAGCACTATAGAATTTCTGATGAGTATATGTTGTTGACATATTGTTGATCAGAAATGACGTAGAATTTCTGGAAAGCATATAGGGTTATTTTGAAAGTGTTTTTCAATGGAAAGCCTGGATTAAGCTACTTGAACATTAAGCATCAAGATCTATAAGGATAGATCAAAATGCTTAATAATACTTTCAAATGAGCACATACCTTGACATGATCTTGAAGGTGTTCAAGATGGACCAGTCAAAGAAGGAGTTCTTGCCTGAGTTGTAAGGTACGAAGTTAGGACTTAAAGCTCGACCACGGCAGAAAAGAGAGAAAGGACGAAGGTCGTCCCCTATACTTTAGACGTAGGCTCTACAGTATGCCATGCTGAGTACCACACCTGAAGTGTGCCTTGCCATGAGTCAGTCAAGGGGTACAAGAGTGATCCAAGAATGGATCACAGGACAGCGGTCAAAGTTATCCTTAGAAATTAGTGGACTAAGGAATTTTTCTCGATTATGGAGGTGGTAAAAGAGTTCGTCGTAAAGGGTTACGTCGATGCAAGCTTGACACCTATCCGGATAGCTCTGAGTAGAGATACCGGATACATATAATGGAGCAATAATTTAGAATAGCTCCAAGTAGAACAGTTGTTTGGAATAGCTGCAAATAGGGCGTGGTAGCTGCATCTAGGAGATGACATAGAGATTTGTAAAGCACACATGGATCTGAAAGGTTCAGACCCGTTGACTAAAACCTCTCTCACAAGCAACATGATCAAACATAAAACACATTGAGTGTTAATCACATAGTGATGTGAACTAGACTACTGACTCTAGTAAACTCTTGGGTATTAGTCACATGGCGATGTGACCTGTGAGTGTTAATCACATGGCGATGTGAACTAGATTATTGACTCTAGTGCAAGTGGGAGACTGTTGGAAATATGCCCTAGAGGCAATAATAAAAGTATTATTATTATATTTCCTTGTTCATGATAATTGTCTTTTATTCATGCTATAACTGTATTATCCGGAAATCGTAATACACGTGTGAATACATAGACCACAATATGTCCCTAGTGATCCTCTAGTTGACTAGCTCGTTGTGATCAACAGATAGTCATGGTTTCCTGGCTATGGACATTGGATGTCGTTGATAACGGGATCACATCATTAGGAGAATGATGTGATGGACAAGACCCAATCCTAAGACTAGCACAAAAGATCGTGTAGTTCATTTGCTAGAGCTTTGCCAATGTCAAGTATCTCTTCCTTCGACCATGAGAGCGTGTAACTCCTAGATACCGTAGGAGTGCTTTGGGTGTATCAAACGTCACAACATAACTGGGTGACTATAAAGGTGCACTACAGGTATCTCCAAAAGTATCTATTGTTTTATGCGGATCGAGACTGGGATTTGTCACTCCGTGTAAACGGAGAGGTATCTCTGGGCCCACTCGGTAGGACATCATCATATGCGCAATGTGACCAAGGAGTTGATCACGGGATGATGTGTTACGGAACGAGTAAAGTGACTTGCCGGTAACGAGATTGAACAAGGTATTGGATACCGACGATCGAATCTCGGGCAAGTAACATACCGACAAACAAAGGGAATTGAATACGGGATTGATTAAGTCCTTGACATCGTGGTTCATCCAATGAGATCATCGTGGAACATGTGGGAGCCATCATGGGTATCCAGATCCCGCTGTTGGTTATTGACCGGAGAACGTCTCGGTCATGTCTACATGTCTCCCGAACCCGTAGGGTCTACACACTTAAGGTTCGATGACGCTAGGGTTATAAAGGAAGTTTGTATGTGGTTACCGAATGTTGTTTGGAGTCCCGGATGAGATCCCAGACGTCACGAGGAGTTCCGGAATGGTCTGGAGGTAAAGATTTATATATGGGAAGTCCTATTTTGGCCACCGGAAAATGTTCGGGATTTTTCGGTATTGTACCGGGAAGGTTCTAGAAGGTTCCGGAGTGGGGCCCACCTGCATGGGGGGACCCACATGGACGTGGGTAGTGGGGGCAAGGCCCCACACCCCTGGTCAAGGTGCACCAAGATCCCCCCTTAGAAGGAATAAGATCATATCCCGAAGGGATAAGATCAAGATCCCTAAAAAGGGGGGATAACAATCGGTGGGGAAGGAAATAATGAGATTTCTTTCCTCCCACCTTGGCCAACGCCCCAATGGACTTGGAGGGCAAGAAACCAGCCCCTCCACCCCTATATATAGTGGAGAGGCGCATGGGAGCTATACACGAAGTTCTGGCACAACCCTACCTCTCTCCCTACTCCTCCTCTCCCATGGTGCTTGGCGAAGCCCTGCTGGATTGCCACGCTCCTCCACCACCACCACGTCGTTGTGCTGCTGTTGGATGGAGTCTTCCTCAACCTCTCCCTCTCTCCTTGCTGGATCAAGGCGTGGGAGACGTCACCGGGCTGTACGTGTGTTGAACGCGGAGGTGCCGTCCGTTCGGCACTAGGATCATCGGTGATTTGAATCACGACGAGTACGACTCCATCAACCCCGTTCACTTGAACGCTTACGCTTAGCGATCTACAAGGGTATGTAGATGCACTCTCTTTCTACTCGTTGCTGGTCTCTCCATAGATAGATCTTGGTGACACGTAGGAAAGTTTTGAATTTCTGCTACGTTCCCCAACAGATGTTAGATCCAAACCAATAAGGACAATGTTTGAAGGGATCGGGACAAAGCAGATGATCAAGAGGCAACAGACTAGGGAGAAGTTACAGACTTGCAGGTGGACAATCACACCAAATTACTCAGAGATTCTAGAGGAGAATAAAAAATATGACAAGTACTGCCAGGCTGACAGAGCTGGTGAAACAATTTGGCAAGTAACAAGCAAATAAAAGCAATATTGTGTGGACATGGCAACCTGCACATGTGACTGCAAGATATGGAACATGACAGGTGTACCTTGCAGTCATGGCATATCTGCAATAACCAAGCAAAAGCTGCATCCTGAGGACTATGTCTCTGAATTCTTCAAGAAGCCATTGTACATGGAGACATACGAAGCAATTATTTACCCTGTCCCTGGTCCAGATTGCTGGCCTGATACAAACACTGAAGACATTCATCCTCCTGTGTTTAAAGAAAAGGCAGGCAAAAAGCAGACAGCAAGGAGGAAGGGAGAGTTTGAGGTTCCAGCTCCAAGAGACACAAGTAGGATGGGCACTATCACATGTGGAAACTGTGGTTTGGAAGGACACAGGTATACAACATGCAACAAGACTCTGAAGCCTAGTCTTCAGATGAGGAAACAAACACCAGGTAATTATCAAGCTTGGAAAAAATCTCAGACATTTCTGAATGAGTACACTTTTAGAAATAAAAGTTATGTTTGACATGCAGGAAAACAGAGCAGTTTACTCTAATATACCTGCTGCAAGAACTACATCAGTCCCTGTTGCAAGAGGTAGAAGAGGAGCACAAGCTTCATGTAGGCGTGGTACCTCTCAACCAGGTCCTTCTACTTCTGCACCAGGCCCTACACCAAGAGCTAAAAGAGGTAGGACTGCAGGTGGAGGGAGGACTCATGGATTCACTGCACCAAGAGCTGCAACCACTTCAGATATTCAAGTTGGGACCAAGAGGAAGAGGACCCCAAGCTCAAAATTGGCAGGCTACTTCTACTGCAGTGGTAACTACTGAAACCTGTCAGCTCAAAATTGGGAGGTTTTATGTGCACTTTCTGAATTTGTTTAGCACTTTCTGAATTTGTTGTGCACTTTCTGAAACTGCTGTGCACTTTGTGCATTTGTTTGAAAGCGTTTTGTTCACATAACTATGGAAATGGGCCTCAGACTAGGCTCTCATATTGGACCACAGTCCACAAGCCTGCGTAAGTGTCTATAAAAAGATCCTAACTTGTCCGTTCCCGTACCACTAAAACCCTAGCCGCCAGCATCACTACAACCCTACCCTAGCCACAAAGATGGATCCAAGCATAGGAGAGGTTGTCGACGACCAGGAAGAGATTTCTAGAGCAGCAAGAAGGGCCGCAAGAGCAGAAAGGAGGGGTCGTAGGGCTCAGGCACGCGAGCAACGCTAGAGGCTGGCTGCAACGATTATGGCAGCCCGCAACTCCCTCAACGTGATGCAGTTCAAGGAGGTGTTCCCAGATGGAACAATCATCACCGATGAATTGATCATTTGGTGGGCTAGAGATAGGGCAACCTTCCATCGCTACCAAGTCACAAGGGCTAGGTGGAGCAGAATCCTTGATTCTGCGTCTTGAAATAGTTCAAGGTTAAGTTCTTTAATGTTATCTGAATTCTCCAAGTCTTTGGTTCTATTATGTATGTGATGATGTGTCTGAAATTTCTCTAAATGTGTGCGCACTTGTATGCATGGATTTCTCCGAATCTACTATATCTAAATAGGAGCTCCCCACTACCTCATTTCTCTTGACATGCAAGCTATCCACATAGGAATCCACATGCACCCATACACCTCGGTCCACCTGGGCAGTCTAGCCACATCAGTCCACCTCAGCACATCATCAATTCCAAATACCCTTTCCCATTCCTTAGACTTAATTTCTCTTTTTCACTGCTTGTTTTTTCTTTTGAGAAAACACCGCTTTGTTTCTTCACCACGGAACACTTCATTTTTTTTCCCCGAAGGCCCACAGCTCTGGTCCGAACGCACCGCTTCTTCTACTCCATCAGTTTTGTTCCACAACCGATTCCCCATTGTAGGGCCAATATTTACTCCAAGGGAGTGTTTTCTTTCTCCACATTCACTGTCGCTGCCTCCTGCTTCACCCCAATATCCACGGCACCCGTCTCCTTCACCTTCTTGAATCCCCATCAAATCCCACTACTGTATTGCAAAAGAAACGGATGGATTTTCCTCTCCCTCATTCATGGGTAACAGATGCAGCTCCCCTTTAAGAAGTACCGCCTGCGCAGCCTACGCACATGCACGGCGAGGGCGTCATCGCGGAGGACCGGTTGGGAGCCGTAGCGTAGCATCGGGTGTGGCCATGCAGGAAGCTTGGTCGCGCGCCACCGTAGGCTGCCTCCATGGTCAGGCTCGCCGGGGAGCAGCGACGGGTCAAGCCGAAGGGCTTCGACACTCGCGGTCACGCGCTGCTGAGGACGCCATGCAACGTCACGCTGCGATGTCGTGCCGGGATGAGTGGCGTCATGGCCGAGGGCCTCCGTTGCGCGAGTTAGGTCAAGCCGAAGGGCTTCTCCACACGCTGTCGTACGCCGACAACGACTCGCGCTGCTCACGATGCCACACGAAACGTCACGTTGCGATGTCGTGCCGGGACGAGCGGCGTCGTGGCCGAGGACCTCTGCCGCGCGGGTTAGATGCCGCCTCCATTGTGAGCAGCGGTGTCGCCGGCTGGGCCAACCTGAGAGAGCGCTATTGTTTGAAGCCAGATACGAGTATGTTATTGTTGCCGCGTGCGAGGTTCAAGCTGTGTTGTTTGCTGTTCTTGATCGCATCGTACCAGGCAGCAGCTTCTTCGGTGAAGAACATCTTCCAGGTGCTGCTTGGAGTAGCACACACTCGATCAAGTCGATTCCTACATGCATAGATGAATGTACAATACACCATTAGTCATTAGATGTTTGATCTTAGTTGCAAAAGAAAGTGCAACTTCTCCATGTACCACCCTCATAACAACTTCCTGCTCACATCTCCCTAGATAATCAACACTGGGGCTAATTTGAAGTTTGCAATCTCCACACACATCGCATGTTGATGCCACACGTGCTGCCTATTGGTAATCATCCCTTCATGCATATGACAAGAAGATTGCCAAACTACGTTAACCGGTTCCTTCTGTGTATGTGTGTGCTGGCTTCCTTTTTGTTTGCAGGTGCCAATGGTTTCCCTCAATATCGATGGCCTTTGGTAGGAATTGTTGTGTTTGGATCGCTTTCGTCATTTTCTTTACTGTGTGTCCACCTTCTCAATATGTCAGGTAGCTACTTTCATTGGCTCCTGCTCTTTGGTTTCTTGGTCTATTACAATTGGTCCGGTCATTACTTTTCTGAATTTCATGGTGCCTAACTATATTAATTAACCATGGTATTGAAAATATTCCTTACCTTGCTTTATGTCAAGTCCTTCCCGATCTATATACATTTATACCACTAATAATTTGAACCATTGTCTCTATATGAAAGCTATCATATTGTTGCTTATCATCATCTATATGCAATATCATATTATTGATTCAAATACTTAACTTATTTTTTATGTGGATGTTACTTAGCAATTCACAAGAAATTTCCGTGGCAACGCGCGGGGCATCAACTAGTTTCTATGAATTTTCCGAATTTGTGCTCTAAATGTATGCGCACATGTAGAATTTCTGAATTTTCTGAATTGTGCTCTGAATGTATGTCAATTTCTCTGATTTTTCTCTAGAATTAGTGCCTCGGTCACCACGAAATAACTATTGCACAACTTTCACCTAACATCACTTAACCAGCACAAGTTTCACCACACAATTACTACTGCACAACTACCACCCTGTCAAATACTGCTGCACAAGTTTTACTTCTCCACTGCCTCACTCCACCTCTCTTTAACTACCCCCCTCTTTCTTCAACTACTCTACTCACATCACCACAACTTCACCTCGCTCAACACCACTGCACCCACCACTTCCTGCTCCAACCATGGCCGCTTCTTCCTCTTCTTCGGACCCACGGCTCAACCCATTCCCAACTGGCAAGGGATGAGTTGCCATGCTTTATGGTTCAACGCGCAGCGACGACGACCTCTTCATGGACTACATGAAGGTCGCCACAAGGTACACCAGCATTCAAGAGCTAGTGGATGGAGCAGACGAAGTGAGAAAGAAGGCGACGAGTGAGGAGAAGCAATGCATGGACCAGCAATATGGAAACCGAGGTAAGGGGATCCTGCCCATAGATATACTGCTATGGGCAATGAAAGAGGCGGGCTCTGCCGATGCTGGGCAGAGGTAGCGGTGGGCAGACCACCACTACGTCGCTCCAGCACAATCTACGACTGAAGCAAACGCAAACAAGCACCAAGACGAGGACGACGACATCCAGATCATCGCACCACCAGCACTGCAGGCTTGCCGCCGCCCTCTGCTACCTCTTGAGCACTGCGTTGGTTTTCCCCGAAGAGGAAGGGATGATGCAGCAAAGTAGCGTAAGTATTTCCCTCAGTTTTTGAGAACCAAGGTATCAATCCAGTAGGAGGTTATGTGCGAGTCCCTCGTACCTGTACAAAACAAATAAATCCTCGCAACCAACACAAATAGGAGTTGTCAATCCCTATAAGGCCACTTACGAGAGTGAGATCTGATAGATATGATAAATATAATATTTTTGGTATTTTTGTGATAAAGATGCAAAGTAAAATAAAGGCAACGTAAATAACTAGGTAGTAGGAGATCAATATGATAAAGATAGATCCGAGGGCCATAGTTTCACTAGTGGCTTCTCTCGAGAGCATAAGTATTCTACGGTGGGTGAACAAATTAGTGTTGAGCAATTAACAGAATTGAGCATAGTTATGAGAATATCTAGGTATGATCATGTATATAGGCAGCACGTCCAAGACAAGTAGACCGACTCCTGCCTGCATCTACTACTATTACTCCACTCATCGACCGCTATCCAGCATGCATCTAGAGTATTAAGTTAAAAACAGAGTAACGCCTTAAGCAAGATAACATGATGTAGAGGGATAGACTCATGCAATATGAAGAAAACCCCATCTTGTTATCCTTGATGGCAACAATACAATACGTGCCTTGCTGCCCCTACTATCACTGGGAAAGGACACCGCAAGATTGAACCCAAAGCTAAGCACTTCTCCCATTGCAAGAAAGATCAATCTAGTAGGCCAAACCAAACTAATAATTCGAAGAGACTTGCAAAGATAACCAATCATACATAAAAGAATTCAAAGAAGATTCAAATATTATTCATAGATAGACTTGATCATAAACCACAATTCATCGATCTCAACAAACACACTGCAAAAAGAAGGTTACATCGAATAGTTCTCCACAAGAGAGGGGGAGAACATTGTATTGAGATCCAAAAAGAGAGAAGAAGCCATCTAGGTACTAACTATGGACCCGTAGGTCTGAGGTAAACTACTCACACTTCATCGGAGAGGGTATGGTGTTGATGTAGGAGCCCTCCGTGATCGATGCCCCCTCCGGCGGAGCTCCGGAACAGGCCCCAAGATGGGATCTCATGGATACAGAAAGTTACGGCGGTGGAATTAGGGTTTTGGCTCCGTATCTGATCGTTTGGGGTACGTGGATATATATAGGAGGAAGGAGTACGTCGGTGGAGCAACAGGGGGCCCCCGAGGGTGGAGGGCGCGCCTGGGGTAGGCAGGCGCGCCCCCTACCTCGTGGCCTCCTCTCTTGTGCCTTGACGTAGGGTCCAAGTCTCCTGAGTCTTATTCGTTGAGAAAATCACGTTCCCGAAGGTTTCATTCCGTTTGGACTCCGTTTGATATTCCTTTTCTTCGAAACCCTAAAACAGGCAAAAAACAACAATTCTGGGCTGGGCCTCCGGTTAATAGGTTAGTCCCAAAAATAATATAAAAGTGGATAATAAAGCCCAATAATGTCCAAAACAGTAGATAATATAGCATGGAGTAATCAAAAATTATAGATATGTTGGAGACGTATCAAGCATCCCCAAGCTTAATTCCTGCTCGTTCTCGAATAGGTAAATGATAAAAACAGAATTTTTGATGCGGAGTGCTGCTTGGCATAATTTTAATGTAATTCTTCTTAATTGTGGTATGAATATTCAGATCCGAAAGATTCAAGACAAAAGTTCATATTGACATAAAAATAATAATACTTCAAGCATACTAACTAAGCAATTATGTCTTCTCAAAATAACCTGGCCAAAGAAAGTTATCCCTACAAAATCATATAGTCTGTCTATGCTCCATCTTCACCACACAAAATATTTAAATCATGCACAACCCCGATGACAAGCCAAGCAATTGTTTCATACTTTTGACATTCTCAAAACTTTTTCAATTTTCACGCAATACATAAGCGTGAGCCATGGACATAGCACTTATAGGTGGAATATAATGGTGGTTGTGGAGAAGACAAAAAGGGAGAAGATAGTCTCACATCAACTAGGCGTATCAACGGGCTATGGAGATGCCCATCAATAGATATCAATGTGAGTGAGTAGGGATTGCCATGCAACGGATGCACTAGAGCTATAAGTACATGAAAGCTCAAAAAGAAACTAAGTGGGTGTGCATCCAACTTGCTTGCTCATGAAGACCTAGGGCATTTTGAGGAAGCCCATCATTGAAATATACAAGCCAAGTTCTATAATGAAAAATTCCCACTAGTATATGAACGTGATAACATGAGAGACTCTCTACTATGAAGATCATAGTGCTACTTTGAAGCACAAGTGTGGTAAAAGGATAGTAACATTGTCCCTTCTCTCTTTTTCTCTCATTTTTTTATTTGGGCCTTTTCTCTTTTTTTATGGTTTCTTTTCTTTCTTTCTTTTTTGTTTTTCATCCGGAGTCTCATCCCGACTTGTGGGGGAATCATAGTCTCCATCATCCTTTCCTCACTGGGACAATGCTCTAGTAATGATGATCATCACACTTTTATTTTTCTTACAACTCGATACTTAGAACAAAATATGACTCTATATGAATGCCTCTGGCGGTGTACCGGGGTATGCAATGACTCATGAGTGACATATATGAAAGAATTATGAACGGTGGCTTTGCCACAAATACGATGTCGACTACATGATCATGCTAAGCAATATGACAATGATGGAGTGTGTCATAATAAACGGAACGGTGGAAAGTTGCATGGCAATATATCTCGGAATGGCTATGGAAATGCCATAATAGGTAGGTATGGTGGCTGTTTTGAGGAAGGTATATGGTGGTTGTATGATACCGGCGAAAGGTGCGCGGTATTAGAGAGGCTAGCAAAGGTGGAAGGGTGAGAGTGCGTATAATCCATGGACTCAACATTAGTCATAAAGAACTCATATATTTATTGCAAAAATCTACAAGTTATCAAAGCAAAGTATTACGCGCATCCTCCTAGGGGATAGATTGGTAGGAAAAGACCATCGCTCGTCCCCGACCGCCACTCATAAGGAAGACAATCAATAAATAAATCATGCTCCGACTTCATCACATAACGGTTCACCATACGTGCATGCTACGGGAATCACAGGCTTCAACACAAGTATTTCTCAAATTCAAAACTACTCAACTAGCACAACTTTAATATCACCATCTTCATATCTCAAAACAATTATCAATTATCAAACTTATCATAGTATTCAACACACTCATAAGAAAGTTTTGTTATTAATCTTGTGTACCAAGCATATTAGGATTTTAAGAAAATTACCATGCTATTTAAGACTCTCAAAATAATCTAAGTGAAGCATGATAAATCAATAGTTTCTATAAAACAAATCCACCACTGTGCTCTAAAAGATATAAGTAAAGCACTAGAGCAAAATTATATAACTCAAAAGATATAAGCGAAGCACATAGAGTATTCTAAAAAATTCCAAATCATGTATGGCTCTCTCAAAAGGTGTGTACAGCAAGGATGATTTTGGTAAACTAACAAGCAATGACTTAAATCATACAATACGCTCCAAGCGAAACACATATCATGTGGCGAATAAAAATATATCTCCAAGTAAAATTGCCGATAGAAGTAGACGAAAGAGGGGATGCCTTCCGGGGCATCCCCAAGCATTGGCTTTTAGGTGTCCTTAGATTATCTTGGGGTGCCATGGGCATACCCAAGCTGTCGGATTTCGGGTTCCGGCAGACCCTTGAGGTTCAAACACTGGGGTGCGCGCGGAGATTTCGCTTCCTACCTACCTGCACCCCTCCGCCTCGCTAAGATCTAGCTATGGAAAGAACAACACAAGAGACACAGGGTTTATACTGGTTTGGGCCACCGTTGTGGTGTAATACCCTACTCCAGTGTGCGGCCTGGTGGATTGCCTCTTGGGCTGATGATGATGAATGATACAAGGAAGAACAGCCTCGCGAGGGTCTGTCCTTGGCTGGGGCGATGAACTGCTGGGAGGAGTTCAGCCACCCTTCTCTCTCTCTCTGGTTGAACCTCTCCTCTTTCTCTCTCAACGAACAACCACCCCCCCCCCTCTGTGGGTGGCTGGTCCTATTTATAGAGGCCCTGGTCCTCTTCCCAAATATCGAGCGAGAAGGGAGCCAACAATGGCGGGCTAATTTGAAGGGGGACAACTCGTACTAGCTACCCTGACAAAAGTAGTCTTCGCCTGCACAAAGCTCTGGTGGTGACGCTGTCTTGGGCTCCACGATGACATCCGTCTTGCATTCCTCCTGGTCCTGGTCTTGTTGCACCGAAATGGCAACCTTTGCCTGATGCCTCGGTACTCCGCGGCTGCGCTTGCCCCCTTTGCACCAAAGAGGAAAGGAGGACACTGCGCGGGCTAGCACCCGCCTGGCGCCCTTGGTCGTCATGGCTTGCGTCATGGGCACCTCGTGAGGTACCCTGCCTTGATCTCTCCGCCTCCTCGCGAGCCAGCCTGATGAGGCCGTGCCTGAGGAAGCTCCGTGTCGTCCGCCCCGCGAGGCTTGGCCCCTCGCGAGGGTCTTGGGTCTGTGCTGATGAAGATGGGCCGTGCTGGGCCCCCCTTTGAGCCACGCCGCAGGCCGCAGGCAAGCAAGTCTGGGGACCCCCGTTCCCAGAATGCCGACAGTAGCCCCCGGGCCCAAGGCGCGCCCGGACTTGGTCGTGCAGGGAGACGGAAGGGCAAGAGCGAAGCGCCGCGGGCCCTAACAGCCTGCGGCCTTGGGCGCCGCATGGCGGTTGACCGGATGTGGGCGTATCCACTTTCCCATGGCGCCTCGGCAACTGCACGGATTGGACAAGTCCCTGCATGCAAAGCGGGTCATGATTACCTGTGATAGGGGGGGCCGACGGTTGGCCCTCGCCGGCTATAAGTACGGATTGGCGTGCGCCCTTCCAGTTCATTCCCCCTTGCTTCTCCTTCTTCTTCATGACCCCGGCGAGGAGGTTCTCGGCCGCAGAGAAGGGGAAGGCTCACCGAGTAGAGCCTGCCTCTTCCTCGCCCAAGCGCGGCCGAGGGCGCCCTCGCAAGCATCCTGTGGCCTCTACGGCAGCTCCCGCGGCCACGGAGACGATTCCCAGCATGGTGACGGTCGGGCTGCTGCGGCCGGGGGGCGCGCTTCGGTCGCGCGTCCCCCTAGGCCGCGCTTTCGCACTGTAAAGGTGCTGCCAGAGTTCATCGTGTGGTCGGCGGAGCCGACTAGCACCCGGCTTCCACTTCCTCGCTTCCTCCTCGGCGAGCTTCCGGTCGGCGCCCCGGGCGGCCTCTGACTCCAGGCTGACAGCTGCTGCAGCCGGGCCTCATGGGCTTCACTGGAGGTCTCCGCAGCTGGGACCTGGCCTTGGCCCGCGGTTGGCAGACGTTTGCCCGCGCGCGCGGCCTGAGGCGTCGGTGCACCCTGCACTTCAAGTTTGACGGTGATGCCACTCTCTATGTGAGGGTGTTTGGGGAAGATGGTCGCCGCACGGGGTGCTGCCCTGAGGACGACGACCGCGGCCGGGAACCCAACTCCGACGACGATGGAGAGGACAGCGCTCGCGTGTCTGGCGGCGCTCAGGGTTCCTCAAGCTTCTCTGGTTCTTCTTCAAGCGGCGACTCTTCTAGGGGTGGCCGTGGTCAGCCTCCACACCGTCATATCTGCTTGGGGGGTGGTGGCGTGTCTGCCCGCCGTCGCGCCTCGGTGAAGTGCGAGAGGGAGTCTACCTGAGCCCCTGGGGCGGCTCGAGTCCTCCCTGCAGGCCGGTGTGAGGCGGGCTGCGCCTGACTTGTTCTTTCTTTTCCTTTTTCCTGCGCAAAAAGACAGTAGTGTGGAGCCCCACGGGGGCGTGTTTGGGTTATTGCTATTAATCATTGTTGCTTCCGTTATCGTGCCTTCCGGCTATGTGCCCGCGCGTGGGTAGTTCCCGGCCCCAGCCGTGGGGGGCGACCGACCCAGGCCCTGTGTTCGTGTCGCGGTGCCCGTGGGGCACGGACCGGAGGGGTGCTCCTCTAATGGACCCAGGTCGCGAAACCCTTGAATGACTAGGATAGGAACATTCCTGAGGGCGCTCGGCTGCCCCCCTCCCTCGCGAGGCCTTGCAAAAGAGAAATCGAAGCAGGAGAGCGAAAAGTCGAAGAACCACAAGCCAAAGACGGCAACAACTTCAATAAAACCTCGAATGAGAAGGAACAAGCCAACTGCGGAAAGCAAATGAAAAGCCGCGTCCGGCACCTAACCTAGTCTTTGACGTCTTCTCACCAGCGCGGAGCTAAGTGCTGCCACTGGGCATGGGAGGGAGCCCCAGGGCCCGAGGCCGGCGCTCTTGAGACTCCGGGGCGTGTACAGCCCCAACTCATTATTACGTGAGAGTGTCACGGGCGGCGAGCTTCACAGGCTCCGGGCCTTTTCGAAAACGCGACAGCTTCACAGGCATTCGCCTTCTCCACAGGCTCTGGGCCTTTTCCAAAATGCGACAGCTTCACAGGCATTCGCCTTCTTCACAGGCTCTGGGCCTTTTCCAAAACACGACAGCTTCACAGGCATTCGCCTTCTTCACAGGCTCCGGGCCTTTTCCAAAACGCGACAGCTTCACAGGCATTCGCCTTCTTCACAGGCTCCGGGTCTTTTCCAAAACGCGACAGCTTCACAGGCATTCGCCTTCTTCACAGGCTCTGGGCCTTTTTAGGGGTAGAACCTCTGGAGGTGCTGGATGTTCCATGCGTTCTGAACTGGCGCCCCCTCCTGAGTCTCCAAGCGTGCGGAGCCGGGCCTGGAAACATGAACAACTTTGAACGGGCCCTCCCACATGGGAGAGAGCTTGTGCAGCCCCTCCCTGGAGAGAACCCGCCTGAGCACGAGGTCTCCTACCTCGAGAGTTTTGGGGCGGATGTTGCGGCAGTGATATCGCCGTGGTGCTTGTTGGTACCTCGCCGCTCGCAGCGCGGCTTCTCGGCGACGTTCCTCCCCCAGCACGAGGTCCAACCCCCGCATGGCGTCCTACTGTGCCTCGTCGAACGCCAGGACCCGCGCGGAGCGACGTCTGACCTCGTGAGGGAGGACCGCTTCGGCTCCGTAGACCAGGAAGAACGGGGTCTCTCCAGTCGGCTTGGTCGCGGTTGTGCGGATGGACCACAATACGGACTGAAGCTCGTCGTACCAACCTCTGCCGCAGGCCTCCAGCTTCTTCTTGAACGTCCTGGTCTTGAGGCCCCTCAGGACCTCCGCGTTGGCTCGCTCGGCCTGGACGTTGCTTCAGGGGTGCGCCACCGAAGCGTAGCATATCTGCGTTCCAAGGTTAGCACAATATGTTTTGAAGAGGTTACTAGTGAACTGCGAACCGTTGTCCGTGATGATGCGGTTCGGAACCCCGAACCGGCTCACGATGCCCTTGATGAACTTGACCGCGGAGCCCGCGGGAATGGTGCGGACAGCCTCTACTTCAGCCCACTTGGTGAACTTGTCCACGGCGACGTACAGGTAGCGGTAGCCCCCTGGCGCCCGAGGAAACGGGCCTAAGATGTCCAGCCCCCAGACTGCGAATGGCCACGAAAGGGGTATAGTCTGCAGGCCTCCTGCTGGCTGATGGATCTGCTTGGCGTGGAACTGGCAAGCCTCACAAGCTTTCACTAGTTCGACGGCGTCATTGAGTGTGGTGGGCCAATAAAACCCACTGCGGAACGCCTTGCCGATGAGGGTCCGTGATGATGAATGATGTCCACAATCTCCGCCGTGTATATCTTCCAGCAGTTCCTTCCCTTGCTTCCTGGAGATGCATCGCAGGGATACATCGTTTCGTCGCTTCCGGTAGAGCTCTCCATCCTTGATGCAGTATGCCGTGGCCTGGCGTGCCACTCGCTCCGCTTCCTCCTCCTTCTCCGGTAGGGTCCCTTGTGTTAAGTAACTCCGGAGCTCCGTGATCCAACATCCCTCCTGAGGTTCCATCGTCAGGAGCAGGCGTGCTCCTGAGGCCGGGCCACAGGCCGGGGCTCCTGAGGCAGGTGGCTGGGGGAGCTCCTCCCGGGGCTGAGCCGTGTTTGATAATGACGGTAGGGCCGAGGGCTTGAAGAGCCGCTCCTCAAAAATGCCAGGCTCCTGAGGTAGCCGCCTGGACGCCCGTTTGGCGATGTCGTCGGCCTCCTGATTGGTGCCACAGGGCACATGCTACAACTCCAACCCCCAGAACTGCTTCTCCATCCTGCGGACCTCCACAAGGTAGGCTTCCATGTGCTCATCTTTTGGCTCGTACACCTTGTTGGAGAAATTGACAAGGAGCTGCGAATCGCCCTTGATGGTATGGCATTTCACCCCCAGGGCAGCTGCGGCCTTCAAGCCCGCTATTAAACCCTCATACTCTGCTATGTTGTTGGAGACCTTTTCACCTTGCTAGAAACAGAGCTGCACAGCGTAGTAGAGCTTGTCCTGAGTGGGCGATATAAGCACCGCCCCAGCCCCAGCGCCATGCCTGGAGAACGCCCCATCGAAGTACATGACCCAGCCTTCTGGCGCCTCGCTTCCCGGGGAAAGGGATCGATCCTCGTCGGCCTTGAGGCCCGGTGCCTCCGTCCATTCTGCCACAAAATCCGCCAACGCTGCTCCCTTGATGACTCTGGTCGTGCTGAATTCGAGCTGAAACGCTTGCAGTTCTATGTTCCACTCAGCGACCCTTCCAGCTGAGTTAGGGCTCCTGAGCACTCTCTCCAGGGGGTATGACAAGACGACCTTGATGGGGTGACCCTGAAAATAGTGCCGCAGCTTGCGCGAGGCCACCAGTAGTGCGAGGAGGAGTTTCTGAGGCATGGGGTACCGTGCCCTCGCATCCCGCAACACCGTGCTGACGAAGTACACCGGGTGCTCTACGAGGTTGGGTGCATCAGTGCTGGCGGCTCCCTTCAGAGACCATGGCGCTTCTTGAGGCGATGAGGCCTTCTGAGGCTGGCCATCTGGGGGAGGGGCCTCTTCCGCCTCCGGTGCACTCCTCTGCGGCGGCTGATCCTCCTCAGCCGCGGTGGCCGTTTCTGTGGGTCTTTCTTGTTCCTGCTTTGCCTTGTCCCAGGCTGCTGCTGCGGTTTTGATTTGACTCTCCTCTCTAACCGCCACCAGGGCTGCGCTGGCGGAGTACGGAGTGGCGGCGAGGTAAAGCACCAGGGGCTCTTGAGGGCGTGGAGCCACCATGACCGGTGGGCTGGTCAGGTATCTCTTGAGATCCTGGAATGCCTTGTCGGCCTCTTCAGTCCACTCAAAGGGCCCCTTTTTCTTCATTAGCTGGAAGAAGGGCAGCGCTCGTTCCCCCAACTTGGAGATGAAGTGCCCTAGCGCGGTCACGCGCCCAGTGAGCTTCTGCATTTCTCTGAGGGTCTTTGGCGGGCTCATGTCTTCCACCGCCTTGACCTTTTTCGGGTTAGCCTCGATGCCTCGGTGGGACACGAGGAAACCCAAGAGCTTGCCTGAGGGGACTCTGAACACACACTTCTCTGGGTTGAGCCGTAGGTTCACTGCGTTGAGGCTCGCGAAGGTTTCCTCCAGGTCTTGTATCAGGGTCCTGGCCTCCCGATACTTTACCACAATGTCATCGACGTAAGGTTCAACATTCTTCCCGAGCTGCCGGCCCAAGGTGATGTGCATCAGCCGCTGAAAGGTCACCCCTGTGTTACATAGCCCGAATGGCATGCACGTGTAGCAGTACACCCCACACGGGGTTAGGAAGGCTGTCTTTTCGACGTCTTCCACCGCCATCTTGATCTGGTGATACCCAAAAAAGGCATCCAAGAAGCATAGCAGGTCGCATTCCGCGGTGGAATCGACGATCTGGTCGATGCGGGGAAGCGGGAAGGATCTTGCGGGCATGCTTTGTTGAGGTTGGTGAAGTCGACACACATGCGCTCCTTCCCTCCCTTCTTTGGCACAACAACAAGGTTGGCCAACCAATCTGGGTATCGGACCTCGCGAATGACCCCAGCGGCTTCTAATTTGCGGGTCTCTTGAACGATGAAGGCCTGCTTTTCTGTGGACTGCCGCCTGGCCTTCTGCTTCACAGGGCGCATGTTGGGGCACACGTTGAGGTGATGCTCGATTACTCTCCTAGGGATCCCTGCCAACTGGTCAGGCTCCCAAGCGAATACCTTCTTGTTTGCGCGTAGGAACCCGACCAGGGCCTCCTCCTGCTCGGGTTCGAGGTTGGCGCCTATGGTGAAAGTGGCGTTGGTGGACCCGTCCTCGTCGACGGGTATCTGCTTGGTTTCTGCCTTGTCTTGGGTGAACAACTATTTCTTCTTGGCGGGTGCAGCCCCCTTGGGATCGGGGGTCTCTGAGTCGGCGGGTTGCGCTGACGCCGCCGTCTTGAAGGCGAGCTTGAGCACCCGCAGCGCGTCTCCGATGTCCCCGTGCACGGTGAGGACACCGCTGCTCCCGGGCATCTTCATGAGGTTGTACGCCGGGTGCGTCCCGGCCATGAATTGGGCCAGCGCTGGGTAGCCGAGGATGGCGTTGTAGGGGAGGCCGATGGGGGCGATGTCGAAGTCGACCAGCTCCATGCGGAAGTTGTTGTAGGTGCCGAAGGTTACTGGGAGCTGGATCTGTCCCAAGGAGCTGGATGATCCGCCCCCAACGCCTGAGAAGGGCTGGCTGGGTTGCAGTCGTTCCAGGGGTATGCGGAGGAGGTCGAAGGCCTCGACCGAGAGCATGCTGAGGCCCGCACCGCCATCGATGAGAGTTCTGGTGACGGCCACCTGGCAGATGGTGGGGGTGCACAGCATGGGGAGCGCACCCGAGCAGGCCGAGTTGGGAGGGTGGTCCTCCGAGCTGAAGGTCAGGCCGGCCTTGGGCACCGCCCGGTCCGGGAGAGCCCCCTGCCGCGTAGAAGTGGCACTGACCTGGCGGATGAACGACTTGACGTGGTGACTTGTAGGCGGCGCCTGCGAGCCGCCCAGGAGAGCCGCGACGACCGAGGGTGTTGGTGTAGCGCGATGGGCGGGGAAGAGGCTGCGGGGCTCTTCCCAAGAGGCCCCGAAGGCTGCCAGCGGGTGGAGCAGCCATGTGCGCGGAGCGCCGGTGGGGGCCATGGGGAGCCAGTTGGCCATGACCCTATCGTCACCTCCAGCTTCGAGGAGGGCCTCCTCGCTCACCAGCAAAAAGGCTAGCGGATCTATCACGCCGCCGTAGCGCGGCGGCGTCGTTGGCTTGAACTTGTCCAGCCA
Organism: Triticum dicoccoides; assembly: GCF_002162155.2. Classification (NCBI taxonomy): domain Eukaryota; kingdom Viridiplantae; phylum Streptophyta; class Magnoliopsida; order Poales; family Poaceae; genus Triticum; species Triticum dicoccoides. Next base: position 22,765,986 of record NC_041384.1, read on the forward strand.
CCGTACCCATTGCAGGGCTGGGGTCAGGGCTCGGAGCCCCCTGGCCCCCATGCTGGCGCCGGCGGCCGGAGCAGGCGATGCACTACTCATCGCGAGGTAGGCCGTGGCGGTGGCGGAAGAGAAAACTTGCGCTACTCATCGCGAGGCAGGCCGTGGCGGTGGCGGAAGAGAAAACTCCGGTGCATCCCTACCTGGCATGCCAAATGTCGGATTTCGGGTTCCGGCAGACCCTTGAGGTTCGAACACTGGGGTGCGCGCGGAGATTTCGCTTCCTACCTACCTGCACCCCTCCGCCTCGCTAAGATCTAGCTATGGAAAGAACAACACAAGAGACACAGGGTTTATACTGGTTCGGGCCACCGTTGTGGTGTAATACCCTACTCCAGTGTGTGGCGTGGTGGATTGCCTCTTGGGCTGACGATGATGAATGATACAAGGAAGAACAGCCTCGCGAGGGTCTGTCCTTGGCTGGGGCGATGAACTGCTGGGAGGAGTTCAGCCACCCTTCTCTCTCTCTCTCTGGTTGAACCTCTCTCTGGTTGAACCTCTCCTCTTTCTCTCTCAACTAACAACCACCCCCCTCTCTGTGGGTGGTTGGTCCTATTTATAGAGGCCCTGGTCCTCTTCCCAAATATCGAGCAGGAAGGGAGCCAACAATGGCGGGCTAATTTGAAGGGGGACAACTCGTACTAGCTACCTTGACAAAAATAGTCTTCGCCCACACAAAGCTCTAGTGGTGACGCCGTCTTGGGCTCCATGATGACCTCCGTCTTGCAGTCCTCCTGGTCCTGGTCTTGTTGCAAAGAAATGGCAACCTTTGCCTGATGCCTCGGTACTCCGCGGCTGCGCTTGCCCCCTTTGCACCAAAGAGGAAAGGAGGACACTGCGCGGGCTGGCACCCGCCTGGTGCCCTTGGTCGTCATGGCTTGCGTCATGGGCACCTCGTGAGGTACCCCGCCTTGATCTCTCCGCCTCCTCGCGAGCCAGCCTGATGAGGCCGTGCCTGAGGAAGCTCCGTGTCGTCCGCCCCGCGAGGCTTGGCCCCTCGCGAGGGTCTTGGGTCTGTGCTGATGAAGATGGGCCGTGCTGGGCCCCCCTTTGAGCCACGCCGCAGGCCGCAGGCAGGCAAGTCTGGGGACCCCCGTTCCCAGAACGCCGACACAAGCTTAGGCTCTTGCACTCCTTGTTCCATAATCCATCAAATCTTTACCCAAAACTTGAAAACTTCACAACACAAAACTTAAAGTAGAAAATATCGTGAGTTCCGTTAGCGAAAGAGAACAAAAGACCACTTCAAGGTACTGTAATGAACTCATTCTTTATTTATATTGGTGTTATAACTACTATATTCCAACTTCTCTATGATTTATAAACTATTTTACTAGCCATAGATTCATCAAAATAAGCAAACAACACACGAAAAACAGAATCTGTCAAAAACAGAAGAGTCTGTAGTAATCTGTAGCTAGCGCAAGATCTGGAACCCCAAAAATTCTAAACTAAATTTCTGGACGTGAGGAATTTATCTATTAATAATCTGCAAAAAGAATTAATTAAATAGCACTTTCCAAATAAAAATGGCAGTAGTTCTCGTGAGCACTAAAGTTTCTGTTTTTTACAGCAAGTTCAACAAGACTTGCCCCAAGTCTTCCCAACGGTTATACTTGGCACAAATACTAATTAAACACAAAAAACTCAACCAAAACAGAGGCTAGATAAATTATTTATTACTAAACAGGAGCAAAAAGCAAGTAATAAAAATAAAATTGGGTTGCCTCCCAACAAGCGCTATCGTTTAACGCCCCAAGCTAGGCATAACAAGCAAGAATAGATCTAGGTATTGCCATCTTTGGTAGGCAATCCATAAGTGGCTCTCATAATAGATTCATAAGGTAATTTAATTTTATTTCTAGGAAAGTGTTCCATGCCTTTCCTTAATGTAAATTGGAATCTAATATTTCCTTCCTTCATATCAATAATTGCACCAATCATTCTAAGGAAAGGTCTACCAAGAATAATAGGACATGAAGGATTGCAATCTATGTCAAGAACAATAAAATCTACGGGCACATAATTTCTATTTGCAACAATAAGAACATCATTAATTCTTCCCATAGGTTTCTTAATAGTGGAATCCACAAGGTGCTAGTTTAGAGAGCAATCATCAAAATCACGGAAACCTAACAAATCACACAAAGTTTTTGGAATCGTGGAAACACTAGCACCCAAATCACATAAAACATAGCATTCATGATTTTTAATTATAATTTTAATAGTTGGTTCCCACTCATCATAAAGTTTTCTAGGGATAGAAACTTCCAATTCAAGTTTTTCTTCATAAGATTGCATCAAGGCATCAACGATATGTTTAGTAAACGCTTTATTTTGACTATAAGCGTGAGGAGAATTTGGCACGGATTGCAACAAGGAAATACAATCAATCAAAGAGAAATTTTCATAGTTAAATTCCTTGAAATCCATAATAGTGGGTTTAGCAACATCTAGGGTTTTAATTTCTTCAATCCCACTTTTATCAAATTTAGCATCAAGATCAAAAAATTCCGAATTCTTGGAACGCCTTCTACGTAAAGGTGGATCATATTCAGTCCCATCATTATCAAGATTCATATTGCAAAACAAAGAATTAATAGGGGACACATCAATAGCTTTTAGATCTTCATCTTTATTTTCGTAGCAATCCGGTTTAGCGGCCATCCTATTAACTAAGGTAGCTTGCCTATCCGAAATTTCAGCAGTTAACTTCTCAAGATGAGCAATTTGGGATCTTAAACCATCGAATTCTTTAGACATATCATCAAGCTCTTTATTCCTAAAACTCATAAAACTTTTCTGTTCTTTCAGCTCGTTTCTAAAGAAACTATTATGTTCAAATTGCAAGACCATGAAACTCCTGACATTGCTTTCGATCTCTTCTAATATTTTAAGGTGAAGGTCACCAAATTTAGGTAGAGCCATCATGACAAGCAAGCAAACTAACACACAAGAAAACAAAAAGCAAGCGGGCAAAAAGAGGCAAATAGAGAAAGAGATGGAGGATAGAGAGAGAGAGAGGGAAAATAAAACGGCAAGGGTGAAGTGGGGGAGAGGAAAACGAGAGGCAAATGGCAAATAATGTAATGCGGGAGATAAGGGTATGTGATGGGTACTTGGTATGTTGACTTTTGCGAAGACCTCCCCGGCAACGGCGCCAGAAATCCTTCTTGCTACCTCTTGAGCACTGCGTTGGTTTTCCCCTAAGAGGAAGGGATGATGCAGCAAAGTAGCGTAAGTATTTCCCTTAGTTTTTGAGAACCAAGGTATCAATCCAGTAGGAGGCTACGCGCGAGTCCCTCGTACCTGCACAAAACAAATAAATCCTCGCAACCAACGCAAATAGGGGTTGTCAATCCCTATAAGGCAAATTACGAGAGTGAGATATGATAGATATGATAAAGATAATATTTTTGGTATTTTTGTGATAAATATGCAAAGTAAAATAAAGGCAAAGTAAATAACTAGGTAGTAGGAGATCAATATGATAAAGATAGACCCGGGGGCCATAGGTTTCACTAGTGGCTTCTCTCGAGAGCATAAGTATTCTACAGTGGGTGAACAAATTACTGTTGAGCAATTGACAGAATTGAGCATAGTTATGAGAATCTAGGTATGATCATGTATATAGGCATCACGTCCGAGACAAGTAGACCGACTCCTGCCTGCATCTACTACTATTACTCCACTCATTGACCGCTATCCAACATACATCTAGAGTATTAAGTTAAAAACAGAGTAACGCCTTAAGCAAGATGACATGATGTAGAGGGATAGACTCATGCAATATGAATAAAACTGTTCGAAATATGCCCTAGAGGCAATAATAAAATGGTTATTATTATATTTCTTTGCTCATGATAATTGTCTATTATTCATGCTATAATTGTGTTATCCGGAAATCGTAATACATTGTGAATACATAGACCACAACACGTCCCTAGCGAGCCTCTAGTTGACTAGCTTGTTGATCAAAAGATAGTCATGGTTTCCTGACTATGGACATTGGATGTCATTGATAACGGAGTCACATCATTAGGAGAATGATGTGATGGACAAGACCCAATCCTAAGCATAGCTCAAAGATCGTGTAGTTCGTTTGCTATAGCTTTTTCGAATGTCAAGTATCATTTCCTTAGACCATGAGATTGTGCAACTCCCGGATACTGTAGGAGTGCTTGGGTGTGCCAAACGTCACAATGTAACTGGGTGACTATAAAGGTACACTACGGGTATCTCCGAAAGTGTCTGTTGGGTTGGCACGAATCGAGACTGGGATTTGTTACTCCGTATGACGGAGAGGTATCTCTGGGCCCACTCGGTAATGCATCATCATAATGAGCTCAATGTGACCAAGTGGTTGATCACGGGATCATGCATTACGGTACGAGTAAAGTTACTTGCCGGTAACGAGATTGAACGAGGTATTGGCATACCGACAATCGGGTCTCGGGCAAGTAACATACTGATTGACAAAGGGAATTGTATACGGGATTGATTGAATCCTCGACATCGTGGTTCATCCGATGAGATCATCGAGGAGCATGTGGGAGCCGACATGGGTATCCAGATCCCGCTGTTGGTTATTGACCGAAGAGTCGTCTCGGTCATGTCTGCGTGTCTCCCGAACCCGTAGGGTCTACACACTTAAGGTTCGGTGATGCTAGGGTTGTTAAGATATTAGTATACGGTAACCCGAAAGTTGTTCGAAGTCCCGGATGAGATCCCGGATGTCGTGTGGAGTTCCGGAATGGTCTGGAGGTGAAGATTTATATATAGGAAGTCAAGTTTCGGCCATCGGGGAAGTTTCGGGGGTAATCGGTATTGTACCGGGACCACCGGAAGGGTCCCGGGGGTCCACCGGGTGGGGCCACCTATCCCGGAGGGCCCCATGGGCTGAAGTGGGAGGGTAACCAGCCCTTAGAGGGCAGGTGCGCCCCTCCCATGGGCCTCCCCTGCGCCTAGGGTTGGAAACCCTAGGGGTGGGGGCGCCCCACTTGGCTTGGGGGGCACTCCACCCCCCTTGGCCGCTGCCCCCCTTGGAGATTGTATCTCCTAGGGCCGGCGCCCCCCTTGGGGTCCTATATATAGTGGGGGGGGGGAGGGCAGCCGCACCCTAGCCCCTGGCGCCTCCCTCTCCCTCCCGTGACACTCCTCCCTCTCCCTGAGCTTGGCGAAGCCCTGCCGAGATCACCGTTGCTTCCACCACCACGCCGCTGTGCTGCTGGATCTTCATCAACCTCTCCTTCCCCCTTGCTGGATCAAGTTGGAGGAGACGTCTTCCCAACCGTACATGTGTCGCGGAGGTGCCGTCCGTTCGGCGCTAGGTCATCGGTGATTTGGATCACGATGAGTATGACTCCATCAACCCCGTTCTCTTGAACGCTTCCGCGCGCGGTCTACAAGGGTATGTAGATGCACTCCCCTATCCCTCGTTGCTAGATGACTCCATAGATTGATCTTGGTGATGCGTAGAAAATTTTAAAATTCTGCTACGTTCCCCAACAAAAACCCCATCTTGTTATCCTCGATGGCAACAATACAATACGTGCCTTGCTGCCCCTACTGTCACTGGGAAAGGACACCGCAAGATTGAACCCAAAGCTAAGCACTTCTCCCGTTGCAAGAAAGATCAATCTAGTAGGCCAAACCAAACTGATAATTCGAAGAGACTTGCAAATATAACCAATCATGCATAAAAGAATTCATAGAAGATTCAAATATTATTCATAGATAGACTTGATCATAAACCCACAATTCATCGATCTCAACAAACACACCGCAAAAAGAAGATTACATCGAATAGTTCTCCACAAGAGAGGGGGAGAACATTGTATTGAGATCCAAAAAGAGAGAAGAAGCCATCTAGCTACTAACTATGGACCCGTAGGTCTGAGGTAAACTACTCACACTTCATCGGAGAGGCTATGGTGTTGATGTAGAAGCCCTCCGTGATCGATGCCCCCTCCGGCGGAGCTCCAGAACAGGCCCCAAGATGGGATCTCGTGGATATAGAAAGTTACGGCGGTGGAATTAGGGTTTTGGCTCCGTATCTGATCATTTGGAGTACGTGGATATATATAGGATGAAGGAGTACGTCGGTGGAGCAACAGGGGGCCCACGAGGGTGGAGGGCATGCCTGGAGTAGGCAGGCGCGCCCCCTACCTCGTGGCCTCCTCTCTTGTGCCTTGACGTAGGGTCCAAGTCTCCTGGGTCTTATTCGTTGAGAAAATCACGTTCCCAAAGGTTTCATTCTGTTTGGACTCTGTTTGATATTCCTTTTCTTCGAAACCCTAAAACAGGCAAAAAAACAGCAATTCTGGGCTGGGCCTCCGGTTAATAGGTTAGTCCCAAAAATAATATAAAAGTGGATAATAAAGCCCAATAATGTCCAAAATAGTAGATAATATAGCATGGAGCAATCAAAAATTATAGATACGTTGGAGACGTATCACCCTCCTCCCATCATCTTCATCGATGAAGAAGAACAGGAGGTGCAGATGCTGCCAAATCATCCCACCGAAGTGAAGCAGGAGGTACGACGGTCAGGCCGTTTAGCAGGGCAGGCGCCTAAGTTTCACATTCAGTTTCGTCAGTCTTATTCAGTGTTGGCTAGTGTCAGTTATCCTCAGACTATTTGGTGATATCTATCTATGTAATGCTATCTATGTTGCATCCTCAGACAATATGTGTTATCTATGCTACCTCCTATGTAATGCAAGTTTCAGTTTCATTTTCATTTTCATTTTCAGTGTTGTTTGGTGTTACTAGATTCAAGTGTAAGTATTAGCAACAACTACCTAGCAGTAACAAATTGCAGATGTAGATATAACAACATCTGGATAATATGGTTCAGGGGGCATTACAAATAGGATTATCTTAGAGCATTACAAATCAGGGGCATTACAACACCCAACAACACAACCAAAATGATCTGAAACCATAGGTAGTTAAAGGGAGTTCATATTAATACTAAGATGCATATCTGCATCAGATTCTAGTACTAGGCCAGTTATATATATAGGCCTCATATTCACTTACCAACCATAGGTACCACTTCACTCCTCCATGACAACTTCTTTGATCTTGTCTAGCTTTTCTTTGCACCCATGACCAGCCTTCAAGAGCTCAGCAATGATATGCTCGAGCTTCTTCTTCTCTTCTTTAAGGAGGTCTCTCTCCACTTGTATCTCCTTCATGGCTTTCCTGGTGTTTTGAATGATATCAACTTGACTCTGCAGGATGCACCTCTGTTCTTTCTTGAGCTTAAGCTTCTCCATTTCAACCTCAATCTTTGCCTGCTGCTCAAGCTGATGCTTCTTCTCCTTAAGTTCATTGATTTCATGGCTTGTGTAATCCATGTCATGGGATTTCTGCCCATCCTGGTAATCAAACAACTTGAATACATCATCCACAAGCTGACTGTACTGATTGCCAAGAGAATCCAGCTCCTTCTTCAGTTTCTCAACCTCTATCTCATGAGCCTCTGTGTCTTGGACTCTACCAAGGTTCTCTTCATGATACATATCCCATAGCTTGGTTAAGCACCTTTGCAAAATTACAGGCCAAGGGGCATCTACCCACTCTAAAAGACCACGGTTCACACCATCTGAAAATTCAGTTAAATTTACAGTGAGCTTTATTCTTCATTAACAAACATATTCACAATAACAAATCATAAAAAATAGTCATATATCTAGTTACACTACACTAGCTAACTCTATACTACAAATTATAAATCGGTGCTATGTTTTCATTGCTCTTTGCTACAAGTACATAATTTAGACATAGCAATGTTCTTATAATTAAGCAAAAATGAGAAAAGCAGCAGCATTATTCAAAAAAGCACAAAATGAATCAATCACAGCCATGACAACTTGGTTCATTACCTCAGTTGCACATCCTATGAATCTCCTGCCAGTTTCAGTGCCTTCAAATGCCACAAATTTGCCTGCCCTCTGCCTGTGCAGGATGCACCTACGGTCAGATTCAGTAATAAGCCCAGAAAAGCTTGGATCTATCACAGTATCTGGAGTTTGCTGCAGCAGGAAATACATATATATCAACTAGAGCTCACATATATGAACTTAAATGGAGAAATCCCAATCGTTCTTCAAACCCTAACCCTAACCCTAGCAGATGAGAGAAGAGACTGAGCTGACTCACAAAATACTCCATCGGCATGCTACTGAACTCGTTCATGTACTCATCATCGTCAGAGCTCTCGTTGCTGTTGGCCCACGATGTCATGGTCGCGGCGTCGCCGGAGTGCGAGAAGAAGAAGAGAAGCAGAGGCGCGGAGTGAGTGAGTGAGCTCGGGGGAGAGTGAGGTGGGGAGGACGACTAGCTAGCCGGTCGGCCAGGTTAGTCCTGGTCCGACCGGGCCTGACCGACCCGCGCGGCTAACGGGCGTCAGGCGAGCGCCGTTAGCCATTAGCGCAACCGCCGTCCTGACCGGTGGGCCGGGTCTGTCAGAAATGCGTTTAAAACGCTTCAATCGGTCATCAAGTCGATCTGGTAGTTTTTTGTCACGAAATTAGCGCTAAACTGGACTTTTTGGTCAGTTTTCAAAATGTGGTAGTTCTATGGGACGGATACGTGAAATGTGGTAGTTTTTTTGTTAATTACTCAGAAAATAGAAGTTGGAATCTAGGTATCCGGGTTTTAGTTTGGTGTAAAAGCAGACAATTTTTTTTACTACCTCGAACCTTCTTTTCCCTCAGCTAAAACTGTTTTTGGTAACCAAATTTTAGGCTAGTTGGTGGAGATGCTTTTAGATGGGTTGCTTGACCCAATTGTCTGCAATCTTTTCCCTTCTTTTAATTTCTTTTTACTAACGCCTCACGCACATAAATGAACTATCTGCAGAAAGGATCTATAATTTATACTTTTACAAACAAGAAACATGTGTTTTTTTATCAGACAAAACAATGCAGAATCATATGCAAGTCTCAATTTATCAATGACGGCAATAGGTCTTTATAATGCATCTGCAAAACCACGATTATGCTTTACATTGTGCTGATAGCAACATTTCACATTACTATGTCTGTGTATCAATATAGCCGTCCGTGACTTGGAGCTAGCGCTAAACTCTATTGCATTGCTCATGCTGAGACAAGCAAAAGTTCAAAACCAGCGATACATGCAAACACACGGAGACGCACAGGAACCTTGTTTTACATGTACACAACTTGTGACCTTGGATCTGTCACTTAATGACTTTAGTTGGCACAAAGGGAAAGTGGTAGTATTGTTTTTCTCATTGTACTAGCCGAAGATGCTCGAGATGTTGGTCATGACATGTCAAGAGATCACTATGAGTCAGCATACCTTTGCTAATTTGCTGATTGATGCAAAGCTAGAAACATTGCATGTTTTTGTTATGCTTGTTGATAGAGCAATTATTACCTGTTTATTTTCAAAATAGAACAGAGACACGCATACATGTACCACCACACACTTATACATCGCCTACAGATGAATGGATTCGTTGAGCAATTATCGCTAGCGATAGCGTCAGGGATCTCATCTCCAATAATGTGACGTTTGCTAGTTGTCGACTTTGCGACGTCGTATTCGTGCATGAAGGTGAAAGAAGAGTAAGATAGATAGACCACACAAATAAACCACTTACTATCGGAGAAAAACGAGACTTTGATATTTGACCATATTTATGATAAGCTGATAACTGTCATGGGCGGAACAGGCTGATCTTTATTTTTTTGCGAGATGGAACGGGCTGACCAAGGTGCATGCTCGCTCTGGTAACATCATAGCAGCAAAAGTGTACTCAACTCATGAAAGAAAAATCAAATGTTACAAGTTTCTCTAAATCGTACACCCTCCATAAAGAAATATAAAAGCTTGTAAACTACTACTCCCTCCGATTCAAATTAATTGAAGCAGGTTCTATATGATGTAAGAAAGAGAGAGTGGTACGGTCGATGTGTGGTCAGTTGTACGTATCTACTCCCTCCGTTCCTAAATATTTGTCTTTCTAGACATTTCAAATGACTACTACATACGAATGTATATAGACATATTTTAGAGTGTAGATTCACTTATTTTACTTTGTATGTACTCATTTATTGAAATGCCTAAAAAAACAAGTATTTAGAAATGGAGGGAGTACATGGGACGGCAAAGGAGCGAAGCTGCCTCTCTACACAAGGTCTTCCACCCAGCGATCGACAGCACAACGCAAAAAAACAACAAAACATAGAGGTCAGTACTGAATGATCCATCAGGATAACTATTGTGTTCACTGTTAAAGATGCCCTGTGATTACTGTAGCCACAGTGTCATATATCAAATCGGTACATATTTGCCGGTTGCTGCCGAAAAAAAGATGCTAGTGTACTAGGCTACTAGAACCAGTACTCTGTAGCCTGAACAATGCTCCAATTTATCGACTGCTACTCACTCTGTTCTTAAATATTTGTCTTTTTAAAGATTTTAAATGAATTATCACATATGGATATATAGATATATTTTAGGGTGTAAATTCACTCAGTTTGCTCCGTATGTAATCACTTGCTAAAATTTTTAGAAAGATAAATATTTAGAAAAGGAGGGAGCATTTGCTGACGGCGTGTCGTTAGTTAGGCAACGGACCTATGGACCCACGGCTGTTAAAACAAACCTTCTTGACCTGGCTAGAGTCAAGTTCACATGTTTGTGCGCCAGCCTGGTCATGGGCCCACCATTCCAGTGATGCCAGCGATGACCTGGGGCTCCAAAGCGTGCTGATGTCATCGGTGAAGGGAGCGCGTGATGTCACACATGGCTACCGTTGTTCTTACAGATTTTTCGTGACATGCCTCAGCCTTCCACACGCCCGTCTTCCTGCCCTCAAGGCGAGGATGCAAACTGAACATAGCTCAAATGATTAGGTTTCTTGTTGTGAAACCAGTCTATTAGAATTCAAGTTTTAGATTTGATGTCATTCAAAAAGAAATATTGCACTAGTTATAAGGGAAAACAGATAAAAGCCTAAACAATTTGTCCCTGTTTATGAGGGAAACTGAGGCGAAAACCGTACAAATGACAAGGATAAGGCCTCCTTTGGTTCATAGGATTGAAAAATCATAGGAATAGAAAAGTCATAGGAAATGAGATGACATGCATCTCAAATCCTATGCATAGAAATAGAAAAGGAGATGCCATTTGATTCACACCATATGATTTTTTCCATTAAGTCTAGGTTAATGTTTATTTTTCTATGAAATGTGAAGGATAGAAAGAATTCCTCCATAGGAATAGGATTTCATTCCTACAAACCAAAGAGCTCTGAAGGAATTTTTCCTATAAAAATCCTATCCTATGAAAATCCTAGAAAATTCCTCCAAACCAAAGGAGGCCTAAAAGAAGATGAGAAAATTGGCGTCCAGGACAGAGCATTACTTAGCTAGCAGATAGAAGGACCATCACCACACGAGACACAAGTAGATATGGGATGTCGTCGTTCAAACAACCGACAACACCGGTGTGCATACCGAAACCCTGATGCAACACATGAGCATCCATAATCAACGAGTGCCACAACATCAGTGGCGGATCCAGGATTTCAAGTCACCCGGGGCGAGCATTTAACCTAAGAAATGTGAAGGTATATGCACTCGAAAATCAACATAACTAATGGTTCAAAGTAGTTCAAGATTCTCAACATTACATGATGTAACCACCAAAAATCAACATAAAAATTTATTGGTTTCATTTTCTTATAGATTAGCTCACACATGGACACTTCACCATGTATGTCCAGCGTTGAGAGCAGTATGCATGACACGTTGCTGGAGGAGCCTCATAGGGAGCATGATTTGCAAGACACGTTGATGAATTTTTTTTTTGTAAACCAAAACCCCACACTCCCGGGAAGGACCCCGTCCTGCCATGTAGTGCTATGGGCTGCCCTAAGTCGACCTGATGGCCCCTAGGGTCTCGAGATTCCCCGCCCTATAACGAAAAGAACAACCAAGAACGAAGGAGAAGAAAACTAGGGTAAAGAAGAAAAGATAAAAAATAAAAAGAGATAAATTGATACATCGATTGCGTATTGTTCAATTAGCCAACACCTCTCATCTACTTACGAGGCGGTAGGACTTCCCGTAAAAAAAGACTTCAAATCCCTAGGATTGGAACCCCACACATTGCAGCTACCCGGGGCGGCTGCCCATACCTGCCCCTACGGTGGCGCCGCTCCTGCATAGCATGACCACATGCTCCACCAGGAAGGGCAAGAATTGGAAGCAAATGTTCGCCGTGAGAGCTCCATGAACACGAACCTTGGTTGGGAGGTCCACCACGCATGTCCCATAAACATGACATGTAATAGTCAAGTCATGTAAAAAGAGAGCATGATTTCGACGCTGACCAAACTATATATAATTGTTCATTGAAGGAACCGACGACATTCGCTTCAAGCAACCTAGTCTGTCTAAACTTTTGTGGTTTATGCCTTTAATCAATCTGGTGTGCTAATATATTTGCATTTGATGCTTACGCGAATATATTTAGGGAAGTTTTATCAAAACATATTTGCAATATCACAAAATCAATAAAAACAATTTAAAATAATGTAACCAGGTCTATCATCATCATTGATAAAAACATCAGTATGAAATCTGCATGTTATCTAATTTGCACAAAAATTAAGAGATGATTATGATATAACTTTTGGTTTCATCAAGAGGCTTTGTTGCTGGTGTTTGTTTTAGTTTCCACTCTTATGTTGTCATGATTTTATTTGATAAATAAAGCCAATTAACGGGTAAAAAGGAAATCACGGGAGAGGTATTTCATGTTCATAATTGCAATCTTGGTGCGAATCATTCGACATTATTTTGTATTGTTTCCACGTCCTCAGGAAGGGTTGATTCATTTAACCAATCTAGTGTGTCTAAATATTTGCATGTCAATGCTTACGACACTATGGGCTTATTTGGTTTTGCAGCCTAAGGTTGCCACATCTAACCTTAGTCGTGCCATAACATCATAGGCATGTGTTTGGTTAATTGTCACACTTGTGGCTCGCCACATTTTTCTAGCTACATGATCCATATGTTATAGGTTTAGTTTTTTGCTAAATCTTGTCACACTTGTGGTGGCCATTTTGTTAGCCACACTTTTTGCGGCAGCCACACTTTATCTAAGTTTAGTGGCGGCAAAATTAGTCATGAACCAAATAGGCCCTATGTACACTATACGTAGGCATTTAAAAAAATCTTTGTCTAGAAAATAAGAAAATCAATAGAATTTTTTAAGATGGTCCATCATTGAAGGTAAAAATCATGGGTATGAAATCTGCAATTTATTTAGCTCATCACAAACAGTAATTAAGAGACAATATTACTCCTCACATCCCAAAATAAGTGATTCAATTTTATACTGTACTGACTTGTCCCAAAATAAGTGACTTAACTTTACTACAAAGTTAGTATAAAGTTGAATCACCTATTTTGAGATGGAGGGAGTATATAACTTTTGGTCTTTACCATGAAGCTTTGTCGCCGGTGTTTGTTTTAGTTTATTTTCTTGTGTTATCAGTTGTCATGTCTTTATCAGATTAATAAACCAGTGAATGGATAAACAGAGAAATCGCAGCGAGAGCATTTCACTTTCACAAGTGCAGCCTTGCCAGGAATCATTCGACAGATTTCTCTAATCTTTCCATGCCACCCACCATGAGATGTAGCCAGAAGGAAGAAGATGGTGGGATTCCCGCGAACCAAGTGGCCAACTTGAGAAACGTTTTTATCATACCAAACGATCAACTCGTCCATTGATTAGTTGCATTGTCGATTATCACACCATCGCGAGTGGATTCCATAAAGAAATTGAGCGATACCCCACAAAAAAAGTTGGGCGATGACCGAGGGATCGATATATGACCCACAAACTAAACTAAGGCAGTGTTCGGCAACCCACCAGCTCCTCAAAATACGAGGAGTTGCGGAGTGGAGAGACTGCAGCTCCGTATTGTTTAACTGTAGCTCCGCCCTGCTCCCGGAGTGGAGCGGCGGAATGGAGAGACTTCGAACAGGGCTTAAGACGACCGTCGCTAGATCTTGGTTTTGTAGTGGCCGGTAATGCAGCGACAGTCTCCACCAGTGGTGTATTCGGTGGCATCAGACGTCAGGTCCATGACGAGAATTCCTAATCAGGATAAAAGGTAAAATGAATATATAGTACAAGAAGGGACAGCCATGACGATGACATTTTCTCTCTGCCTGTCTGCGGGTGGATGGGTGTATGCGCATTTTGCAATGCCTTTCTCTCCCTTTGTGCGAGTCGATGGGTGCATGTGCATTTTACAATGTCTTGGATAGTGCCGGCAGTAACTACTGTACTAAAAAAATATTGCTTCCCATGACGTCTTGTCGTGGAAAATTCGCAAATTGCAGAGAAAACGGGCCGAGCAAGCTGTGTGCGAAGCCGTCGGTTTAGCCCAGCCTAGCGCGTGAAGCTAAAGTAACTGTCGTACATGGTGTGTTGATCACATACCGAAACGAATGTCGATCGGGTGGCATTTCCTTGACGTTTGCTTTGAGATTTTTTTCTCCTTCTGGTTTCGTTGAAGATTTTGGTAGAGAAGTGAACACGTATCCACTAGATTTTGGTTGACAGTCGTCGATGCACTCCCATCTATCGAATCAGATCGCAAAAATCAAGCTAGCTTCAGACCCATCAGCCATCGGATGGACGCAACGCATCTTGTTTTGCACTGTTGGTGCATCTTTGAACGTTCAACATCTAGCAAAGGAACAGCAGTGAGCAGTGGGCTGAGCCCCCGCTGGCCGGCCCTTTTCCCGTTGGAGCCGGACCAACACGAGCCAATGATCGACTCGATCGCCGTACAAGGTTACCCGTGCATCGCCACGCAATTTCATTTGGTCGCGGTGGTTTACACCTGCAGTAGCTACTCTTGCGAGCAGGATGGGTGGTGGTGTTCAGCCACTTTCATGTCCAATAATAATGCATGGTTTTTATTTTACGTGCATTTTGTTGTGGTCAATGCATAAACTATATATAACTGATGGAAAGGGACTGGTAATATATTTCAACATCGATAACAATGAACTAAGGCTGGTCATAGTGGGAGTAACATAGGTAGTAACATAGATGCCACATAAGCAAAAATGGTGATGTGGCAAGTAGTTAATGAGGAGAGAGGCAAATAGAGTAACATAATATGTTACCATCACATAGCGGTTTCCAATGCATAATGAGTCTACAAAGTAATAAATGAAGGCAACTATGTTACCACACCTATGACACTACCCACTATGAAGGTAGTAACATAGACTAGTAACATATGTATGTTACTAGTCTAAGTTACTCCCCACTATGACCAGCCTAAGAGCAAGTACAATAGAGCTGAGTCAGCTGGCTATAAGAAATAAATTAGTATATTCTTGCTTAGTTGGAGGAAAGAGAAGAAGAGAGAGAAGGGAAGCGGGCTCTTGGTGAAAAGCCAGCTCTAGCACGTGCTCCTAGGCACTTTGTGAGAGTGAAAGGTGGGCCATATAATAAAAAAGTAGTACACTCTTCTAATCAACTATTGTACATATTGGCTATAAGATGGGCTATAGATAACATGGCAATAGCTTATAGCCAGCAGTTGGCTATACTATTAACCATGCTCTAAGACGACCGCGGCCTCCTCCAACTTTGAATGCCGCTATACTAATTCTAAGCTAGCGAACTCCACGCCATCATACGTCAGCTGATCAGCTCCATGATGAGAGCACACCCTCTTATTTTTTTAAAGGGCTTCCATCCGATTTCGTTTATCAGAAACCAACTTTTTCGTGGAACGACTGCTCTTGTATGATACAGATACCGCGTCCAGTTGGTGAGGTGAGCGCGTGTTGCTTGCTTGCTTCGCATGGTATCTTGCCGTGGGAATTCCGCAAACTGCATACGACCGCGCAGACGTAGGCAGCATGACGAAATTCCAGAGCTACGCCCGTGTCCCGTGTCATGGTCATGGAATGAATCATTGGTGTGCACCGGCAAGATGGCATCAGTCTGGGTGTTGTTTTGCACTGCTGGGGCGTCTTTGAAAGTTCAACGTCTACTACTTCCAACAAAGGAACAGCAGTGACAGTGAGCAGAGCCCCCGCCGGGTGTAGCTAGGCCGACCTTTTCCCGTTGCAGGCCAGACCAGCGCGAGTCCTTGTAGTTGTAGGAGTAGCTTGTACTCATCGCCACGAAACTTCATTTGGCCGCCGTGCTTTCCACCTGCAGTAGTTACTACTGGTGCACGTGCAAGGCGTTCTCGTGAGCAGTAGGTTTACGTGGCTTCTTTTCTTCCGGCGCACTCGCTCGTCCAGAGTCCGGAGTCCAGACATAAACTCGCCCACCCCTCACGCCACGCACCAAGGAGAGGCAAGCAAGCTGTAACGGCTGCCCGGCGAAGGTGAGTGGTGACCATGGACGTGGCGAGCAGCACGGCCAAGCGCAAGCGCTCGTCCGCCGAAGCCCCGGCCCCCGTCGGCGTCGACGACGTGTCCGACACCGAGGTCGAGGAGTTCTACGCCATACTCCGCCGCATGCGGGACGCCTCCCGCCGGCTCGCCTCGGGCGGGGTCGCCGCCGCCAGGGCCCGCGCCCCGGCTCCGGCCCCGCGCGCGCCGGCCTGGTGCCCCAGCTTCTCCTGGGAGGACTTCGCCCCGACACCGCCGCCTGCCCCGCAGCAGCAACTGCCCGCAGACGAGCGCGTCGCCGAGAACGCCACGCCGCCGCGGCGGCCCGTCCCCCGCGGCCTCGACCTCAACGCCGAGCCGGAGCCGGAGGTCACCCCCTCGTAGAGGCGCGAGGACGACGAGCCCTGGGACGGACGGACAGACGTGGGCGAGCTGGCCGGCGACGATACTCTCCTCTCCTCTGTACCACCCACCGCCCGGCCGGCCGGTGCTTTTTTAGCAAACTGATCATCTTCATCTGTTAATTTACTTTACCGGTGGTAATTCGGTATGTTTAAACGAACGTTACTATACTACGTAGCACTGTAGTTGTACGAGTACTCTCTTTCTTGGCCGCGTACATTTGTACGTGATGCCTCTCGCTGTCTTGCTTGTGTGAACAAGGGAGACCTGTCACAAGAGTCCATTGAGACTGCTGTATTCTACTAACATTGCTTCATTATTAGTGCCTGCTTGACTTCCAAGGAATTCTAACTTACAGCTTTAACCACAGCTCTGCTACTGCCAAGGCCACGTCTAGAACAAAGTAAAGGCATAGGAATTTTGGAGAACAGGATCCATGTAGGAAATTTCCTTTTGGTGCAATTTGGAACAAAGGAATTGCTATCTTGCATTATTTCGAAATTCCTATGGAATGGGCTATTCCATAGAATTTCGGAAATGTTAACGCCCACACGTGTGGGCGTTGATCATCTCGATCACACGCATTCATCACCGTCCAGTACTATATGCACGAATCTTGACACAATCTGGCTGATTTTCTGTGCCACGTAGGACAAGGCGTGTGTGTGGTGTGTGACATAGTTCGCCCACACATCCGTTTTACCACACGGAGGGGCCAGTGTGTGGGCGTTTAGCAGTTCACCCACACACCAGTTTTCAGTCACGCACAAGGGCTGGTGTGTGGGCATTTGCCATCTCGCCCACACGCCCATCTCCTCTCCCACGCGTAAGCTGCTAGTTGCCATGTGTTTTTGCAGCGCACATGGCAACTGCCTCTAGTGTGCTTTATAAGCAGGTGGCAACTCTCTTTTTTTACCTGAGTTGCCATGTGTTTTTGCAGGGTACACGGCAACTGTCTAGTGTGCACGTAAGCAGATGGCAACTGTCTTTTACCGAGTTGCCATGTGTTTTTGCATGGTACATGGCAACTGCCCCAACGTGCACGTACATGACAACCGCCCTAACATGCATGTAAGCAGATGGCAACTCTTCCTTTTTACATGGCAACTGCCCTAGCATACTTGTGAGCACATGACAACTCTCTCAACTGCCTAGTGTTAGTATGTGGCAACTCCTAAAGTTATGAAATCATGGCAACTACATTAGATCAGACCATACATGGCAACTGCAGTTGAGCAACCATGGCAACTGCAGTTGTCCGACATGGCAACCGTAGTTCAGCGACATGGCAACTGTAGATAAACAAACATGGATGAGGGTCTGGACCATGGCAACTGCGGGCGCGTGGTGGGCGTCACGCGTCGCGTGCGGGACCAGAAGGGTACGAGGCCGGACATACGGGCGTGTGGGCGTTATCAACTTCGCCCACGCACGCGTGTGAGAGGGTTCAGGAGGGAAAAAAAGATGTGTGTAGGCATTAGTTATTTTGCCCATACGTAGGTGTGTGAGCTGGTTGCTGTCCATATCACACGAGGCGTGTGGCACAACTATCCGATACACCACACGTGTGGCAGTTATCGTGACTCTTCCTATGATTTTCTTGTGTGCCATCCAGACGACATTTTTGCTGTTTTCCTGTGACTTTAGTTCTTGTAGGAATGCAGGATACATGGCACCTTAGTTTCTGCGTTTTTCTATTGCTGCATTTTGATTTCCTGGATTCCAACCGGGGCCCAAGTCTGGGATTTGGAGTCCTGAATTATTTATTCATTTTCATTTACTTTCCACAAGAATGGTTTATTTTTCTTTTGAATAATTACAACTAAAAAAAGGTAGGGTTTCAGAGATTTTTTTCCTTTTAAATAAGGGAATTACTACTCGTTCTCGCAAAAAAAGAATAATTATTACTCCCCCTTGTTGGAAATATGCCCTAGAGGCAATAATAAAAGCATTATTATTATATTTCCTTGTTCATGATAGTTGTCTTTATTCATGCTATAATTGTGTTATCCGGAAATCGTAATACATGTGTGAATAACAGACATCAACATGTCCCTAGTGAGCCTCTAGTTGACTAGCTCGTTGATCAACAGATAGTCATGGTTTCCTGACTATGGACACTGGATGTCATTGATAACGAGATCACATCATTAGGAGAATGATGTGATGGACAAGACCCAATCCTAAACATAGCACAAGATCGTATAGTTCGTTTGCTAGAGTTTTCCAATGTCAAGTATCTTTTCCTTAGACCATGAGATCGTGTAACTCCCGGATACCGTAGGAGTGCTTTGGGTATGCCAAACGTCACAACGTAACTGGGTGACTATAAAGGTAGACTACGGGTATCTCCGAAAGTGTCTGTTGGGTGACATGGATCAAGACTGGGATTTGTCACTCCGTATGACGGAGAGGTATCACTGGGCCCACTCGGTAATGCATCATCATAATGAGATCAGAGTGACCAAGTGTCTGGTCACGGGATCATGCATTATGGTACGAGTAAAGTGACTTGCCGGTAACGAGATTGAACGAGGTATTGGGATACCGACGATCGAATCTCGGGCAAGTAACATATCGATAGACAAAGGGAATAGCGTACGGGGTTGATAGAATCCTCGACATCGTGGTTCATCCGATGAGATCATCGTGGAGCATGTGGGAGCCAACATGGGTATCCAGATCCCGCTGTTGGTTATTGACCGGAGAGTCGTCTCGGTCATGTCTGCTTGTCTCCCGAACCCGTAGGGTCTACACACTTAAGGTTCAGTTACGCTAGGGTTGTAGGGATATGTATATGCAGTAACCCGAATGTTGTTCGGAGTCCCGGATGAGATCCCGGACGTCACGAGGAGTTCCGGAATGGTCCGGAGGTAAAGATTTATATATGGGAAGTCCTGTTTCGGGCATCGGGACAAGTTTCGGGGTTATCGGTATTGTACCGGGACCACCGGAAGGGTCCCGGGGGTCCACCGGGTGGGTCCACCTGTCCCGGGGGGGCCACATGGACTGTAGGGGGTGCGGCTTGGCCTAATGGGCCAAGGGCACCAGCCCCACATAGGCCCATGCGCCTAGGGTTTAAGGGGGCAAGAGTCCTAGGAGGGTAAGGCACCTCCTAGGTGCCTTGGGGGGGAGGGAAACCCCCCTTGGCCACCGCACCCCCTAGGAGATTGGATCTCCTAGGGCCGGCCACCCCCCCTTGGCACCCCTATATATAGTGGGGGAGAGGAGGGACTTCATACCTGAACGCCCTGGCCTTTGGTTGCCTCCTTCTCCCTCCCCAACACCTCCTCCACCTCCATAGTGCTTAGCGAAGCTCTGCCGGAGTACTGCAGCTCCATCAACACCACGCCGTCGTGCTGCTGCTGGTGCCATCTCCCTCAACCTCTCCTCCCTCCCTTGCTGGATCAAGAAGGAGGAGACGTGGCTGTTCCATACGTGTGTTGAACGCGGAGGTGCCGTCCGTTCGGCGCTGGTCATCGGTGATTTGAATCACGTCGAGTACGACTACATCATCACCATTCTTTTGAACGCTTCCGTGCGCGATCTACAAAGGTATGTAGATGCATCCAATCACTCGTTGCTAGATGAACTCCTAGATGATCTTGGTGAAACGAGTAGGAAAATTTTTGTTTTCTGCAACGTTCTCCAACAGTGGCATCATGAGCTAGGTCTATGCGTAGTTCTTCTTGCGCGAGTAGAACACAATTTGTTGTGGGCGTAGATTTGTCAACTTTCTTGCCGTTACTAGTCCTTTCTTGCTTCAGCGGTATTGTGGGATGAAGCAGCCCGGACCAACCTTACACGTACGCTTACGTGAGACCGGTTCCACCGACTAACATGCACTAGTTGCATAAGGTGGCTGGCGGGTGTCTGTCTCTCCTACTTTAGTTGGAGCGGAATCGATGAACAGGGTCCTTATGAAGGGTAAATAGAAGTTGACAAATCACGTTGTGGCTTTAACGTAGGTAAGAAAACGTTCTTGCTAGAACCCTAATTCAGCCACGTAAAACTTGCAACAACAATTAGAGGACGTCTAACTTGTTTTTGCAGCAAGTGGTTTGTGATATGATATGGCCAAAGTTGTGATGAATGATGAATGATCTATATGTGATGTATGAGATGTTCATGCTATTGTAATAGGAATCACGACTTGCATGTCGATGAGTATGACAACCGGCAGGAGCCATAGGAGTTGTCTTTATTCTTTTATATGACCTGCGTGTCATCAAAAACGCCATGTAAATTACTTTACTTTATTGCTAAACGCGTTAGCCATAGTAGTAGAAGTAATAGTTGGCGAGCAACTTCATGGAGACACGATGATGGAGATCATGATGATGGAGATCATGGTGTCAAGCCGGTGACAAGATGATCATGGAGCCCCAAGATGGAGATCAAAGGAGCTATGTGATAATGGCCATATCATGTCACGTTTATTATTTGATTGCATGTGATGTTTATCATGTTTTGCATCTTGTTTACTTAGAACGACGGTAGTAAATAAGATGATCCCTCACAATAAATTCAAGAAGTGTTCCCCCTAACTGTGCACCGTTGCGACAGTTCGCTGTTTCAAAACACCACGTGATGATCGGGTGTTTTATTCAGACGTTCACATACAACGGGTGTAAGACAGATTTACACATGCAAACACTTAGGTTGACTTGACGAGCCTAGCATGTACAGACATGGCCTCGGAACACAGAAGACCGAAAGGTCGAGCATGAGTCGTATAGAAGATACGATCAACATGAAGATGTTCACCGATGTTGACTAGTCCGTCTCACGTGATGATCGGACACGGTCTAGTTAACTCGGATCATGTAATACTTAGATGACTAGAGGGATGTCTAATCTAAGTGGGAGTTCACTAATAATTTGATTAGTTGAACTTAATTATCATGAACTTAGTCTAAAATCTTTGCAATATGTCTTGTAGATCAAATGGTCAACGTAGTCCTCAACTTCAACGCGTTCCTAGAGAAAACTAAGCTGAAAGACGATGGCAGCAACTATACGGACTGGGTCCGGAACCTGAGGATCATCCTCATAGCTGCCAAGAAAGATTATGTCCTACAAGCACCGCTTGGTGACGCACCCGTTCTCCCTGCGGAACAAGACGTTATGAACGCTTGGCAGGCACGTTTCGATGACTACTCCCTCGTTCAGTGCGGCAATGCTTTACAGCCTAGAGCCGGGGCTCCAAAAGCGTTTTGAGAGACATGGAGCATATGAGATGTTCGAGGAGCTGAAAATGGTTTTCCAAGCTCATGCCCGGGTCGAGAGATATGAAGTCTCCGACAAATTCTTCAGCTGTAAGATGGAGGAAAACAGTTCTGTCAGTGAGCACATACTCACTATGTCTGGGTTGCATAACCGCTTGACTCAGCTGGGAGTTAATCTCCCGGATGATGCAGTCATTGACAGAATCCTCCAGTCGCTTCCACCAAGCTACAAGAGCTTTGTGATGAACTTCAATATGCAGGGGATGGAAAAGACCATTCCTGAAGTATTTGCTATGCTGAAATCAGCGGAGGTAGAAGTCAGGAAGGAACATCATGTGTTGATGATCAATAAAACCACTAAGTTCAAGAAAGGCAAGGGTAAAAAGAGCTTCAAGAAGGACGGCAAGGAGGTTGCCGTGCCCGGCAAGCAAGCTGCCGGGAAGAAGCCAAAGAATGGAGCCAAGCCCGAGACTGAGTGCTTTTATTGCAAGGGAAGCGGTCACTGGAAGCGGAACTGCCCTAAGTACTTAGCGGATAAGAAGGCCGGCAAAACCAAAGGTATATGTGATATACATGTAATTGATGTGTACCTTACTAGTGCCCGCAGTGGCTCCTGGGTATTTGATACCGGTGCAGTTGCTCACATTTGTAACTCAAAGCAGGGGCTGCAGAATAAGCGGAAACTGGCAAAGGACGAGGTGACGATGCGCGTCGGGAATGGTTCCAAGGTCAATGTGATCGCCGTCGGCACGCTACCTCTGCATCTCCCTTCGGGATTAGTTTTAAACCTTAATAATTGTTATTTAGTGCCAGCTTTGAGCATGAACATTGTATCGGGATCTCGTTTAATTCGAGATGGCTACTCTTTTAAATCTGAGAATAATGGTTGTTCCATTTTTATGAGAGATATGTTTTATGGTCATGCTCCTATGGTGAATGGTTTATTCTTTATGAATCTCGAACGTGATGCTACACATGTTCATAATGTGAGTACCAAAAGAAGTAAGGTTGATAATGATAGTCCCACATACTTGTGGCACTGCCGCCTTGGTCACATAGGTGTCAAACGCATGAAGAAGCTCCATGCTGATGGACTTTTAGAGTCTCTTGATTATGAATCATTTGACACGTGCGAACCATGCCTTATGGGTAAAATGACCAAGACTCCGTTCTCAGGAACAATGGAGCGAGCAACCGACTTATTGGAAATCATACATACTGATGTGTGCGGTCCAATGAGTGTTGAGACTTGCGGTGGCTATCGTTATGTTCTCACCCTCACTGATGATTTAAGTAGGTATGGGTATATCTACTTAATGAAACACAAGTCTGAAACCTTTGAAAAGTTCAAGGAATTTCAGAGTGAGGTTGAAAATCAACGTGACAGGAAAATCAAGTTTCTACGATCAGATCGTGGAGGAGAATACTTGAGTCACGAGTTTGGGGCACACTTAAGAAAATGTGGAATAGTTTCACAACTCACGCCGCCTGGAACACCTCAGCGTAATGGTGTGTCCGAACGTCGTAATCGCACTCTGTTAGATATGGTGCGATCTATGATGTCTCTTACCGATTTACCGCTTTCTTTTTGGGGCTATGCTTTAGAGACTGCCGCATTCACTTTAAATAGGGCTCCGTCGAAATCCGTTGAGACGACACCGTATGAATTGTGGTTTGGGAAGAAACCTAAGCTGTCGTTTCTAAAAGTTTGGGGATGCGATGCTTATGTCAAGAAACTTCAACCTGAAAAGCTCGAACCCAAATCGGAAAAATGCGTCTTCATAGGATACCCAAAAGAAACTATTGGGTACACTTTCTACCTCAGATCCGAAGGCAAGATCTTTGTTGCCAAGAATGGGTCCTTTCTGGAGAAAGAGTTTCTCTCGAGAGAAGTAAGTGGGAGGAAAGTAGAGCTTGATGAAGTATTGCCTCTTGAACCGGAAAATGGCGCAACTCAAGAAAATGTTCCTGAGGTGCCAGCACCGACTAGAGAGGAAGTTAATGATAATGATCAAGATACTTCTGATCAAGCTCCTACTGAAATTCGAAGGTCCACAAGGACACGTTCCGCACCAGAGTGGTACGGCAACCCTGTCTTGGAAATCATGCTGTTAGACAACAGTGAACCTTCGAACTATGAAGAAGCGATGGCGGGCCCGGATTCCGACAAATGGCTGGAAGCCATGAAATCCGAGATAGGATCCATGTATGAAAACAAAGTATGGACTTTGACTGACTTGCCCGTTGAGCGGCGAGCCATAGAAAATAAATGGATCTTTAAGAAGAAGACAGACGCGGATGGTAATGTGACCATCTATAAAGCTCGGCTTGTCGCTAAGGGTTATCGACAAGTTCAAGGGGTTGACTACGATGAGACTTTCTCACCGGTAGCGAAGCTGAAGTCCGTCCGAATCATGTTAGCAATTGCCGCATTCTATGATTACGAAATATGGCAAATGGACGTCAAAACGGCATTCCTTAATGGTTTCCTTAAGGAAGAATTGTATATGATGCAGCCGGAAGGTTTTGTCGATCCTAAGAATGCTGACAAAGTGTGCAAGCTCCAACGCTCGATTTATGGGCTGGTGCAAGCATCTCGGAGGTGGAACATTCGCTTTGATGAGATGATCAAAGCGTTTGGGTTTACACAGACTTATGGAGAAGCCTGCGTTTACAAGAAAGTGAGTGGGAGCTCTGTAGCATTTCTCATATTATATGTAGATGACATACTTTTGATGGGAAATGATATAGAACTTTTGGACAGCATCAAGGCCTACTTGAATAAAAGTTTTTCAATGAAGGACCTTGGAGAAGCTGCTTATATATTAGGCATCAAAATCTATAGAGATAGATCGAGACGCCTCATAGGTCTTTCACAAAGCACATACCTTGATAAGATATTGAAAAAGTTCAATATGGATCAATCCAAGAAGGGGTTCTTGCCTGTGTTACAAGGTATGAAATTGAGCTCAGCTCAATGTCCGACCACGGCAGAAGATATAGAAGAGATGAGCGTCATCCCCTATGCCTCAGCCATAGGTTCTATTATGTATGCCATGCTGTGTACCAGACCTGACGTAAACCTTGCCGTAAGTTTGGTAGGAAGGTACCAAAGTAATCCCGGCAAGGAACACTGGACAGCGGTCAAGAATATCCTGAAGTACCTGAAAAGGACTAAGGAAATGTTTTTCGTTTATGGAGGTGACGAAGAGCTCGTCGTAAAGGGTTACGTCGACGCTAGCTTCGACACAGATCTGGATGACTCTAAGTCACAAACCGGATACGTGTATATTTTGAATGGTGGGGCAGTAAGCTGGTGCAGTTGCAAGCAAAGCGTCGTGGCGGGATCTACATGTGAAGCGGAGTACATGGCAGCCTCGGAGGCAGCACATGAAGCAATATGGGTGAAGGAGTTCATCACCGACCTAGGAGTCATACCCAATGCGTCGGGGCCGATCAAGCTCTTCTGTGACAACACTGGAGCTATTGCACTTGCCAAGGAGCCCAGGTTTCACAAGAAGACAAGGCACATCAAGCGTCGCTTCAACTCCATTCGTGAAAATGTTCAAGATGGAGACATAGAGATTTGTAAAGTACATACGGACCTGAATGTAGCAGATCCGTTGACTAAACCTCTCCCTAGAGCAAAACATGATCAACACCAGAATTCCATGGGTGTTCGATTCATCACAATGTAACTAGATTATTGACTCTAGTGCAAGTGGGAGATTGTTGGAAATATGCTCTAGAGGAAATAATAAAAGCATTATTATTATATTTCCTTGTTCATGATAATTGTCTTTATTCATGCTATAATTGTGTTATCCGGAAATCGTAATACATGTGTGAATAACAGACATCAACATGTCCCTAGTGAGCCTCTAGTTGACTAGCTCGTTGATCAACAGATAGTCATGGTTTCCTGACTATGGACACTGGATGTCATTGATAACGAGATCACATCATTAGGAGAATGATGTGATGGACAAGACCCAATCCTAAACATAGCACAAGATCGTATAGTTCGTTTGCTAGAGTTTTCCAATGTCAAGTATCTTTTCCTTAGACCATGAGATCGTGTAACTCCCGGATACCGTAGGAGTGCTTTGGGTATGCCAAACGTCACAACGTAACTGGGTGACTATAAAGGTAGACTACGGGTATCTCCGAAAGTGTCTGTTGGGTGACATGGATCAAGACTGGGATTTGTCACTCCGTATGACGGAGAGGTATCACTGGGCCCACTCGGTAATGCATCATCATAATGAGATCAGAGTGACCAAGTGTCTGGTCACGGGATCATGCATTATGGTACGAGTAAAGTGACTTGCCGGTAACGAGATTGAACGAGGTATTGGAATACCGACGATCGAATCTCGGGCAAGTAACATATCGATAGACAAAGGGAATAGCGTACGGGGTTGATAGAATCCTCGACATCGTGGTTCATCCGATGAGATCATTGTGGAGCATGTGGGAGCCAACATGGGTATCCAGATCCCGCTGTTGGTTATTGACCGGAGAGTCGGTCATGTCTGCTTGTCTCCCGAACCCGTAGGGTCTACACACTTAAGGTTCAGTTACGCTAGGGTTGTAGGGATATGTATATGCAGTAACCCGAATGTTGTTCGGAGTCCCGGATGAGATCCCGGACGTCACGAGGAGTTCCGGAATGGTCCGGAGGTAAAGATTTATATATGGGAAGTCCTGTTTCGGGCATCGGGACAAGTTTCGGGGTTATCGGTATTGTACCGGGACCACCGGAAGGGTCCCGGGGGTCCACCGGGTGGGTCCACCTGTCCCGGGGGGGCCACATGGGCTGTAGGGGGTGCGCCTTGGCCTAATGGGCCAAGGGCACCAGCCCCACATAGGCCCATGCGCCTAGGGTTTAAGGGGGCAAGAGTCCTAGGAGGGTAAGGCACCTCCTAGGTGCCTTGGGGGGGAGGGAAACCCCCCTTGGCCACCGCACCCCCTAGGAGATTGGATCTCCTAGGGCCGGCCACCCCCCCTTGGCACCCCTATATATAGTGGGGAAGAGGAGGGACTTCATACCTGAACGCCCTGGCCTTTGGTTGCCTCCTTCTCCCTCCCCAACACCTCCTCCACCTCCATAGTGCTTAGCGAAGCTCTGCCGGAGTACTGCAGCTCCATCAACACCACGCCGTCGTGCTGCTGCTGGTGCCATCTCCCTCAACCTCTCCTCCCTCCCTTGCTGGATCAAGAAGGAGGAGACGTGGCTGTTCCGTACGTGTGTTGAAGGCGGAGGTGCCGTCCGTTCGGCGCTGGTCATCGGTGATTTGAATCACGTCGAGTACGACTACATCATCACCGTTCTTTTGAACGCTTCCGTGCGCGATCTACAAAGGTATGTAGATGCATCCAATCACTCGTTGCTAGATGACTCCTAGATGATCTTGGTGAAACGAGTAGGAAAATTTTTGTTTTCTGCAACGTTCTCCAACACCCCTGTCATGGCGTATATCTCCACGTAGGGCTGGCGATGACAGACGCGTGGCGGGGTTCGACAAGAGAGGCAGGACCACGTGACGCACGCACTGTACTGGAAAGCCACGGCCAGTGACATAGCATGAATTAATCATTTTTAACAGAAAAATGTCAAAATTGAGTGGACAAATTGTGACATTGGCATTATAATGATAAAAAACCGGAAGTGTTGAACTACTTATATAGCTAGTGATATAACACAACGGGTATCTCAACTAGATACACAGGTTGCTGAACACATATAAATAGATCACAGGTCTTCAAAAGGTAAACCAATTGAAGCCTAACAACGAGTTCAACAAATAGGCATTGGTGCAACATTGCATCTCGACAGGAGTTCATACTTCATATGAATGGAATAGAGACAGGGCAAAACACAACAATGTCATGCTGCGAAGATTAATTCAAGGAAATGGAAGCTTGAATAACCAGGAACGGTATTATATGAAGGGAAACCATTCCCCCAGCCCCTCAAAGGAACTAAATTGTTAGGAATACCTCTCCTTCTTATTTACTCAATTTACATTTTCACTTCATTTCACCTAATCACGTTTTCAGTGAAAAAATGTAAGCTGGATATGATGTAACATCCTAATAGACTTTTTTTCATTTCTAAAAATACCAAATAGTTCAATGTCTAATTTTGAAATTTAAATATGTTTTAAGGTTTATTTTTTTAGAATAGTTTTATTCTTGTACTAAGAGTTTACATGCAGACCACACAAACATTGGCGAATTGCAGTAATATTTACTTACAGGAAGAAGGCCTAAAATCATGTTTTTGATGTTAATTTGCGCAGGAGTTACTCCATGAGTACTAAGGATCTTCAAAACATGGCAAATCTTTTCCTCTTCTTTATGACAATGGATTTCAACTACCTTGAGATGCTTCGGGTCCGAGAAATATTCCGTCGGGTTGTAGCTTTCACTTGAGTCAATGTCAAAATGCCGTCACAAACATGACATTTTTACACAAATGAATCAGCTGTATATGGTACCTTCAAATACAAAGCTATCATATATGAAAAAACATATACCTTGTGATATGGAAGTTGAAGGGTGAGCTTTTCTAGATTTGGTCAGTGCTAAAGAAAGTGAAGTAGTCCAATGAAGTTTGCAGTTAGACACCATTCATTGAGTAACACCGTTTTAGCTTGCTAAATGTAGGGCACCATTTCAAGTCCTTCCTGAAAATCTTAAAAAAGTGTTGAGAACTAAAAAATAATTAAACTTATAACTCCAGAAGAAATGAGTCAATAATGCCAAGTTGAATAAGATTTCTTGGGCTTTTATTTAAAGTAATCAATTATGAGCATATAAAGAGATGCACAAGCCAGATTTTACAAGTCTTTGGTTTACTCAAACAAGGAATACATATATTAAGCCATATACCGTCTAAAGTGTTGCATAAAGTAAAATGGCTTGCAAAAATCGGATGCTTCTGTATAGTATGAGGTCAGAAGTATCTTTCAATAATAAATTATAATGAATTTTCATCTTCTTAAACCCGATTGTAGGAGATGTCTGCATAGAAAAATGATGACAAGAAAGAGTGGATTCATGAAAAACATTTAACTGTACATTAGGAATAAGTTTGACATGCATACTTTGATACAAGGATGATGTTGGATGGTAATCAACACAAGGAGTAGCAAAAGAGCAAACATATCAGAGACATACGACTTGTCAGTTCTAAATAGCTGACCAAAAATTCGGTTAACCGATATTTTGGTTTGGTATTCGGTTTACACTGTATTTACCAAATATGTCAAAAGAATCTGAATTCTGTGCCTAGCACCCATCATCGTGCGCTCATATAGAGCCTCTCTATCCAATTGCTTGTGCCCGGCCGGCCGAGGTGGGACTAAACAACCACCGGCAGCGCCTCGTGGTTCTGTATACAAGCAAACTATAGCCATACAACTATTGGAATTATATGTCCTGTAACTATATTTAAATTACTAGGAAATACTAATATTTGGAATACCTTATTATGGAATTGCTTTACATGTTTAGCATGGAATTGTTATTTGCTGTAATATAATTAAGTAATATATGTTTAAGGAAGTTGGTCGGTTGTCAATGGAATACAATATACTATTTATATTGAAAAGACTATCCGGGTACACTGATAATTGGAAGGAGCTAGATCGTATAGTTAGATTACAGACCTAATGTTGATCTACGTAACTAGAGGAATTTACACTTTATTATGGCGCATTGCTCACAAACATGTGCTCCGGGGACATTGCGGGTAGAATTCGTTAAAGACAAATATGATCGTGGTTGGTAATTTAATCTAGACTCTATCTCGGAAACTAGTTGTAACAACTAGGAATCTTCTCTGTATAAGAGGTGGATTCTTTGAAAATACGGTACAAGAAGGTCCCTATCCCCTAGTCTCAGATATGCGAATTCTCAGCGACACCACCGATAAGCATGGAGAAACAGGGGTAGTCCACAAACCCTAATTTTCTAACAACAACGGCCTCATCACACTAGAAAAAGAAGCCCAGAACGGCTTTTCTGCTTGGGCTTTGCATGCGCCACTTTTTTCGCCATAAGGCTACTCATAATGAAGAGTATCATATATTAGTATCACATGCATATGATATTAGTCTATAATATTATCTTCATAGTGCATAGTATCATAGATTAGTATCATATATCATCTTATTTATTGCCATGCATGACACATAGTAACATAATATTTATTATGGTACGATATCTATCTATGTTATTCTAAACCACTTTCTTTAATTGTCTGTCATGTAAACATGTTTACTAGTCCAAGTGTATGATATGGGTTATGTTACCGCCCAGTATGGGCAGCCTAAAATATGTTCCTCGTGGACTGATCCAACCAGCTGCATGTGCTCCTTGTCTCATTAAAAGAAGTTGCATGCATGATCTGGTGCGCGATATTTTATTCCGGCGCCGGAGAGCAAGCTAGTTTGATTGTTCGTTCAGCACCTTCGCATACACTCGGTTTTTTATTCGGTTAACCTGGGTACTACCGAACCGAGAAAACTTAGTTCGGTTAGCAAGTGTGAAAACCGAATTTTTCTGTACTAGCCAAAAGAAAAACTGAAATTTCAATAGTTTTTATGCCCACCCCTACTGAGCAGCGCTTGTTCTCAGCCTCCCCAAGGGTCACTTGGGGGTGCGCCGAGAGCGAGCCGCCACTTTTTGCGCTCTGGGCGCTTTCTTCCGATTTTTTTCACACATGTTTTCAACTTTTTAGGAGGTTTTTCTCGTGTTTTTTTTTTACTTTTCACCGATCTTACTTAGCTTTTGCACAACAAAAAATTACGTGAAAGAAGGTGTTCTTTTTTCCTTCCGCGAGAGGCATGACCCTCTTGAAAACCGAAAAATGTGCTTTTTTTCCTTTCATTAGAGGCACGGTTTTACTTCTGCGATAGGCTTAGTTGTATCTCTCGGAAACGAAAAAAAACACGTTTTCTCTTCATTTTTTCTGTTAGAGGCACCGTTTTGCTTCTGTGAGAGGAACAACCTCTCAGAGACGGAAAAAACATGTTTTATTTTTTTCTTTCCGCGAGTGGCACAGTTATGCTTCCGCGAAAGGCATGGCTTTCGGAAAGGGAAAAAAGTGCTCCATGTTCGATTTTCTCGTCTGGTTTTTTGTCCGATTTTTTTATTAAAAAAGTTCATCAAAACATATCAACATGGGATGTAACTTTGAAGATCTGAACGCAAGGAATCCAACGGTGAAAACAGTTCGAGATTTGAACGCAAACAAATAAATCATTTAATTAAACGGATTTACAAACAAGGGGAAAACTCTCAGGTCGTGACAAATGACGCACATGCAGCGCATCACTTGTCGATTCTAGGAAGATGAAAGTGTTCTTTGGAATAAGTACTCCTCAATTGGTGATTTTTACTGTCGACGCTTCGCATAGGAGGTGCGAGCAACCGACCGAGTGGGCTGGCCCATTTACAGCGCTAAGCAGGTTTCCAGTTTTGGCAACCTTCTAAGGTTCAAAGCCGGTCTGTATCTGTTTTGGAAACCTTGGAGAAAAGTTTTCTGAACCGATATCTTCTGGGTTTTCTAGTTTTTTCTCTTTTTTCTTTTCTGGTTTTCTATTTCTTTTTCTTATTTCCCTTCTATTTTTTGTTTATTTTCCAAAAATTATAAATAAAAAACAGTATTTAAAACATGTTTGCTTTTTAAAAAAAAATCAGAATTTTAAATACTGTTCGTGATTACAAATTTTTTTCTCATATTCAAAAGAATATTCATGATTACAAAAAAAATTCTCAAATTCAAAAAGTGTTCATATTTTTAAAATTTCTTCATATCTTTGAAGAAAGTTCAAAAACTTGAAAATTCGTTAAATTATTAGGAAAATTCTGGATTTTAAAAATTGTTCATGTCTTCATTTTTGTCGTTTTTATGAAGTTTACTTTTTTGTATAAAAATGTTTCTATTTCAGAATTTGTTCTTGTTTTTGCAAAAATGTTTAGAATTTTCAAAAATTATTGTTAATTTTATAAAATGGTCATAATTTTAAATATTTTTTATTTTCTTTATGCTTGTGAAAAATGTTTGGCATTATAAAATTTTGTCACGTTTTAAAAATAATGTTGTGCGTTTTCAAAATGAAACGAAATCTCAAAATTCTTCATAATTTCCTGGAAGTATTAAAAATATCAATAAATGCTTCAAAGACACTGTTGTCTGTTCTTAAAGGTTCGCGAGAAACATTAGTACGCTGAAGTGATCAGCTCAAGTGCTCTATTTTTCGGCATTTTTGCATTCCCCGGCCTAGTCATGGACCCCCCTGTGCGGCGTGCGCTTTATTCGACGCAATATGAGTCCTATATAGGAGTTTCCACTAGCGAGCGTCAAAAGGACGCACGGCGACTATTTCTCGCCTTAAGCGAGTCAAGAGGAAACTCTCGAGAGCAACTAGTTAACGAGCGCTCCTTCGGGAGCCTCGCAACGATCAACGCCACTTGGCGCGCTCTCAGCCATTCGCCACGTGTCGCGCTCTGGACGCTTCCTCCGGATTTTGTTTTTATTTTATTTTTTCGTACGCGTTTTCGTCTTTTTAAAAGGTTTTTTTCGGGTTTTTTATGTTTTGGTTTTCCCCCGGTCTTCCTTAGCTTTTCGATCAAAAAAATTGAAAAAAAATTTACACGAAAAAACACGTTTTCTTTTTTTTTTCTTTCACGAAAGTCGCGGATTTTCCGCGAGAGGCACGGTTGTGCTTTAGAGAGAGTCACGACCGTGCCTTTCGGAAAAGGAAAAACGTGTTTTCTCTTTTTTTTTCTTTCATGAGAGTCACAGTTTTGCTTCCGCAGAGGCACGATTGTGCTTTCGCGAGAGTCACGGCCGTGCCTCTCGG
This sequence comes from Triticum dicoccoides, assembly GCF_002162155.2. Taxonomy (NCBI): domain Eukaryota; kingdom Viridiplantae; phylum Streptophyta; class Magnoliopsida; order Poales; family Poaceae; genus Triticum; species Triticum dicoccoides. The sequence continues at coordinate 22,798,974 of NC_041384.1, forward strand.
AAAAGGAAAAACAAAACGCGTTTTTTGTTTTTTTTCTTTCGCGAGAGTCACGGATTTGCTTCCACGAGAGACATGGTTGTATTTTCGCGAGGGTCACGGCCGTGCCTCTCAGAAAGGGAAAAAAATACGCGTTTTCTGTTTTTTTTTTCGCGAGAGCCATGGTTTTGCTTCCGTGAGAGGCACGGTTGTGCTTTCGCGAGAGTCACGGCCGTGCCTCTCAGAAACGGGAAAAAAAACGTGTTTTCTGTTTTTTTCCTTCCACGAGAGTCACGGTTTTGCTTCCACGAAAGGCACAGGCGTGATTTTCACCCGGTTTTTTTCGTCCTGTTTTTTCATGAAAAAAAGTTCATCAAAACTTATCAATATGGGATCTAGTTTTGAAGATTTCGACACGAGGAATTCAATAGTGAAAACGGTTCGAGATTTGAACGCATGGTTTAAAAAATAAAACGTTTTGAATAAATGGATCTACAAAAAAAGGAAAACTTTCAGGTTGCGACAAGTGGCATGCTGCATGTGCGCCGCTTGTCGCGACCTAGGAAAGTGGAGTGTTCTTTGCAACGAGTACTCCTTAATTAGTGATTTCGAAAACTCTCGATTGGAGTTTTTGCTGGTCGTGGTCATTATGGGCCGGACCATGATTTGTCTGAGTTACAAGACCTTCCTCGACATATATAACTGCGGTCCGATCCATTTTTTTCAGTTGCATATCCACATTTTAAAAAATATTCAAGATTTTTTCGTTTTCATCTTCTCTATAAAAAGTCACGAACATTTTCAATTATGAACTTTTCTGAAAATCTTGATTTTTCAAATTTGTGTTTTATTTTATTTTATAAGAAAACACTTTCTTTTTCAAAACTCGTGGGCATTTTATATTCACAAATATTTTTACATCCGCTAACTTCCGCCTTACATTTTTTCGACATAAGATGGCCAAAATATGGTCTACAACGACACAACAAAATTAATACCGACGTCAAGGATACACGCAGCCTCACGTAACCACGCACCAACTATATTTCTTGCGAAATATATCTTCTTGACCTAGCCAGTCGCCACCTTCAAGAAGCTAGGGTATTCTGCCTCCCACTGGTGCCGACGTCGGTCCCTCCCGTCTCGTATGGCCTTAGGGCCATGGAGGCGGAGTGGATCTCGCTCTTTGCCGATGGGAGGGCTCTGTTTTTAGATCTTTTTTCAAACTTAGTTAGGGTTTGTGTCCTGCTCAGGAAGGCGAGACTGTGACGACTCCCTGAAGATGAAATAAAGGTCTCCCCTCCTAGCCTCCATTCCGGTGATGCGTCTAGTATCATCAGTGGGCATGTGGCGGTATGTCTCCGGCGGATCTGTATATGATGGATTTGCTCGGATCTGTTCGTCGTTCGTGTGTCTTCAGATTGGATCATTTTGATCTACACTCTTAATCCGCGGCGGTTGCTGGTGCGTTGGCTCTATGGGGCCTTAGCATGACGACTTCCCGACTGTCTACTACAGCAAGGTTTGCCCGGCTCCGGCGAGGGAGGGGCGATGACAGCGGCGCGTCTTCGGCTCGTTTTAGTGCTTGTAGTCATCGCTAGGTCGTCTACGGATCTGGATGTAATTTTTATTATTTCTAGTGTCTTGTTGTATTACCATGATTGAAAATGAATAGATTGAATGTTTTTCAGAAAAAAGATATACACGGCAAAATCATTAATTAAAAAACATGAATCTGCCCGCTGCAGCGATGAAACTCAATCATCTGCCGTTGGCAAGATCTGAATCACAAAAACAACGAGTCGATGAGAAGGAATGACACTCGAACAGGCTGCCTGCATGGTTCAGTGGAGCGTCGCCAGCTCGGCATGGAATCCGTCGGCGTGCTCCTCCCTGACGCAGAACGCCAGCACATTCACGCCCTCGCCGTCCTTCCTCGAACACGGCAGGCACGGGATGCAGCATGGCGCCCACGTCACCTCCATGTCGGCCATCACCCTCGCCGGCCTCCCGCCGCCGAAGTCCACCCCGTCCAGCCCGATGCCGCCCCAGCTCGACACGAACAGCGGCGCGTGCCCGCGGAGCGCGCCGACGACCTCCTCGCCGAACAGCACGGGCTCGTAATCTCCAAGGATGCACGGTATCCGCTCCTTGCCGCGCCTGATCAGCCTCGCCGTCTCGGCGGTGCCGCCGTCCGCCACCGCGCCACACGTCGACACGGCCATCTGCAGCGCGATGCAGTTGCCGTAGTAGCCGTCCTTGGCGCCGATGTGCCTCCGCACGTTGGCCGTGAAGACCAGCAGCGCGGGGGAGGCCGGGTCGGCGTTCATCGCGCGGGTCCGGCACCGCCATACCGCGGCCGCCACGACGTCGAACGTCGAGCACGGCTGGTGGTCCGCGCCGCCGTGCTCTGCCTTGACGCGGTTGATGAAGCTCCAAGGGATGGTCACGTCCGTGCGGGCGTACTCGGCGTGCGTGAAGTCCAGGTACGGCCCCACGGCGCCCAACAGGTGCGGGATCTCCGGGAGCGCCGCGTCGTGCCTCACCGGAACGACCGACGGCGTGGGCAGCCCGCGCGCGAGCTCGCCGACGGCCCCTAGGAACTGGGCCATCCCGAAGGCGTCGGCGACGGCATGGTTCCACGTCGCCCCGACGACGTATCCGCCGCAGGCGAACTCCGTGACCTGCATCATCAGCAGCGGGCAATCTGACATGCGGACGCGATCGCTACACCGGACGACAAAAGCGTCCAGAGGGGCCACCGGCGGCGAGTCAAGGAACCTGACGTCCTCCAGAGTGCAGCTCGCCGTCGCGGCGACGTACTCGACGCCATCACCGGTGCATGCGAGCTGGACGTCCGGGCCGCTGGCGTCGAGGCGACCGGCGAGGGGGTAGTAGTGGACCAGTGCATGGGACAGCGCGCGCCGTATGATCTCAGCCGGCTCGTGGATCGGGCGGTCGAAGACGTGGAGCGACGTGACTGGCAGGTAGAGGCAGCCCTTGTCAGTGGAAGTGAGAAGCAGATGGCCGGCCGGCGTGGGCTCCGACGGGCCGACCAGCACCGGCAGCGAGCACTGGGTCACAGCGAACTTCATCCTGCTCGATCGTGGACTAGTGTAGGTTTGTCTCTTTGGCTCAACTGGTCGGTCGCTCGGTGCAGAATTGCAGATTACAGGCCGACACGTACTTAACTATGGCTAACTTTGGCTTAGTATACAAGTAGTACTTAACCAACCCGAAGTATACTAAGGGCACCGACACCAATCCAAGTGGCTTAGCCGCCATTTTTCCTATACAAAATTCGCCACAAGTCTTAGAAAAACTAGCGTGAACATGGTTCCGTTGACAACGCACAAATACCGGACCTCAATACAAGGTGTCAGAAGACTAATCCAGACGAAGGCCTATCTAATCTGGGGAAAAGCTTTCCCTCGACCCGCTCATCACGCATTGACCGCCATGTGTGGCTTGACCACCATCTCTCTCTCATCCATCTCCTCTGACAGTCCATTCTCCTCGCGACACATATGGCGAGGCCTACGGCCACAGAGCTTTGCTGCTGCAACACCGAGCCACACGTGTTGCATATGCTTCACAATGTCGTTTGTGTTGCAAAAGGCTTAGCAACGTTGTCCGTGTTGAAAAGGGCCTTCAAAACAGCGTTCATGTTGCCATGGTGGCAACCTAATCCGAGCAGCAATCATCATTGTTGCTCCGCGCTTCTGCAATATCATTCGTGTTGCAAAGGCTTCAAAATGTCCTTCGTGTTGCAAAGGGCCTTCACAACGTCATCTGTGTTACCATGATGGCAGCCTGATCCATGCAACAACCATCGTTGCTACTTTTCTTTCTGCAATGTCGTATGTGTTGTAAAGGGCCTCCGCAATAACGTTTGTGTTTCATAGGCCTTTGCAATGTTGTTGGTATTGCAAGGGCCTCACGACGTGATGCTGGCTGCTCGATCGCACCAATTCAAATGGCTCATGACCCGACTGATCTTTTACAAATATCAGCTAGCCCACACATAGCAGACGCTCTATATAATTTGCGTGAAGTCAAACAATGCATAGCTTGGCGAAAATGAAGCTATAACTAAAAGTAGCACTTTCTAGACAATAATAGAGGAGATCACAGAACATCGTCTTTTAATTTGAGTTTAGGAGGTTAGATTTTGAAGCTCATAATTTAGTGAAGCATGCATTCTCTCTCAGTGGTGGCCGTCATGTTTAGTTAGGTCATTCCGGAGATCTTTCTTCTGTCTGTGTGAACATTGTGATGACTTAATAAAGACTTCATGAGATAAGGTTTTTGACCTTGGCACGATCGCGTGCACGAGCGCGGGTAATGCAAGGAGAGATGACCCCTTTTGGCGGTAATGTTCAAAAACACAATGAAGCGATAAGCAAAAGTAGCATTTTCCATATTCCCTCCTGGTGTCTCGAGGGGTTTGCGTGCCATCGGTACGAGCAGCGATACGACAAGTTGTGGCCATCTTCTCTTGTGTTGGTTCAGGTGGTTTCTTTGGTAGAGCATATGAGCACAGTTGGTTCAAGTAGAGATGTCCTCTTTTGGCGGAAATGTTCAAAAACACAATGAAGCGATAAGCAAAAGTAGCACTTTCTAGACGAGTAGGCATTTCGGTGTCCAGGCTCATCCGCACCCGGTTAGAAAAAAATTCGTAACACATACAAAACAAATTCAAAAAATTCCAAATTTTTTTGTGTGGTAGAAAATTTGATGTGTGAGACCACATGTTGTGTGATGCTAGAAAGAGTTCATTTATTAGGCTATAGACTCATTATGCCTTGAAATATGTGATGTTACAGTAACTATCTAAGTTATCACAAACCCATCTCTTCTCATTAATTAGCTGCCACATAAGCAATCTTGTATTGAAATGTGTGATGTTACTAGTTAAGTTACTTCCATTGTGACTAGTCTAAAACTGTATTGACCAAAAGGAACCATCTCCATTTTCATATTCTTCATTGAGAGACTCGAGATACTTTAACTCACGTGTTCTTCGAAGAGATGTGTATAGCACTAGCAAAGGTGAATCATATATAGCTTTGTCTCTTTGTGAACATTAATGTACAATTAGAGAATTCAACTCGTGACCTCTTGAATCTTACACCCAAGCCGTCAAGTCGAGAATCAAACCTGAAACATCCCTCTTTCCAAACTGATTGACGTTTCAGTCTAGGCGTCATTGTTGAGGAGTGCATTATCTACCCGCGGGCGTTTGAGCGGCCATATTTAACATATCCGGCTGTAGATGCTCTAAGTACCACGAGACAAACAATCTTGAGAATTCAAAGAGAGATCACACGTTGTCTTTCTATTGACTCGAGAGAAGAGAAAGCATGCAAGGAGAGATACCGACGATTATGTTCGAAACCCTATGAAGCGATAACCAAAGAGTACACTTTGGGCAATACCTATACCTCGGCTTGGGAGTGATAATTTAAGACGCGACATGACCTTTAAGGTCACAGCCGTTATACAACTGCCTACCAGGAGATTCAAGTGAAAGGCATGGCAAAAAACAGGGCATGCACACACATACATTCTCAATACCATGCATATTTCAGGAGAAGAGCATGATGAGAGAGATCAGACGTCGGCCTTGTGCTCTGGGCGGTGGGTGAACTCGAAGTCGACGTGCACGAAGGCACGCTCCACCTCGGGCAGCTGCTCCAGCTTCTCCTGCAGCGCCTCCCCGATGTCGTGCGCCTGGCTGAGCGGCATGTCGCCGGGGAGCACCACGTCCACCTCCACGAAGTAGTGCGTCCCGAAGGTGTATGCCCTCACCGTGTCGATGTGCCGGATCTCCTCATGGTGGTTCCAGATGAGGTAGGTGAGCTTGGTGAGGTACTCGGCCGGCGCCGACCTCCCGATCAGCGTGCCCACGTTCTCCAGCACCGTCCGCGCCCACGTGGTGATCGTGTACAGCGCGATCTGCATGCATGCAACGCCATGGCCATTCAAATTACACTTCAAACCTCTGTGGTTTCCATTGTAGAAGTAGATCTTGGAGGCTTACCAGTATGGCTCCGACGGGGTCCATCCACCATTTGTACTTGACGGCGAGCAGCGCGCTGACGAGGCCGACGGAGTTGGTGATGACGTCGAAGAAGTGGTCCTGCGCGTAGGCCCGGACGATCTCGTTCTTGAAGGTCCGGCAGTAGAGCATGAGGAAGAACTTGACGACGGCCACGGACGACATGCTGCCCACCATCCACATCTCCTTCCAGGTGTCGAACGTGGTGTGCTCCTGCGTCACCAGCTCCCGCCCCGACTCGATCAGCACCTGGAACCCCAGGCACCCCATCACCGACGCGAACACCACGATCCCCTGCGACAATGTCAGCAACTCATCAACATTCGCAATGCAAACACATGGTCGGAGTGCATGAAGAATCGCATATGTATATACCACTGGCTGCATGCGCCTCTTGCCGATCGGGTAGCTGTACTTGTTGGGCTTCTTCATGGCGTGCGCCGTGAACCAGAGGATGAACCCTGAGAGGAGATCCAGCAGCGAGTCCAGCGTCGACGCGATCACTGCCATCGACTGGGTCTCGACGGAAGCGACGACTTTCCCGACGAACAGCACCAGGTTGATGATGTTGGACAGGTTGATCGCCAGCTTTTCGCCCTTGGCCAATTGCCGCAGCTCTTCCTATTTAAAGACAACAGTGAGGACGTGTAGCAAGTATCAGTTGAGTAGTAGGAGTAGTAGCTAGGAGCATTTGTTAGTAGAAAGCTGTTACGCATGTAACAATGGATTCTGGATTTGTAGTACCTCGGTAGGAGCACTGTTCTGATCCAAGAAACCGAGCTCATTCATGCTCTCCATCTCGCTGAAATCCTTGAGAAGACTCTCCTGCTTCTCGTAGTACTTTGCGATTTTCCTTTGTTTCCCTGAAATGGGTAACTTTATTATATATCACAAGGAACATTGAAATGGCTAAATTAACCTTGATTCAAGCTTGATCAAATGCTAAAGGTGGTTTTCAGTACCACCACCGGTGCAACTGAATTCAGTGCTACGTACTAGTTATTCTCTACGTTCAAGTGACAATAGGGACAATAAGACATGTGCAGTCTCCAACATGCTTAGGGATCCTGGGTCAAGTGATTTTCATTACAGATAATAGTGAAGGTTGGGGTAGTTTCCCGGCAAATCCTATTCTACGCGCTATGCAAATAATAGAACCCAAATCGCAGTCACATAAATGAATGAGTAGTTTCTTACAATATGATTATTATTTTTCAGAAATATGTGAACATTTTTTAAACATGAGAACATTTTTTGGCCATTATTAATTCAGAAATATATGAATGTTTCCATTTGTTATTATTTTTTGACAAAATTGTCAACTTTATTTAATAAATAATATATATGTTTTATCGAGAAAAAGAAAAGATAATGGGTTGTATAGAAACTGGCCCATATTTTTTGACAAAGAGTGAATTTTATTGACTCATAATGAAGCATCAAGGAGATATAAACACAATGAGGACACACCAGGTCTCTGCATAAACTAGGATGCATACAACCAACACCAATACACGCGAAAAAACACGTCGGCAAAGAGCAAAGTCATAAAAGACCAAAGCTATGCCTATGCGAGGAAAAAAAACCGAGGCAATCAAAACGGTGATCGGCAAAGTATCCGCATCAACTATCTCTTGACAACACAAAGACATCATGAAAGGTTCTTCCAAAGCAACTGGCCCATATAAGAGGGCTTGAAGTGATTTAGCTTAGGGGTGAAAAAGGAGCGGAAATTTTCTCGATTTTTCGAGAAACACAAAAATGGAGAGGAAATATGAAGGTAGCGGAATGGAAACAGAACTTTTTACGCGGAAACAAAAACAGAAACGGAACGGATTTTTTTCTGGTGAAAAAAGATTCTGTTTCCATAAATACGGAACTTTCCGCTATTTCATGACTCATGTAGCCCAGACTACTCAATAAAACCTACGTTGTGGCCCAACAACCAGAACGTTAATCACCTTCTACGATTCACTATACCAAACATGCCACACCAAACAATGCATGCACCTCCACGTAGTATCGCTGGTTTAGGGGATCATCGAAAAACGGTATAGTCATATAAATTGAATTAGGTTGTTGGTTTGCTTGTGTTTTTCTCAATTATTCAAGAGGACTTTTAGTTCCTACGAACATCCAATTTTGTATCTAATTTTGTTTCAGGTACTATAAGAGTTTGTATCTGTTTCGAGGGTTTCTATATTCATTTCTAGTTCTCGAAAAGAAAAATATGAGAACAAATATAGCAGCGCTCAGTTTTGTCCGTTTCCGCAATGTTTTCATCCATATAATTTGGCTTTTATTCTTCGGCGAGATGAGAGAATAGGAGTATTCGTAGTTTCCATCCCAAGACGAAATTGTCCTAGGCAGCTAGATTTCCCTTTCTAGAGACAACACTCTTCCTCTAGCTTTCCCCTTCCATCCGGTCCACCAACTCTTCGTTCTCCCTTCATTGCTTATTTCCTCATATCCAGTTAATAATGCAATGGGTTGCTTAACATTGGTCCATCATCATCTTAAAAAGGGATATGCTATTCTAGTGTCGAGTCATTTGCACTGACAATTTCTTGCTAATGGTGATGACTCTACCACTCACATAGTAGTGGAACAGAGTTAGACCCAACCGACAAATTAAACAATGTTACTCACCCAATAATGTGATGATAGATCAGGACTGTCGTGGAAACATTAGAAAACAAGCTGGTGCCATCACGGTTTCCGCACATTTTTACTTTTGGGATGTTGCATCGAACTTTCCTGCCTACATTTGCCGCTCCAGTTTCGTTTTCGTTCTTGAAATGGACAATGGGCAATGCATGGCCGGGTATGGAAAGAAGGGAACAAGATGCGCTCCAACAGCTGTAAGATCTCCTACTAATCTGGAAATGCTGCCTAAGCAATGCTCTAACGACCGGAGTTGTAAAGAAAAACACACGCACACACAAGGACCTTCTCTTGTTCTACTTCCCGATCAAAGTAATAAGAATAAAATGTGCTTCCAATATGTAAGATCTCCTACAAAGTTGTACTAAAGCTGCGACACTTACCGTGGATCGGAGGGAGCACTAATTTGTAAATAATCTTAAAATCTGCATCGCTAACTCTCTGAGATGTTCAGTCTCTTCTTCGTTGTGCTGTGATCTCGCCTGTGATAGCTGAACCCTGTAAGCAGCCGTCCAGTCAGAACGGGCATGTTTGCCTAGGGAGCTACTCCCTAACCAAGAGGCCGTTGTAGAATCTCCCGACCCGTGCGTGGGAAAAGCATCGGTAACAGTAGAAAAATGAAGGATGATATCGAGTCGATCGCGTGCAAAGGTATCGGCGATCATATCAGCGGAGGTGCTCGATACCACATGGTACATGTGGTTAGCAAACTCAAAATTCACAGCGGAGGTGCTCGATCGTAGTCAATCACACATGACGGCAAACTCACGGAGCAGAGTAGGCACGCAGCTGGCGAGCTTCCAAGAAGAACAAGGCGAGAGAGGAGCGGGAAACGCACCGGCACCGTGGGACGGGCAGGCGGCGCCGAAGAGCCTGGCGAAGAAGGGCGGCTGCTCCGGGACGCGCATGGCGTCGCTGCTGCCCATGCGCAGCCTCCACGACGCCGCCGCCGGCTCCGGCTCCCCCTCCTCGCGTCCAACCGCCGTCGCCATGCCCCCCCTCCTCTGGCGCGCTGGCAGATTCGTGGAGGCTAAATCTCTCCTGCCTCTTGTTACCACTTGTGGCACGTAACAGCGTCCCCTACTTAAGTGCCGAGCCGTGGATCTGCGCCGACTAGCTTCTTGGTCGTGTCGTGCTCGCACCTGCTGCCGGCTGGCCGTGGACGGTGACAACAAAAGCAGAAAGAGGCATCCTACATTCCTACTCCTGTCACGCGCTGGGTTAGCTAGCTAAACATGGCGACACGACCATACCACCAACACCTTTCGCGTAAGCAAAAGCAAATCCATCGAATCCATCTTCTTCCGGCACTTGTTGGAATTAAAGAGACTTTCGGCGTGCGTACGTTCTGGTGTCGATCAAGTCGGCGACACCAAGTTAACGACTAGGTATATATCAACAACCACTCTGCCTGGCTATTAACCACTCTGTTATGTACTGGTTTAACCCTGTGTGTAGCGTAGCTAGTAGCTACCGGTTACTTTTGGGCATTTTGGGGGCTAGCTGGTATATAGAATCTTGACGCCGGTGGTGAAAGTGATGGAATATCTCCCCAACTTTGCGACGGCTCCATCGATCGAGCATATATGGTGGCGCAAAGGTGCCAGCGACAGACAGTGGCACCGAAAACATGTACTCACAGGACACAAAAGGAGATGAAGCAAAGTCGCTATAGCAAGAAGAAGAAGAAGAAGAAGAAGAAGAAGAAGAAGAAGAGGGAAACGAACGAGAGAGAAGCTGCGCGCACCGTGTAGGGAAGGGCAGGCGGAGCCGATGAGCCTGGAGAAGAAAGGTGGCCGCCGCTCCGGGGCGCGCAGGGCGTCGCTGCTGCCCATGCGCAGCCTCCACGACTCCGCCGCCGTCGCCATGCCCTGCTAGCTCCGCCCGCCGTCAAGCCGGCCGTACGTCTCCGGTGCAGCTCGATCGTTGGAGGCAGACAGGTTCGTGGAGTGAAGAGATCACGGGGACTGAAACCGTTTGCTTGCTGCCTGCTTGCCCGCGTGGTCTTGTGGAGCTGCTGGCCGTACGCAACGTCCCGCACTTACTTAAGGGCCCAGCCGTGGATCCAAGCCGACCACCTCGGTCGCTTTCCAACTCCGCGTCGGGCAGTCGGGGAAGGGGTCGTGTCGAATCGTGCTCGCAGTACGTAGTAACAGTGCTACTTTCCAGCCCAACGCCGCGCAGAAACGGAAAGGAAGCCTACTCCGGCGACGCGCTAGCCAGACCTGACGGCGCGGCCACACTGGCTTTCGGGTAAGCAGAGCAAATCTATGGAATCGGTCCCGGGTTAAAGAGGCTTTCGGCAGCTCTGCAGTACGTTACGTGGTGGACGGCGACACGTACCCCGGTCAGGTCGACCATGACGATGCCAAGTTGCCGACTGCGGCGAGGGGTCTCAACCACTTGGCTCTCTTTTCCCCTCTGGCTACTGCTGGCTGCCGTGACGGCTCGGCGAGGCGATGGCGCCAAGACAGGTAGACCCGTGGTTGCCGGGTACATTATTTTGGTTCAAGATGTCTGTGGAGTGGTTTGACGTGTAACGTTCAAGATGCACTAAGGGCCAGTTTTTTTAGTGACTCATTATTTTGGTTCTTCAGAATAAGCTTATTGTCGAAGCCCAACTCAGAAGCCCACTAGTGAAATCACCAACGCCACGGGCATGAGAACTTCGCTGGAAGGCGCAGGAAACGCCAGGGTTGGAGGTGCATGGTGTCCATGTGAGCAAGCGACTCTGCATGCGCGCCACACGTGGACGCAATGACAGGTCTGACGGCGTGCTCGATATGTTGCTTTCCATCACGCAATTAAGCACGGAAAATGGATTCCACGGACCACAGCCCTTGTTCATGTCATCAGTTAGCAGAAAACTATTCTAGGGTACAACACGACAATGCGAGGAGGCTTCATCATCACGAGAACAAGGAAAATATACAGTCTAATTATTTAGACCAGGCTCGGGCATGCATGGCGTCCAGTTGTGAGCAAGTGACGGTGCATGCGCCACACGTAGACGGGATGACGGGTCGGACGGCCGCTCGATGGGTTGCTTTCCATCGGGTCACGCGTTCAGGATTTCTTCTGAATGAGCACACACAAATATACTTTTCTTTTTAGGATCTAGCACACACAAATATACTAGTAGGAGTATCCTCCTTGTGATCATCAAGCAATTAATTAAGCAGGGGAAAAGAATCCATTCCACGGGCCACAAGATATTCCCCTAGTTCATGTCATCATCATTTATAAAAACAAAATAATGTGGCTCACTCTCGTACCACACGACAATACTACCTGAATTCATCAGTTGAAGCGGCTTGACGAGAACAAGGGAATTATTCTACAATTGCTTTTGGAGGGCCGTTTCATCATTCTTTTCAGGAGAGGGGTAGAAAATGAGGCCAGGAAACTTCGTGTGCAGCTCTCAGTTGGGTCTACCTACGTGACAATGATTGACTGCCAGTTTGGAAGCGGCCGGAACCCAAGGACGAGCAGAGCGTCCGTCCGGCCGGCGGTGGCAGCGAGCGTGGACGCCACTGAGCGACCGAGCGTCGTCGCTCGGTGCGCGGTTGGTCGGACGAAACGGCGGCAGCGGCAGCATCGTCAGGCAGCACTAGCAGTTAGTACGAGATGGCACCACAAGTCTTCTCACTTTGTTCCGAAAAGAAGCGAGTGGATTAACGTGAAGAATGAGACGGGATACGGCGGCCGGCCGGCCGGCGTGCAACCAAACCAGGAGGAAATGGCAACGGAACGGCAGGCAGCAGCGCACACCAAATCAATCTGTATTTTTGTGAGCGACGGCGGAAGCAGCACGCGTGCATGAATCATGCTTGCGCGGAGGAGGAATGGTAACGCAACACAGGAGCAAACGCTGCAATGGAAGAAGGAGGAAGCATGAATCATACCGTGGCCACGCATGAAGACGCGGCTGGCGAAGGGCGGCGGCTCCTTGGCCCGCTCCGGCATCTGGAACTGGAGGTCGCTGACGTTGAGCCGCCACGGCGCCGCCTGCTCCTTCCCCATGCCTGCCTGCCTGCCAGGCGCCGGGCCAAAGCACACCGGACGAGATCGGCCGGGGTCGACGGAGGGAGATCGACCGATCTTGCTTCTTGCTAGCGGTGTGCAGCGCAATGCATGAGACAGTGCAATGCAACCGCGCACGACTCGCAGGATGGTGGTGGAGGGATTTCGATCGTGTTGGTTACTATGACTTATGAGAGCCCAGAGAGGGCACAAGGAGCCAGGGCAGGGACGGGGAGAGAGAGGCAGAGGAGGAGAAAGTGTGGAGCGGTTGCGACTTGCTTGTAAAGACTCCTCGTGATGACCCGAGTGTGACCGGCGTGAGCCTGACGGACGGACGGGCGTGTTGGTTCGGCTCTTGCACCTGTCGTCTGTGATCTATCTCCCTCCGTGGAAGAGTGACCGTGATCGGATGGCGCGCCGTTGGGCCGGTGCACGGAACCCCGGTGTCCCAGTGGGAGATGACGACGCCGGCGCGCGGTTGGGTTGGGGTTGGAACTTGTCACTTTGTTTTGACACAAAGCTTTGGCACTTGTCACTTTGCGTACGTGCATGCGTGCATGCGCGGGGATAGGAGTGGCGCTTGTCGCTTTTGTTTTGGGCTGCTCGCCTGCGTGCATGCATGCCGCCCCGCCGCGCCGCGCAAAATGTTTTCTTAACATCTAAGAATGTGATGATAAAAGACGTTTTAAAAAATCAGTGTTGTAATGTCATGTCCATTCGAATCGATAAGGGGCTTTATTTATTCTTTGGCTGCATAGCATTAAAAGCAATGGATACCTTCAAAGAGGTTTGAGCTGATGCCAAAATCTCTCTCAAAATAATTGCTAAGAAATCTCATGCCCCAAAGTAGAAATTAAAGAAAACTTAGCACGGCGACTTCCCGACCGGCTGCCTGCTGCAACAATGCTTTTCTGTCTCCGGTGAGGAAGAGGCGATGACGGCGGCACGCTTTGGACTTACTCTTGCAGTGCTTATAGTCGTCGATAGGAGGTCTGTGGACCTGGATGTAATTTATGTTACTAACGAAGCTAAATCCGACAAATCCCGGGGTAGGGCTAGGCGTATAGGAGTGATGGTAGCGAGGACACAAAGTTTTTTCCAGGTTCGGGCTCTCCAAGGAGATAATACACAATGTTGCGATTCTGCTTATTTATTGCATTATTGGGGTGCATACATATGATATACCATGAGATTGTAATGTGTTTCCATGAGCCCGGCCCCTCGGTTTATATAAATACCGAGGGGGGGGGGGTCCTAGGGTTATAAGATCCTAGTCGACTACATTTGAGGAGACAGTGTTCTCCACGAATACAACGCCTTGGAGTACATGTCAAGCCTTATGGATCTTTTTTGTAATTGTCACGGGCTGCCCGAAGTGGTTAAGGACGGAACCGTCATGGGGCCCTTGGCCCAGACCGCCAAGCTAGGAGTCGGCATGGTGAGAGGCCCACTAGTCGGACACCGTGAGTAGCTCCTGAACCGATTTTCAAGTCCGGTCGTAGCTCGGTTCATCCAAACTGCTCTTCAGCTTTAAACGCGGACCTTGAAACCGGTTCATCGAAAGTATCTTCTTCCTTATCCGTGGTCTAGCGTTGAGCTACCTCCGAGGTGCTTGAAGCCACCTCGGTTCCAATGAATGTTGTGATAATTTGGTCCAAGCTTATTGTCGGATATATTCCCGTGTTGCGGGCCCGTGGGCGCGAAGTTTTCTCGCACCCTTGGTGTGACAATTATCCGATATGATTTTGAGAACACAGACCAGTCTTATCCCTGTGTTCCTCCTCCCCCGCTACCCCGGCCATATGGCGTCCATGACCCGGCAGTTCATGATGTTTGAACGTGGGTGTGGGACCCGCCAGGGTCACATCCTACCAAGAGGGACCGTGTGTATTAAAACGCTCAGTAGATAAGCAACCCCCCCCCCCCTCTCAAAAAAAATCCTTGCCCTCTATGAGCGCACAAACGTGGGGAAGTGGTGGATTTACCCCACCCCGCTCAGCATTTCCCTCGCTCATAAAAGGAGTGAGGCACCTAGGGCGGAATTTTGTGCCTTCATCTTCCTTTTGCCTTCTTCCTCCCCAGGATAACTCACTCTCGCAATTGTAGTAACTGGCATGTGTAATACACATCCATATAATTATGTAAAATTATTTTGGGAAATTTTAAAAACTCTAAACGTAATTTTTATAAACTATTGGATAAGATCCTTTGATGCATCCGGGCTCTGAAAATCCACTCTCTTTGTCTCTGGTGCTCACTGAGAAGTGAGGACAAGGGAAGGCCAAGGCCCTCCCCTCCCAACCCAACATTTTCCAAAGCGTAGTGACAATCACGGTAAACTGCACTAATTCTATCATACCTGCAGGTCAGGGTCGGTAATCCTGGAGAAACTTCTCTGCTCTGAGCTACCAGGAGAGGTAAAACTACCAATTGTTAATGGTGTGGAAACAGTTATGGTAACTGGATGGTATTTATGGTGGGATCGCCGGAAGATCAGTCATCGGGAGAATGTTGGTAGCCCGGTTCGTTCAGCTATGAGCATTCGTGGTATCGTGGCAAACTCACTGGCTGCCAAGGCAAAGGAAGCTACGAAACAGATTAGAGGGGCGAGACCAGCTAAAGGGGTGATTAAATTCAATGTTGACGCGAGCTATCATGTGGATGAGGGCGCGGGAGCAACTGGAGCTGTCTTACGAGATAGCGCAGGAGCGTTTATTGCTGCTTCTTGTTCCTTTCGACAGTATGCCATGGATGTTCCCTCTATGGAAGCGTTAGCACTTTTGGAAGGACTGCGATTGGCAGAGCATTTGGGTATTTATGCACTGGTTGTGGAGTCTGACTCACAGGAGATAGTACAAGCTATGAAGGATCCTTCGGAGTACCGACAGGTGTTGAGTTCCTTCGGCAGGGCGACGATTGTTCACTGTGCTAGGGAGAGTAATGGGGTAGCGCATTGGCTAGCCAGGACTAGTTATAGAAGAAAGTTAAATGAGGTCTGGCAAGAGCATCCCCCTGATTTCTTAATTCCCTCCCTTGTATCTGATATGATCATTTTGTAATAAAGGTCGCCGGAGTTCAAAAAAAAATTCTATCATACCTGCAGGCCAAAAGTTGTACCACATATCATCTCCTGCAGATAAACTATTGCACCTGCATTTCAAAGAAACAACACCGTTTGCACCCGTCCTTGGTGCTTGCTTAATTATATGTCCCATAAAGGCATAAACTAAGCTATAAAGCAAAGCCAACGCAGTAGTCGTGGAGTGGGTGCTGTGTTGCTAATTAAACATAAAAAGCTAGCACTCCAGCTACTGTGCCTCTTGTACTACTCAGTATCTAATTTGGCATCGGCAAATCCGTTAATTTGTAGGCAGATAATGCTCGGGTGGCGACGGATTAGTTTTGGCACCGAACCCCACTTCCCCATCAGTTTTGTCGATCCCTCGTGTGCCCACCACACACTAAGTTTCGCAGGAGGATTAGTATATGCCCGGACGATCTGAGTTGATTAGGAGCCAACTACAACAAGGCACTGGCGTGCGCCACACATTTGTTAACTATGCCTCAACATATTCCTCGAGTGCGCCAATCGCAAAATGTTTGCTGCATAGGACGTCACTGCGTAGATAGTAATGCGGATCAAATTAATAAACGCGCTAGGAAACAAGCGCGACATTGTTGGAGAACACGTAGGAAGGTGATTATGATGTGGTGATGTGAGGTTGTGATCGGTCATTCACTGTCGTGATCGTATTTACTGACATGTGTGCATGTACATTACGTAATATGCATTTTGCTGCTTGTGTTAACGTTGGTTTATTAATCTAAATAGACTAGAGACCCCGCAAAAAAACAAAAAAAGAATCAGAACATTTTTGCTTCTCACTTTGGGCAATTAGCAATAATCTTTCTATGGACGCCCGGAACTAGTGAATCTCCCTGAGATAGAAAGACTCGAGAAATGACCAGTTGAGCAACGGCAAGGCTTATGTACATTGAACTTCAACTTGGATTGTACCGCATCCGCAAAAAAAAAGCTTGGATTGTGCTAGTGTCACAGCTAGTCGTGCACCTTCACTGCCAAATGGGAGTCTGTTGTAAGGCCTCACCATCACACACGGGGCGCAACTGGGTCATCATTGTTAACAACAACCGTTCTAGAGGAACTAGGAGCTCCGAAACTCCCTGAAAAAAAGTAGCTTCAAAACATCCTCTAAAAGAAAGTAGAACAAGATGAGGGTCTTTTAGTTCGGACAAATGAATTACTAGATTCCATTGCATTATTAGAGTAAGTTTGGTTTTTGCCCAAACTTGCCACACTTAATATTTGGTTAGCTATTTTGCTTTCCCATGAGTTGGCCAAGATAAGCAAGAAAAATACCTTCTTCTTTCTTGTTCACGCTCAATGACTCAAGAAAAATACCTACCACTTGACATGAGTGGTGAGCTATCTAAAAAAAGCAAGAAAAATACCTGGAACTTTCATTGAGTCATTGGCATGCAAAAAATACCTGGAACACTCAATTACTGGATTCCTTTGCATTATTTAGAGTAAGTTTGGTTTTCGCCCAAACTTGTCACACTAAATATTTGGTTAGCTATTTTGCTTGCCCATGAGTTGGCCAATGTTACCCGGAAATAGACCTAGAACCTTTATTGAGTCATTGGCATGCAAAAAATTGACAACCAACCAAACATAGACCAATTTGTTGGTCATGACCAGATAATTTCTTTGGATGAATTTTGGCTACTCTTTTGTGTTTTGGTTTCCTTTTCGCCTTCTCTTTTTGTTGTGCTTTTGTTTTTTGGTTTCCTTTCCCCCTTTTTTATTGTTGCTTAAGTATTTTTTCTTTTTTCTTTTGTATTTTCTTTTGAAACAAATATATAGAGTTTTTAGGACAAACTAATACGCTTTATCGATCAAGCACAATGTTTACATAAATGCGGATGGGATCGTAAGGCTCCCAAGCCGTACCTATCGACCCTAAGCTAGAAATTAAGCGAACTTAACAAGATCGTGAGCCTCATAGTTGGATCTCCTTCCTTCATGAATCAACTGTCAATATACAGTCAAGTGTCTAATGATCTAATCGATGATATTATCATGACAACCACCAACCGCTTCTTGAATATATTCAGAATTGACTTGCGGTCTTAGGCTATGTGCAAGCAACACAACGATAAATCCTCGGGTACAACTAGGGCATCATGATAAGATAGAGGCCCAAAGTTGTAGGATCAGCAGTGCGTCGGGGTTTAACTCATTATGATATCGGCAAAAGGCCCCGACTGCACCACCTCCCCATTCCCCGCAACAACACCGTCCACATTAAACTTTGACAGTCTGGATGAGGATGGAATCCAACTCAATCTTCCAAAGAGAAGATCATGTCCTCGCCCCCGTCTTTGAGGTTTTTCTATACCCTCAAGGATATGCACATTTGTTTTGAGATACATGATTTTCTCCATGAATATTGATTCTAACCGACCCATTTAGAGCCCTTGTGGCGGAAGCATGACTATAAGTGGTATTGGCTAAAAGCACTATTTACCACTCATTGGGACAAATACGGAGAGCATCTGTTGGTGGGCCGGGCATAATAAGGGATGACACATTTCTTGTGTTCTTTCTCTTTATTTACCTTTTCCCCTATTCTCATTTTATGTTTCTTTTTTTCTTGACATTTCTTGTTTTCCTTGTACTTTCCCGTGCTCTCTCTTTATTCTTTTTTACTTTTAAGGAAAAAACATGAAAGCTTTTATTTAAGTTTGTAGGAACATTTGTAAAATTGTACATCAACATATATCGTAACATGTATGAAGAACTTCTGTAAAATACATGTTGTTTCTTTAAAAATAGTGTAAACATATTTGTACATTTAATAAGTTTTAGATAAGAGATAAATATTTGTTTTAAATCTATAAAAAAATTATATCTAGACTCATGAACATCTTTTTATAATATAGAAACACTTTTGATATACACAAACACTTTTTTAAATGCAAATATTTTTATAGACATGAACAATCACTTAATAAAATACTAATATTTTTTTATAATTAGTGTTTTTAAAAGGTATTCGAACAAATATAGTTTTTAAATTTGATAAGAGAAAAAAAGGAAAATTGTGCCTGTGTTGAAGGATTGTCATGCGTGCGCCTTATGTAGAATTCCCTAAGCTCTGTGGTCAGAATTAAGTGTTCCCGTCCCGGTTGTGTATCTCATAACGGATGCGATAATGCGCGGGAGCTATGTCTTGCCTGGTGCGATACATAGCTTCGACTTGCCTTTCGTCTCAAGCTAGTGGGCCGGCCAAGTACTGTTGCTGCTTATGCGCGAGACTTTCTCTGTGTGTTTTGTTTTTGTTCGTTTTCTTTGGTTGCATATATTTTCTCTGGGTTATCCTTTGGTTATCCTTTCGTTTTATATGGCTTTTTAATTTTTATTCAATTTGCTTACTGTCCTTGTTTCTAGTATGTTCTAATTTCACCGATTTCCTTCAAAAAGTTATTTTTTCAATACATGTGTAAATTTTTTAATACATATTGCACATATTTTGTATACATCCGAGACATTTTTTGTACACATTTCATATTTCTTAAATACATAAATATTTTTAAAAAAAGTATGTTTTGATGTCTGTTATTTTCAAACAAAATTCACATTTTTGTATATATAAATGAAACATACATGTTTAACATTTTTAAAATACATGATTAACATTTTTATTATATGTGTTAAACATTTTCCAAATACTCGTTGAAACATTTTTTGAATGAAAAAAAAATTATATAACTATGCAGACATTTTTATTTACATTGTATCATCACCTTTTAAGAATCTCATAGACATATTATTCAAAGGCATGAACATTTTATAGAATCTAACATACATTTATTTTGAATGGTACAAAACATTTTTTTTCCTTGTCATGAACACTTTTTCGAATGCAATCAATTTTTTTAAAAAAATTACAATAAACAGGTTGTACATTGCGTTAAAAGAAATTCAAATTCATGGTTAACGTGATATGTGTTATAATATTTTGAAGAAATGTAAACAGAAATAAAATAAAATAACAATAATTGGTGTACAGGTAGCCGCGTGGTTATGGGCTGGTCCATTTTGACCATCCTTACGCGAGGGGAACCCTCTGTGTCGCTATAAATGAGACGAAGCAGCCCAGACGGATTTGCTCGACGTAAGCCATAGTGAATGATTCGCAGACAATTTTGAATTTTTAAATAGTTTTTGAATTCACAAATGATTCTAAAAATTATGACTATTTTTTGAAAATTGTTGAACATTTTTTAAAATTTGTGACCCTTTTACATTTGCAGCCTTTATTTCATGATATTTGAAATTAAAATTGAACTTCCCCAAATGGGAAAAACGAGAAATAAATAGCATGCGCTTCACTCCCTAGCTCTGCATGAGCTTGTTGGGCCAGACCCATGTTGCACAAGCGCGTGTGCAACACGAGCATGTTGCTCGTTCTAGGCGTCATACTGCAACGCCCGCTATCAAACTAAGCATAGCTTAAATTTTTAGGTTCCCTTGGTGGAACCAGCTCACCCAGGTTCAAGTCCTAAACATGACATGGGTGCTCACATATTTCGGAGATTTATTTTGGGCTCGTTGGCGCTATTCCTTAAGTTGTATGGCGTGCTCGTGTACTATGAGACATTTATAACGATTTTGTCAACCTTATGATTTTGTCGGCTGAGTCTCTTAAAAGTGATAGAAGTTGGAAGCACGCGTGTACATTCATAAGAATTTATATGTGTGTATGTATGTGCACGAGACTAATAAATCGAGCCATAATTGTACCTTTTTTGTTGAACAACTCGCAGTTCACTGGAAGAAGTGCAACAATACACGGGTCTTCTCTAAAGGGTGGTAACACGCCTCGGTCGACCGGCCCAACTTTGGGTCGTTGTGCGCGTCGTCGGATCTGCCCCTCTCTTTCTACTCAACTTCCCAACCCCGCATCCTTTCCTTCTGCCCCAATTCACAGCAATGAGCGCAGGGAGAGGAGTCACCATGTGCAGCACGTCGCCTCCATCAATGCTCCTTCGTGAGACGCAGCGGTCGTGTTTGTCGGCGTCGTCAGCCCCGTCAGCACCAGCTCGTAGCGCCCCCTCTCGCTTGCCACCATCGATTGCATCACAGTGGATGTCATCCGTGCTTTGTGCACCAGGCCGTCGTAGCATCACGCCAGTCCTGTTGATCATCGCCGCTGTTGTCGTCCAAGCCTGCCCCATTGTTGCAGCCTTCCCCAAATTTCCGTGAACGACTGCCACCAGTCATCGCCGTTCTAGCGAAATCCGTCGCCGGTTGTAGGAAAAGACGACGACGATTACAACAAATTGTTGTTACCGTCGTCAAGGGTCGCAACTTCCTCGTAAAATGATTGTAGTAAATTCTCGCGCCGTAGCAAAAGCCAACGATGGTTGCAGCGAATTATCATCGCCACCTCACGGGTTGCAATTTCACGATGAATGATTGTAGCAAATTTTCTCATCGGTCGTAACAAAAATGCCACAACGGTCGCGGCAAATCTTCATCGCTGTCGACGCCGGTTGTAGCTTGTCGTGCGTGCCATGGAGCATCCCGCCTCCAATACTTCTAATGGCTGGTTTCAGTATTCCCGCACCGGGTTCCAACTAATGTCGCCGGCTCCAACTTCATTGAGGCGATTGTAGGACTGCAGTTCGTGCTCTCACGTCGGTCCCGCGGTCACAAGGCAGACAGCGGAGGCTCGCAGCATCGACATCACAACTTGTGGGAAAAAGAGGGATGGGCAGATCATCATGTTCTGCGGGGAGAGAAGGCTCTCACCACCTTACGCGGGTGGGAGGCTACCGGAGGAAGCGGTTGGTTGCGGGCTCAACACGGCGTCAGACAAGGGAACATGGCCATTGGGATCTAAGATCTCGTTGCGGTTTGAGACGGTGGACAAAGAAAAAAGTCGAAGAAAACAAGAAGCTATGAGAGCATCTATGGCCGGGTGCCCTAAACCCGCCTCAAACATAACTGACCGACCACGAAAATGCGACCCAGACCTGCTCCTCTAACGGGCCTCAAACGCAGAGGCTGGTCGGCACCCCTCATATCCAGCCCAAATATAAGGTGAATATGGGGATTCCCGGGCGCGTCCGCCACGTAGGACTGACGATGTGGTCCCACGTAGAATCGCCCGGAAACCCGACTGTCTGACGGACATCTCCTCCGGTGGGGGTGTGAATGCCGCGTGGCACTGCTCCGGCTCGCCGCCCGAGACTAAATTCGGATATTTATGCCGGCCGGTGTCCCCGAACCGTAGCAATATCCACCTCCTTCCTCTCCATGCCGCCAGCCCGAGCCCATCCACCTCTCTCTCGCTTCGTTGCTCTTCCCATGCCCTCCGGCTTCGCCATGGTTCGGCAAAAGACAACTACATATGCTATGCTCACATCGGAGCGCCGGTTCCAGATCAGAGATCTGGGTGAACATTGTTTTATTTGAACATTGTTTCACACTATATCAGCACATATACTATTCAACATATATTTTTTTTCTTCCTTAAAAACCGACAATTGAATCGGTGAACCGGCGGTCCGACCGGTAAAAACCTGAACGGACAACCTTTCCGGTTCAATTTCAGGTTCAGTTTTTTAAACTATGGATGGAGGTGGAAGATCTGAAAGAGGACGAGGCAGAGCAGCCGGAGTAGGAGCTGGCACCGGTTTCGGGCTTCAACATGAAGGGCTTGAGGGCGGAGTTTGCGGTCGCCTAAGTGGCCGAGATGGCAGAGCAACAGGCCATCCTGAGTCCATCCAGGATGAGGCCTATGTGGAGGCCAACCATTAGTTCATCCAGCAGGAACAAAGCAGCGACCGACGCACTCTTCGACGAGGTCGAAGCGGAGATCGATGCGTAGGCCGACACGGGGGAGTCGGAGTTGCGACTACCATCCATGTACCTGGAGCCTGGCACGAAGATCGTGGACATCTCCAACGAGGATTAGGGTAGTATAGGTTATTTGATCTACATAATGTGTGGATTTCATCGTTTTGAATGCTTTGTGTCAATTTGAGGTTTTTAGTATGAAGTATCTGAATGCAGATGAGCAAATTTATGGCCTGGCCGGTCACTGTCCACGAACGAGCGTACCCGTGGGCATTTGAGGGGTTGGATTTGCTGTTAGCGGCTGTAGATGTCATGAGTGAGAGAGAGGGGAAAAGAAGATAATAATAAGGCGCAACGTTAGTGGAAGCAGGATGCTGGATTGCATTAGATCACGCGACCGACGCAAAACGCGGCCGGTCGCCCGGAGGAAATCGTTCGCCTTTTCTAAGGCTAGCGATAGTGGGGGTAACTTAGGTAGTAACTTAACACATCCCAAGACAATTTTGCTTATATGGCAAGTATTTAATGAGAAGAGAGGTGCTTGGAGTAACATAATATATTACTGTAACATAGCGCTTCCCGAGGTAAAATGAGTCTATAAGACAATAAATGAAACAAACTATGACACTACTACTAAGATACTTTGCACTATAGGAATAGTAACTTAGGCTAATGTCATACATATGACGCTAGTCTAAGTTACTCCCACTATAACCAGCCTAAAGGCCAGTCGCGGGCCTGACGGTGGCGTGACGACGCTCACGGGGACAAGGCTGACGCCCATGCCCCAAAATCCAAAACCCAAAATCCGCAAACGCGAGAATCGCCAGCCCCGCACCGAAAACGTCATTCTCCGTGTCCGCGACCGACGGGGACCCGTCGAGCGTGTATCTCGCCTGCTCCGTCGCCAGTCCGGACGAGTACATCCGTCCGGCCAGCCCAGGCCAGGCGCCACATGCGCCGCTAGTACGCCGGCCACATCTGAGCACATCTTCCCACCTTGTTTTTTTATGTAAAGGTGGTGGGACCCATGCAAAAGGGGGTGACTTATAAGTTTTAAGTTGGGGTGAAGCAACTTATGACTTATAAGTTGGGGTGACTTATAAGTTGGGTCCGTTTGACAAAATAAGTCATTTTTTGCACTTTTTGACTTATAAGTTGGTGACTTATTTGGAATCAAACAGGGTCTAAGTATTTAGCTTGACTTGACTGTAGAGTGTTTGGCACCGTGCAAAGTCTTGATCTATCCTCTGCTACTACTCTCTGTTTATAAATATAAATCTTTCTTCATATTTCAATATATCTATATATTTTAGAGTATAGCTTTACTTATTTTGATTCGTATGTATTTCATATTGAATCTTTAAAAGGATTTAAATTTAGAAAACGGAGGGAGTGCATGCTAGTACTAGGTCCTACGTGCCTACAACAAGATTCTTCTATCATGGAAATGTGCTCAACTTCTTGATAGCTTTCCCCCCACTGATTTCCTCTAGTACTGTACAAAGTTGATTTCTCGGCCTAACTCTAACATATAAAGTATCTACGAGGCTATGGCCTAATTAAGTTGCTTGCAACCTTCACCCAAGCCCAAGGGGCAAGCTAGCTAGGTCCTTTAACCTTTAACCCTTTTTTATCTTTTGACGAAACTGGTTTCTCCTCACAGTGGGACAAGTGGAATACATTCTCACCTCATTTTGCAGTACGACGGAGAGATGCTGGCCGCTCGACGGACGGGCGGCCAAGGATGAAAGTTGCAGCACTAGCGTCGGGTCACCAGTATATGATTGATACCTTGTGTGGCTAAATTTCGTGTTTTGACCCATTTTCCAAATCTATTTGAGATCTGATTCTAGTTTGAAAAAAAATCGAGATCTGACCTTTTTCCTACCGCAAGGGACCATGACGGTAGGGTATAACAGCCTACGGCCAAGGACCCTGGCGGCAGGGTTGCATGTCCTACCGTCAAAAACCTCCTAAGTATTGAATACAGTGCGTGCTCGTGCCTACCGCCAAACATCTTGGCGGTAGGGTTGTGCAGGCTACCGCCAGCCCGTTTGGCGGTACAGAAATTTCCTACCGTCAAAGTCCCTGGCGGTAGGCTGTTAGACCCTACCGCCATGCACTCTGACGGTAGCAAAAGGGTCAGATCTCGAAAAAATTTCAACCTAGGGTCAGTTCTCGAATAAGTTTCAAAAAAGAGTCAAAACACAAAATTTTGTCACCTTGTGTCTGTATCTTTATTATTACTATTACTGGACTGTACATAGTTGTTACCTTGTGTCTGTATCTTTATTATTACTATTACTGGACTGTACATAGTTGATACCTTGTGTCTGTATCTTTATTATTACTATTACTGGACTGTACGTAGTCGTCGCGGAACGTATAAAGCGAGCAGTTTTCCTGACCGGGTAGAATAATGGCATGGCCCGAGTGGTTATTAGGTCATGCTGTCATGGTGCGTGTGACGCATTCAGAAGGCGACTCCACGGTCAGCAGACCAAACTGAAAGGATCGTGCTACAATCTTCTTTGTTTTTAGAGAGATCGTGGTACAGTACAATATTTAGAGGTTAGACTATGAGGTTTGATCTTTCTCGCGTGATTAGACATGCAAATTTCTACTCCTGTTTACTCATAGTGTATAGGGATCGACCCATCAATCAACAAATATAAAGGGAAAACATGACTGCACTCCACTTTCTTGTCCTACAGAAAACAGGGTGAGAACATGGTACTCCTAGCAGTCTTTTTTGACTCTGATTTACCGCGCTGCGCTTTTCACACTGCAAATTAACTGTACAGTTTCCTTAACTTGCAGACAGAGCATTTATTTTATTTTGGTGACAAAACACTGCACCGATTCCAGTCTTACGCCGAGTATTGGTCAATTACTCATCAGAAAAATAAATTATCACTGTGGAAAGAGAAGGAAAACGCGTAAATGATTCCTTGAGGACGCAGACACCAATCTCAGACCTGGCAGTAGCTAGCAGGGCTGTGGTTAAAGCCGTCCAAATGAAGCAAGCACACATTATATAGAAATGATATGGACATACCAATAAATAAAGATGACCACCAAACTTGTCTTCGTCAATGTATTTTCGTGTTACCATTGGTAAGGTAACTAACAAATGATGACGGTGATCAGTTTGCTAAAAAGCACCGGCCGCCGGGCGGCGGGTGGTGGTACAGAGGGGAGAGTGTCGCCGCCGGCCAGCGCGCGCGCGCGTCCGTCCGTGCGGGGGCGCGCCCAGGCCAGGGGTCCTCGTCGTCCGTGCGGGTTGCGGCTCTACTCTAGGCTTGCACCTCCGGCTCCGGCTCGGCGTTGAGGTCCAGGCCGCGGGGGACGGGCCGCCGCGGCGGGGACGCGTTCTCGGCCACGCGCTCGTCGGCGGGCAGCAGCTGCTCCTGCTGCGAAGGAGCAGGCGGCGGTGTCGGGGCGGGCGGCGCGAAGTCCTCCCAGGAGAAGCTGGGGCACCAGGCCGGCGCGCGCGGGGCCGGGGCGGCGCGGGCCGTGGCCGCGGCGACCCCACCGGAGACGAGCCGGCGCGAGGCGTCGCGCATGCGGCGCAGGATGGCGTAGAACTCCTCGACCTCTGCGTCGGATACGTCGTCCACGCTGACGGGGGCCGGCGCGGCGGCGGCGGGGGAGGAGCGCTTGCGCTTGGCGGTGGCGCTCGGCGCGTCCATGGTCACCACCGCGAGCGCCCGGGGCACGCAGTCGTTGCGCGCTTGCGCGTGTGTTTCTTTGCTTGGTGGGTGAGCGGTGGGTGCTTCCGCGGCTGGTCTGGACGAGTGCCTCGGAAGAAAAGAAGCCCCGGAAGCCGACGCTTATATGATCCCCAGAAAGAATGGCCAGCGGCCGGAAAACCATTGAGAGAGCTAGAAAAAGGCGCTGCCTTTTTTTCAAGACGGGACGGCGACCGACTCCACCACCCATCCTGCTCACGAGACCTGTCCCTTGTACCGTTGTACGTACGTGCTGCAGGTGTGAAGCGCCGCGACCCAGCGAGAACTGCCTGGCACTGGCACTGCTCATTGCCATTGCCATTGCCGCTCGATTTGTTTGTAGGTGTTGAACTTTCAAAGATATGCCCGAAACATCAGCCGGTCGATTCGGATGCGCTGGGAATTGTCAGTCTTGTCATGGTGTAGTGGGGTGGTACGCCAACGGCATAGCTGGGCCTTGGCAGAACTTCATGGTCGGGTCGACAACACACGCTTGTTCCTCGTGCCCACCAGTGGTTCCCGACGAATGGCTCTCCAACTTCGTCATGGTGCCTACGTGTGCACACTCGTCTGCAGTTTCGCCATGAGAAGCAACCCACGCGTGCGCATCTTAATCATACACACGACACGAGCAGTCGTTCCAAAGAAAAGAAAAGAAAAGATAGGAGTACGCGGCACTCTTCAGACACCGTAAAATACATAAAAAAAATCAAACCTAGGTTTACTCTTTACTCTTTACACTTGTAATATTAAAACGAACAGTAAAATAAAATAGTAAAAATAATGAATTTTATATATGTGCGAATTTCTGTGAAAAAACCTTCCTAATGTTCTGAAAATAATAATGCTCCACATACCTTCAAAAAATTATTTTTGGAGCATCGCTTTTGTTCCTTTCCCGGAGCATTTAGGAACGTTTTTTCTTCATAAAAAATTGTGCGTATATAGACAATTTGCCAATGTTTATTAAAAAATAGATTTACTTATTTACTTTCACCTCTTGTTTGATTTTTACTGTTCATGAGGGAGCATTTGAGCTCGCGAGTAGAAACTATGTGTGACAGTGTCCCGGCTGGGGGTCTCTCACCACGTCGTCTCTCGGTTTGGTAGGCCGGGATGAGGAGCCCAATGTCGGTTCACCGGTGAGCCACTTCGAAACGGCCCATGACATATCAAAGGAAGGTTTTCGAAGACTTGTCGTATACTTCAAGATATTTGAAGCCGTCTACAACTCGTTCTTTTTGTACATAGCTGACTCGGAAGTAACCCTAGCCCTCCTTGGTTATCTATATAAACCGAGGGGTAGGGCTCACAGAGGACACACAACAATCTCAGGGTAGATCGATTGTACTTTCTACTCCAGTAAAAACAATAAAATACAAGCATAATGTGGGGTTTTATCTCTCCAGAGAGCTCGAACCTGGATAAAAACTCATGTCCTTGTTATCATCGTCCCAATGCCCTTAGTTCGGGACCTCCGACCCGTGATCTGCCGGATTTAACTACGTCATTGTGTCCCTTCACCGGGCCCTATAACACTGAGGCCCAACGATGATCATCTTAATTTCTTTTTATGGATGCTCAGGTCATCTCCCAATTTCTTATGTAATGCACTCATGGCAGTATGATAATCAATAATGCAACCAATTGATGGATTTTTTTGTGGGAAAAACTTTTGATCTATTTATCGAACATCATGTTAGTACAACATGTTGCCCGCTTCAGCCATGTCAACCCGAATGTACTGCTCGTCGTGCCCGTGTCATTTTAGATGCCGCCACAACATCCCAGCTACCACCCATGCACGTCGTCACAACTCTGGCGGGAGCCGGACCGGGAGGTGCTCATCTTGCTTTATCTTGATAATGTGCCGACGCCAGTTTACTCTCGGTAAAAAAGAAGCTAGGGTTACTCTTTACCATATTAGATTAGGAACAAGGTGCGAATAAGTGTAGCTTAAATGCTTAGGTTCCCTATGATGGAGTCAGTCCATCCGGATTCTAGTTATAGATTTTTCCCAGGTGCTCGCATTTTCTTCAACTTATTTCAATATTTCTGGTTATGATTGTTCAGTTGCAGATGTCATTTCCGTCGATTACGAGACGATCATGGTGACTTTATCAATCTCACGACATACCAACTCAGTTATTCAAAGGTGATCATAGGGATATAATGTGTCTGCACACACGTGTACATAGAGAGGTGAACGTATGTGTGTCTATGATTTTTTTTTTTACAAAAGGAGGATCATCTCCGTCCTCTGAATCAATGTGATGTGTATGTGCGAGTGTCTATGTTTGTATTGTGATTTTCAAAAAATAGAAACGGGCAGAACCTTTCACCTTTGCGACATGTTTACAAGTCCAGCAACACGTCCTTGGCGCGTGGATCTTCATCATCATGGATGACATGGAAAGATTAAGAAAATCTAAAAGAAAAAGGGACATCTAACGAATGATTCGAGCTATCTTGGTGATTAATAAAATCACGACACCACGGAGAAGAGACCGAAAATGTGAAACGAACGCTGCCGACAAGATGCCGCTGGTCGGGAGAGATGGAAAGGGACTTCTCTTCTTCGAGATGACGTGTCGGTGACCCACTCCACCACCCATCCTGCTCGCAAGAGTAGCTATAGTAGTGCATTTGTACTGGTGTAGGTGCACTGACCACTGTAGGTGTAAACCACCGCGACCAAATGAAATTGCGTGGCGATGCACGGGTAACCTTGTACGGCGATCGAGTCGATCATCGGCTCGTGTTGGTCTGCCTCACAATGGGGGAAAGGGTCAGGCCAGCGGGGGCTCTGCTCACTGCTCACTGCCAATCTAGTCATCATCTAGTGGGGTGGTACGCCAAGATATGTGCGTGCGTTTTTTGGCGGGAAAAGATATGTGTGTGTGTCAACAGATTTTTCCGAGACCTTGAACACATCTACTAGAAGGAAAAATATCTCGAAGCAAACGTCAGGGAAACGTACCCTGATCGGCATCCGTTTGGGTATCTGATCAACACGCTATGTAGGACGACAGTTACCTGCTAGATTCACGCGCAGGCTTGGCTAAACCCTCTCACACACGGTCGTCTGCAATGTGCGAGTTCTCTACGACAAGACATCACGGGAAGCAAGCCACCGACACAAGCTCATCTCACCACCAACTGCGTGTTACACGAGTAGTCCTTCCAAAGTGTAAATAATAGAGCACAGTAGTTAGTGCCGGCACTACTAAGGACACTGCAAAAATGTACACCCACCCACCCACTCGCAGAAAAAGGGTACTAGAAAATTGTCACATTCATGTACTATGTCATTATATATTCATTTTACCTTTTAACCCCTGATTAGGGGCTCACGTCATGAAGCTGATGTATGATGCCACGGAAATCACGGATTAACTTAAGCTGGTGGAGACTCTCCATTACCCGGCGCTGTAAAACCGAGACCCACAGCAAACGGTCGTCTTAGTTAATTTAGACGGTGGTCATCGTCCACTTTCTTATGGATCGCACTCGTGATAGTGTGACAATCCACGAAGCAACTAAACAACGGACAAGTTGATCGTTTGGTACGATAACAACGATGCTCAAGTTGGGGCACTTGGTTTGCGGGAATCCCACGATCTTCCTTCTGGCTATATCTCATCATGGGTGATGTAGAAAGGTTAGAAAAATCTGCCCAATGATTCCCAGCGAGCCTTGCACTTATGAAAACGAAATGGCGATCTCGTGATTTCCATTTTTGTCTAGTCGTTGACGGCCTTTATTGATCGAATAAAGTCATCACTCATCACAACATAAAAGAAGAAACTCAGGCAAACACTGGCGAAATGATTATTTTGATAAGACCAAGAGTTACATCGAGATCATCTCTTAAACTGTAAACGGTTCACCAAACAACCAAAAGTTAAATCTGTTCACCAAATGACGCATTAGATAAATTGTATACTTCATACCTTGGAATTCACAGGGCACGCAGCTGTCCAGCCCTTCCGTCCACCTGATTGCCTCGCGATCCACAAAATAGTTGGATCTTGCACGAGGAAACAGTAATTTTTAAGTTTTAATCTTTGAAGCTTATGATTTTGCAATTGAAACTTCCGATTTTCTTGGCCGCTCGTACCAAATTTCAAACTTGAAACTATAAGCGATTTTTTTTACAAAAGTAGTGGTTTTGTCGGTCCCTTGTACCAAGTTTCAAAGGTTGAAACTTAACGATTTTTTAAAAACTCCTAAAAATGTATTCAAAATGGATCTTATTTGAAAGCTCTTGTCACTAGAAACACAAATATAAAACATAATGTAATTTGGACTTTTACTTCAAAAGCTATGAAAGATTGAAAATCGGAAGCCAAAAGAAAAGAGGACATGCGAAGGACTCGGTGCCCCTGCACTTGCATGCCACAAATCATTTCCCCTTCTTACCCATGCTTTTATCTTTCACGATGATTTTTTAGGGGATATCTTTTACGAATGATTTTTTTAGGGGATATCTTTGACGATGATGGACCCGCTTACATGATTATTATCATTTTAATTTTATGTCTTGTTGGAACATCAATATGTTTCAATAAAGCTTCCTTGTATATATTTTCATAAGCATCAACATGCAAATTGTTAGAAAACCAGATCGCTTAAAGGCATAAACCAGCAAAATCTTAGATACACTAGATTGGTTAAAGTCAATGTCGTTAGTTCTTTCAGTGAACTTTATAGTTTGGTAAGTGTCGAAATCATGCTCTCTTTTTACACAACTTGACGACTACATGTCATGTTCATGGTGCATGCATGTTAAATCATGTTTCTACACATTTTCTCGGCGCTTTGTTGACTTTGTTTGTACGTATATTCCATATGTTTCGTGTCAAGAAGATGAATTTTAAAAATCTGCTCCACAATTGCATTGACATGGATTATGATCCCATTCATCTTTGAATGACTCCCCTCCCTGCCATCTTCTCTCAGTGGTAGCTTGCAGGGAGGGAGTGGCAACATTTTAGGAGGCGAGGCATTTCAGAGCTTACGATGCGACATGTAATATAAGCTCCTAGGTTTGTGGCAAAGGGTTTCAACTGTTGGTGGATCGATATTATGCCCAATGATTGTTAGGAAATTTACAATAGATACACAACATGTTGCTAGGCAAGGGCGATAGAGGTGACACAGAAGCCTCGCCTAATTTGATGGGTCAGATTTGGATGGTGTATTTTATGTACAAATATGCTCGGTGCTTTTTCAAACTTGTTGTGTGCATATTCCATATACCCGGTTTCAAGAAAATTAGCTGAATTTTGTTACTACCCCAAAACATTGATGAACCGGTTATGGCCCCACACATTCTTGAACGTCCCCACAGAAAGTTACACTATCTCCTCGCTCTGTGTCTTTCTCTGTGCTCACTTGGAAGGATGGAGTTCAAAGAGAGTAAGAGGTGAGGCATGCGAGACCATTCAAAGTTTCACGATTATGCCGATTCCATGTAGACGGTAGGATCAATGTCATAGCCAAGTGAAGGTGGGGTGATTTGCTACGAGGACAGAGCATATGCCGATTCCATGTAGATGGTTGGATCAATGTCATAGCCAAGTGAAGATGGGGTGATTTGCTACGAGGACACATCATATGCCGATTCCATGTAGATGGTTGGATCAATGTCATAGCCAAGTGAAGGTGGGGTGAGTTGCTAGGAGGACACATCATATGCCGATTCCATGTAGATGGTTGGATCAATGTCATAGCCAAGTGAAGGTGGGGTGAGTTGCTAGGAGGACACATCATATGCCGATTCCATGTAGATGGTTGGATCAATGTCATAGCCAAGTGAAGGTGGGGTGAGTTGCTACGAGGACGCATCACCCCACCGACCAAGGATGATTAAAGAAGAAAAGAGTTGGGCCAATTAATGAGCAAAACCTGACCCGATAACCATACATGGCATAATTGATTAAGGAAAACTGGCGAAAACTCCACACACATCTATCTATCAAAACATTCTTCACTAACAGTACCTTGTTTTATTCCTTTTTCTTTTGTCAAACTATCTTGTTTTATTCCACCATGTACCTTTTTTTATAAAGCCAGATGAAAGCATATTTCAAAAAGAAGAGGAGTTGCACAGGAGCCTGACATTCTGAATATGAGATGATAAAGAAGGGCGGGTGACAGGAAGACAGGCCTGTGGAGGTCTGGGTGAGACCTAGAGCAAGGACCAGGCCACACAAGTCGAATAGGAGAACGCGTCAGACGTTCAAAAATCAAGACCCAGGCTCGCCATGTATGACATCACGCGCTCTCTCCATACGTGATGTCAGACAGCTTTCGTGCCCCAAGTCATCGCTGGCATCACTGGAATGGCGGGCCCACGGCTGGCGCATGAACATGTGACCTTGACTCGTTAGCCAGGTCAAGAAGGTCGGTCTCCTTTTACAGCTAAAAGAACGGATTCTTTTGACAACAATGGGTCCGCGGCTTGACTAACGACACGGCGTTAGCAGTCGACCGATTTGGAGCATTATTATTCAGAGTGCTGAGCATTATTTAATACTACTGGCAGCATCTTTCTTTCTGCAGCATCCGGCATATGGGGGTAACAATTTGATTGATGACACTGTAGCTGTGCAGCGATTCGGGCATCTTGAGCAGTGGACACGATAGTTATCTTGATGGGTCGTTCCTCCATGTTTTGTTGTTTCTTGCCTTGCGCTGTCGATCGCTAAGTGGAATGGAAGGCCTTGTTGTGTTAAGAGACAGCTTCTCACTGGTAGATACAACTGACTAAGCATTAGCTACATCACTTGTGAGAAATGTTCTGGTGTTTTCCTTTCTTGTTTACAAGGCTTGTGATGTAGTATTTGATTTCTTTTCTTGAGTTTTCTACGAGTAGGATCTTGTTGCTACGATGTTACCGGCGCGAACCCATCTACAGCCATGTCTATTGCATAGACGCTTGATCTTTAGATAAAAAGTATGCGTCCGACTTTATAGATAAAGTCATCATGCACCGTATAAAGGTTCATACAAACAAGCGCCCATACAAGCAAGGTTGAGGAAATAAAGTTTAAGGGCTGCCGAAGAAACAATAACACATCACAACGGCACTTGTGTAGAAGCTTAAGGATTGAAATTTAAAAATGTTGCCTAGGTTTTGCGTAACAGCCTCGCTCTCCAACGGTGATACGCTAATCCTCTCACGTAAAACCAGATAACTGTCAACTAGAGTGCTAATATTCTTTTTCCGAATAAGCGTCCGTCCTTA
This sequence comes from Triticum dicoccoides, assembly GCF_002162155.2. Lineage (NCBI taxonomy): Eukaryota > Viridiplantae > Streptophyta > Magnoliopsida > Poales > Poaceae > Triticum > Triticum dicoccoides. The sequence goes on from NC_041384.1 coordinate 22,832,576, forward strand.
CCGCCGCGTTATATGTGGCCTAGGGTCGCCCGTTCCGCCTCTGCCGATGACAATTACCATAAATAAGGGAAAATATCAAAGTCTCATTTACGTTTGATAACAATAAGTGGATTATAATTGTGCGTGTTAACTTTTTGACTCTTCTTTCTCCTTCGTGCATGAATACGACATGGCAAAGTCGACAACTAACAAACGCCACATTACTGGAGATGGGTTCCGTGACGCTATAGTTAGTAATAATTGATCAACGACTCCATTCATCAGTAGGCGATGTACGAGCGTGTGACACTACATGCATACGTGTCTGCGTTTTATTTTGAAAATAAACAAGAAACTGTTGCTCCATCAACAAGCATAAAAAAGGAGCAAAGTTTCTAGCTTTGCATAAATCAGCAAAGGTCTGCTGACGTGGGACTCATGGCGATCTTTTGACATGGCATGACGAGCATCTCGAGCATCTTCGGCTCGTACAATGAGAAGGACAAAACTACTTTCCCTTTGTGCCAACTAAAGTGATTCCATGACAAATCGGAGGTTACAAGTTGCATGTCTCGATGGTTTCCATGGTCGTAATCACTTTTGCTCAACTTGCAATAGAATTGTGGCGCTAGCTCCCAACTCACGGACGGCTATTGATGCATGAACATAGTAGTGAGAGTTGCCATCAGCACAATGCAACTCATATTGGTGGTTCGGCAATTGTTTTTTGAAGGCCTACTTGCAGTCATTAACAGTTGGAGACTTGAATACAGTTCAGAACAACTTTTTTTTTCCCCACGAGAAAAATCACACGCTACTTTCTCTAACCAGTATTTTTTTCCCGGCGGGAACCATTTTTTATTGGAGTATTTGTAACTCTAGGTTATAAGCCCTTGTTGCACGGGAAGAGATATTTACCCAAAATCACCACAGTTCAGGTTAAGGTAATAATTTGGTACCATATTTGAGCCATCCACAAGAAAACAACAATTCCACGCCTAATGAAACACACACTACTGTTTGACTGATAAGCACACGCCGATGTGGCAAAGACTAATCCAAGTCAATATTTGACCTGCTGATATGGACAACGGACCTACCTGTCAGCCACTCATCTTCTTTTTTCCTTTTTATTCTTCCTCCTCGTCTCTTCCAGCGGCGGCCCATCCGGAGGCGAGTGTCCACCGTCGACCTGCCACACCACGGGAGTTGCGCCTCCAGCTCGTGCAGGCGACGACCTCCTCTGTGCGATGTTAATGCCATGACCTGGTCCTCTAGCCGAACCTCTAGCCCCACGAGCCATGCTGCCTTCTGTAGGATCGCCGCCATGCCCCTGCTCCGGCCGTGGACGACAAGCTGCTCCTCCACACCATCCACTCTATCTGGGCTTGCAGCTCCGCCATCCAGCTCAATTCCGCCACACTGCTGGACAACGACCGTAGTACTAGGGGCACACGATAGTGAACGACACACTGCTCCTCCCACATAACCTGCAACAGGTGGATTCGAGACTCGGGGCGAAACAGAGAAGCATCGGGTTGGCGTGAGATTTCCTACGCATGCTTGCCTCTTGGTCGGGCTAGTGGAGGCAGTGGCGGCGTCGGGCCTCGGGCGCCACAACGGAGCGTGCGTTGGAGCTGCTGTGCACGGTGGCCGACGCCGCCGCGGCGGTGCTCATGGAGGCCATGACCACGCCTGTTCTGACATGTGCGGCGGAGGGCACGTCCGGCCTTGTCCATCTACGGTAGGGAGGCCTCGGGCCCATGGTGGGCATGTAACGCGCACGAACGGCTCAAGAGCGCTCGGAGCACGCAGAGGCGCGTGGTGACCCAGGAAGGCCGCACGGCTGACCGACGACTAGTGAGGGCCGCCAGCGGCACGATGGCGCGCAGTGCACGAACACCTAGGCTCACAAGCGAACGTAGCGGTGCGGTGGTACACCAGGCTCGGTGCCAGCCAACCTCGATGGCGCGCTGCCAACAACTTGCTTGTTGAAATGCCTACGAAAAATAGAGGAAAAATTAAAGAGAAAAAATTATAAAAAATAACCACTCTAGTCATGAAAAATGGGTCCCTTGTCCACCTCAACATTTTTGATACATAGACATGCCATGTCATAACAGGAGGGACCAATCGGTCAGATATGTTGTTTTCGCAAGCTTATTAGTCGATTAGTAATATATGTTATTCATTAGGCGCAAAGTTGGTGGTTTCTTGTGTCCTAGCTCAAATGTGGTACCAAGTTTTTACCCTAGGCCCCACCGTGGTGGTTTTGGTAAATACGTCGCAGGGGACACATATTTTGCGTTACCAACGAAATGTACCTGCCAAACATGAGAAGAAGAGTAGAAGAAAGAACAAAAGGAAAAATATTCCTGACAATTGGGTCCACCATGACAGTGTGTTGGTCGTGACGTCGTTCTTATTGTTTTGGTCTTGTTCGGCACTAATGGATTCGGTTCACAACGGCTTGTCTCCTCCCCAGGATTTGAGTGGTGAGGATTAAGGCTCTGGGCAAAAGCCTTGTTCCTCGATGGGGGCTGTCTCTGGTGATGCTCCATGGAGGCATAGTCACAGAGTACTTCTTCTTACTAGGCCGTGACCGGTTAGAGGGAAAGCGGCGTTGGAGGTCATTGGCTAGGCCAGACCCTATCCCAAGTTCGATGGAGCAGTTGTGTGTAGCTCTCGGCCCAACTTCTTAATCAACGTGACTCCACGCTAGTGTCGGTAACGTTGTCAGACGTTGTTTACCTTCTCAAATATGTCTATGAATATCTTGCATATGATCGCCATGAGGACACATTAGAGCATCTCCAACATTTGCCCAGAAATTTGGTGCCCTAAATATGGTTTTAAGTGAGGAAAAGGAAGGTTTTATGTGAGAAAAGTTGTTGTTTTTCGAGCAACCCTAAAGCTGGTGCCTTAAAATTGAAACATGAACTAAGAACACATATATTCATTGCCCATTTTGGAATTTAGTATGAAATGTTACACGTTAAACATGAAGCTTCATAACTTTTAAACACTACTACGATAGGCCTAGCTCTTTGACGGGGTATTACACTGGAGGTATCCGTCGAAGTCATCATCGTCCTAATTGATATCCATCTCCCCTCCACCGGAGGGGCCTGCTCATGGTCATTGGCCGTAAACCTACTCTGCGGCTTCACCTCCTTCTCCTCTTCCTCGTCGGAGAGCTCCATCTCGAGCTGGCCGAATAATTCATCGTCCTCCTGCAATTTCTAAACGACAAGGGTAGTAAATCCGCGTACTCAACATCTGCTACCTCTTGAGCACTTGTGTTGGTTTTTCCTTGAAGAGGAAAGGGTGATGCAGCAGAGTAGCGTAAGTATTTCCCTCAGTTTTTGAGAACCAATGTATCAATCCAGTAGGAGACCACGCACGAGTCCCTCGTACCTACACAAACAAATAAATCCTCGCAACCAACGCGATAAGGGCTTGTCAATCCCTACACGGTCACTTACGAGAGTGAGATCTGATAGATATGATAAGATAATTTTTTTGATTTTTTATATGATAAAGATGCAAAGTAAAATAAAAGGCAAAGGAAATAACTAAGTATTGGAAGATTAATATGATGGAAGATAGACCCGGGGGCCATAGGTTTCACTAGTGGCTTCTCTCGAGAACATAAGTATTCACGGCGGGTAAACAAATTACTGTTGAGCAATTGACAGAATTGAGCATAGTTAAGAGAATATCTAGGTATGATCATGTATATAGGCATCACGTCTGAAACAAGTAGACCGACTCCTGCCTGCATCTACTACTATTACTCCACACATCGACCGATATCCAGCATGCATCAAGAGTATTAAGTTCAAGAGAACAGAGTAACGCTTTAAGTAAGATGACATGATGTAGAGGGATAAACTCATGCAATATGAAATAAACCCCATCTTGTTATCCTTGATGGCAACAATACAATACGTGCCTTGCTGCCCCTACTGTTACTGGGAAATGACACCGCAAGATTGAACCCAAAGCTAAGCACTTCTCCCATTGCAAGAAAGATCAATCTAGTAGGCCAAACCAAACTGATAATTCGAAGAGACTTGCAAAGATAACCAATCACACATAAAAGAATTCAGAGAAGATTCAAATATTGCTCATATATAAACTTGATCATAAACCCACAATTCATCGGTCTCAACAAACACACCGCAAAATAAGATTACATCGAATAGATCTCCACAAGAGAGGGGGATAGCTTTGTACTGAGATCCAAAAAGAGAGAAGAAGCCATCTAGCTAATAACTATGGACACATAGGTCTGAGGTAAACTACTCACACTTCATCGGAAGGGCTATGGTGTTGATGTAGAAGCCCTCCGTGATCGATGCCCCCTCCGGCGGAGCTCCGGAACAGGCCCCAAGATGGATTCTCGTGGATACAGAAAGTTACGGCGGTGGAATTAGGGTTTTGGCTCCGTATCTGGTAGTTTGGGGGTACGTAGGTATATATAGGAGGAAAAAGTACGTCGGTGGAGTAACAGGGGGCCCACGAGGGTGGAGGGCGCGCCCAGGGGGTAGGCGCGCCCCCTATCTCGTGGCCTCCTGGTTGATGTCTTGACGTAGGGTCCAAGTCCTCTGGATTATGTTCGTTCTGAAGGTTTCATTCCGTTTGGACTCTGTTTGATATTCTTTTTCTATGAAACCCTAAAATAGGCAAAAAAAACCAACAATTCTGGACTGAGCCTCCGGTTAATAGGTTAGTCCCAAAAAATATAGAAGTGTATAATAAAGCCCAATAATGTCCAAAACAGAATATAATATAGCATGGAACAATCAAAAATTATAGATACGTTGGAGATGTATCAACATCCTCGGGCACTGGCACAAAATGGGGAGTTGGAGATGGTTTTGGTACATGGACTAGCGGCAGTTTCCAAATCTGCTTCAAAGACCACGACACAAATATTCCCCATGGCGGTGATGGTTGTAGAAACCGCCTCAAGTGTCGTGGACGGCGTAGGCGGTTTCGAACGCAGCTTCCAATGCTTTACGGATCCAGCTTGCCTGCTCCTTCCTCATGCTCCCCTCCGTGCTTCCACTTCATTCTACGGCTGTTTTTTTTTCATTTTCCTGTCTAATCTAATCATCCCCCCTGATTTTAGGGGGGTGGGGCCGAACCTTATTTTGTTCCAATCAAATCAAGCCACGTACGTAGGAGTACTGATGGGCGCACGCGCGGGGAGCAGGCAAGTCTCGTCCATGCTTTACATCGCACATGTGGTCTCGTACCAATAACCGCCTCCATTTGGTATGTCAGGGATGCAATTATTTCCTATTGAATACCTACCATGCTAATGATAGCATGAAACACTGTATTAAAAAAGTACAAAGACAACATATCTTTCATTGTTGTAGCCATAGTACAAAACTTTTACAAGTTCATATGATACAGTAACATTGACATAGTACAAAAGTTATTGGAGCTTGAGAAAAGCAGTGATTCCTGTGTGCTCCTCCTCGGCAGCCTGTCTCGCACACGCGTTGTATTTCGTGAATGAGCCTCGCCGAACCGAGTCGAGCTCAGTCCTATGTCATGTGTACGCTTAATTTTTGCCGGCCAGGAACGAATAATTGAGTCATTAACGGACGCACTAGACGTTAGACGGTGGGCCGACTCGGGCATGGGTCCAGCCACACGTTTTCCTCCACGACCACCTGTATATTGAAGGCACCGGCAACACTAGCCCTCGCCCAGATCAGATCGCATCTACTCTACCTCCTTGCGCGGAACCCACTCCCGTCCCGCTCGCTGCTGCTACTTCCGGTGATTTCATCACGTCAACCGCGTACACGGCTGTACCGGAGAGCAGGCCTCCGAAACCCCTTCCTTTGCGATCCTGCACTAGGAGAAGTGCGATTAGGTTTTTAAGGATAGTCTCCGTCGCGACTGCTTAGTTCTATTTATCTTCGTCCGCTACACCTCTCAGACTTCGACATGGGTGAGAACTCCGAAGCCACCAAGAAGAAGGCTATCGGGGATGCTGTTGTCGCCAATGCGGCTGTGACTTGCGGACTGGAGGGTATAATCTGTTTATCCCTCTTCTGTCTGTTTTTATGTTAGCCGTACTAGTTGTTTACGTAGATATGTATGTTCTATTCGTAGTACGTGCTCACATGCTTAAACAAATATCAATATACGTTTAATACTGTTAATGTCACCTCCATGATCTATTTATAAATTATATTAATCAGAAAATTGTTAATATATCCAACAAGAATGACCTGCGAAGGCCTACACCTCGCGTGCTACATGTCGCTTTGAATTGAGATCGGTCCTGTTCACATACAAAAAAAACAATGTCTCGAATCAAAGATATTTGCAAGTATTGTCGGCGTATATATGGGCCCTTCCAGAAAACTACAGTGCTTGACGTTGGCCCTGTCTCTCCCTGCCTCGACAGCCTCATCACCTCCGCTCAACCTCCTCTGCGCGCGATGGTAACAGTGATTTCTCCGTGTGCCGTCGTCGTCGTCGTCTCAGAAGAAAATGACACCCTTCCCGTCCTGGGATTTCACACTCCGCGCGTGCATGTGCGGTGCACCGTCGCCCTACGCACACAGCATCCAGACCAGAATATTCGCGCCCCCACAAAAGTCGAGCCAATGTTCTAGTAATTGTGGATTAATGGAAGGTTCGCTGTAGAAGAGATCTGGCATGAAACTGACGCGATTTATAATGGATTGAAAATCCACTCGAAAACGATGGGGGAGCAAGAGCATGAAATATGTCGCGGTCCGCTCACGTCTCCTGGCCATCGATGTGTCGGAAAAAGCCCTCGACCCGTAATACAAGAGCGTCTTTGATATTAAGAGCAACTTTAATGGAGCAACTCATTTGTTTGTTTGGATCATCCAGACACAAAAATTAACTCAACGTGTTGTTCGTTTTGTGTCTGCTCAGATCTATTTTCATCCTAAATTTGGGATACAATTGGGTCAAAGGCGGACACAAAGTAAGTGTTTTTTATGTTATCTCCGTCCGTGTCTGTCCGCTGCATGTGCCCGCTTGGCCCACTTGCCATCCACCCACCCGCCCCATCCCATCCCTCCCCTCCTTTTCCTCTCTCTCCCACCCACCCGCCCACCCTACTCGAGAGCCGGAGCATCGCCGGAGCCGGGGCAGCGCCGACGTCCCGCTTTCTCCCGATGGCGAGCACACGCACCACGAGCTCGTTCTGCCCCTTGGTGCCGGCGCCGGGCCGGCGAGCGCCGCGGCCTCAACGATAGCATGCGTGTTCTCTGAGATCCCGACTGCAGCTTTGTTCACCGGCCTGCGCGCATGCACATCAGCACACAAAACACGGGAGCACACACACATTCATGGCAACTCGTGGGAGCTCATGGCCGGCCAAATCGAAGTCCTCACACGCCACCCTGCAGTCCAACGGCGTCGCCTTCTGTCCCTGTCCACGCACCTCTTCATTGGAGCTCGCCGCGCGCTGGCCCCACCATGCTCGCGCACCCCGCCTGCTGTCATCGCTCGCGCGTCTTCACGTCGGAGCTCGCCGCGCCCGGCCCCGCTATGCTCGCGCGCCTGGCCTGCCCCCCGCGCCTCGCCTCCCTCGCGCTCGCCCTGCAGCCCGCCCGTCCATGCTCCTGGCCGCGCCCGCTCTCGTGCCTCGCCTTCCCGCGCACAGCAGCAACAGAGGACGGGCAAACTCGTTCTCCTCCGGCGCCCGTGCTCGCAAAACAGCGGCAGAGGACATACAGGCTCGTCCTCCACCGGCGCCGCTGCTCCGCCGTGGTGGGCTCGTGCGGGCTCGTCCTCCTCCCTGCCTGCTACGTGTTCGATGAAATGCCAAGGCAGACATGACAAAAAATGCGTCTGTCCCCGTTGGACACACCGTCCGACCCATTTGAAAAAGTGAACACGGACAAGCAGACGGGCGACATAAATGGACGAAAAGCGAACAAAATTGATGTCTGTTTGGATCACCCTGTTGAAGTTGCTCTAAGTTCTTTTTTTTTCCTGAGGCAGAGATTGGAGCCCGGATCATTCGGCCGTTGTGTACTTTTGTGCTGGAACAAAGAATTCCACGGGCCGTCGTAGCAAAAAACTTAAAATAATCCACGAGACGCGGCTACCGTGCGGAATTCCCTATTCGCCGCTAACTGCGGCAAGTAGTCGCCGTTTCGCACAGGGCGCAACTCACCCTAGGCCGGCCCATTTGAGTGGTTTCGCTTCGCGAGATAAAAAACCCGCAAAAATAGTCTCTCTAGGGATCGAACCAACAACCTCTTGTAGAGGTACACGCCGCGGTAGCCACCGCTCTCCTGGATGTGTAAGAAAAACAATGCTAAACTTATAAAGAAACTAAAAGCAACGACAAACATAAAACCAGTTTGCGGTAATTCCAAAAATCTTTTGTTCCTTCTACTGGTTCTTTCTGGTTTTTCTTCATAGTCTTATTCTGTTCTTTCCTTTTTCACGTTTTCTTTATTTTTTCTTTTTAAATATTTTTTCCTTTTTCTTTTTAAGCTTTTCAAAAAGTTCAAATATGGTTCAGAATTTTAAAAAATGTTCTTTTTTATCAAACTTTGTTCATATATCTGAAATAGTGTTCACATTTTCAAAATTTTGTTGACAATTTCGAAAAATGTTCCTGATTTTTTCTTTGTTTTCTTTCATTTCTTCTCTTTTGTCAAAAGAAATTAAAAATATTCAAATTTTGTTCGTATTTTTATAAAATTTCCAGTTCTCGAAAAAATGTTCTCCGAATTCAACATTTGTTCCTGTTACACAAAAAAGTTCAAAACTTTCGAAATGCAGAAAATATACCGGATTTCATGAAATGTTCGTGCTTCCAAATTTTTTCAGGATTTTTCAAAATTGTTCTCTATTTCAAAATTTGTTCTCAAGATTCAAAAAAATGTTTGTGCTTTATAAATTGTCACGCTTCCAAATTTGTTCAGGATTTTTCATAATTGTTCTCTATTTCAAAATTTGTTCTCAAGATTCAAAAAATGTTCGTGCTTTCAAAAATTGTCTGCGCCTCCAAATTTGTTCGGGAGTTTTCAAAATTTGTTCTCAAGATTCAAAAAATGATCATGCTTTAAAAATTGTTCACGCTTCCAAATTTGTTCTCCATTTCTAAATTTATTCCAAAGATTCAAAAAATGTTTGTGCTTTAGAGAAATGCCACAAATTCAAAAAATGTTTGGGAAATTCAAAAGTTGTTTGTGTTTCCAAATTTTGTTTTTGAAATTTAAAAACTTGTTCCTGTTCAGTTTTTTGGGTAGTTTAAAAATGTTTCCATTCTAAAAAATATTTTCGCGTCTCCAAAATCCGTTTGTGTGTTGAAAAATGTTTGAGTTTTCTCAAAATTTGGAAAAAAAACTAATAATGTTCGCGTTTGACAAAACATTCACGTTTTGTTTTTGTTATTTGAAAAATCGTAAAGTATGTTTTTCAAACAGTCTTATATTTTCTTTAGTTCTTGTAGGTTTCGCTGTAGTTTGGTCAACTGAGGTCTTCGATCCTAGTGGCTATAGTAGCGTGCGAGTGCAAGTCGGCAGTGCTGTGTTTGATTCCCAGTCATCACGTCCTACTATTTTTTGCAATTTATCACCTGGAACAACTAATTAACGAGCGCTTCTTCCGGAGCCTCGCAACGATCAGGTGGCGCGCTCTCAGTCATTTGCTACATGTCGCGCTCTGGGTGCTCCCTCTGATTTGATTTTTATTTTTCCGCACGTATTTTCGGCTTTTTAAACAGCTTTCTCCGGTTTTTTTTGACATTTCGGTTTTCTACCGGTCTTCCTTAACTTCTGGGTCAAAACAAAAATTCAGAAAAAAAAGTTTGCGCGAAAAAAACATGTTTTTTTCTTTTACGAGAGTCACGGTTTTGCTTCCGCGAAAGGCACGGTTGTGCTTTCGCGAGAGTCATGGCCGGGCCTTTCGGAAACGGGGAAAAAAAATGCATTTTTGTTTTTTCCTTCCGCGGGAGGCATGGTTTTGCTTCCGCGAGAGGCACGGTTGTGCTTTCGCAAGAGTCACGGCCGTGTCTTCCGGCAACGAAAAAAACCCGCCTTTTTTGTTTTTTTCTTTCTGCGAGAGGCACGGTTGTGCTTTCGCGAGAGGCAGGCCGTGCCTTCCGGCAACGGAAAAAAACACATTTTCTGTTTTTTTTTCCTTCTGCGAGAGGCACAGTTTTACTTCCGCGAGAGGCACGGTTGTGCTTTCGCGAGAGTCACGGTCGTGCCTTTCGGAAAGGGAAAAAACGCATTTTTTGTTTTTTTTCTTCCGCGAAAGGCACGTTTGTGCTTTCACGAGAGGCACTGTTGTGCTTTCACGAGAGTCACGCCCGTGCCTCTCGGAAACGGAAAAAATGTGTTTTCTGTTTTTTTCCTTCCGCGAGAGGCACGATTTTGCTTCCGCGAGATGTACGGTTGTGCTTTCGCGAGAGTCACGGCTGGCCTCTTGCGTTTTCTGTTTTTTTCTTCCGCTAGAGACACGGTTGTGCTTTCGCGAGAGACACGGGCGTGCTTTCGCGAGATGCACGGACGTGCCTCTTTCGGAAAGGGAAAAAACCCGTGCTCCCGGGTCGGGTTTTTCGTCTAATTTTTTTCGTTCGGTTTTTTCGTAAAAAAAGTTCGTCAAAATCTATCAACATGAGATCTAGTTTTGAAAATCTTGACGCGAGGAATCCAACGGTGAAAATGGTTCAAGATTTGGACACACGCTTTAAAAGATAAAACATTTTGAATAAACTGATCTACAAAAAAAAAACTAGCAGGTTGCGATAAGTGACGCATATGCAGCATGTTACTTGTCGCAGTCTGGGAGACGGGAGTAATCTTTATAATGAGTAGTCCTCAACTAGTGATTTGGTATATCACCTGGTATTTGCAGCACACTGCAATGGGCCGGCCCAATCAGTGCACCGCGGGGACGTGCCTGTGCGAAAGTGCAGCATTTTTGACGAAGAATGCGTCACATAGGAACTCCCGCTACGTGCCGCTCGCAGCCACGCCTAGCCCAAACTGGGCCAGCCCAGTAACCACTTGCAGCGTCATGCTGATGTCAGACTGACGTTGTGCGTGCTTTTATTTTTGTTTTATGTTTTTTTTCACATTTATATTTTCTCCTTTCTACTTCATTTATATTGGAAATATTATATATAACACACTTCTTTAATAAACATGAAATACAGTATACTCCCTCTGTATCATAAACTTATCGTTGGAGAGAACCAGTGCAAGTTCCCAGCGATAAGTATTGTGGTACAGAGGGAGTATATATTAAAAAAAACTTTACATGGAATTTTCCAAATTCTAAATCTAGCATTTGAAAAAGTTAAAGGTGTACATAAAAAATTTTTTGATGTATATAAAAAATGTTAATCATGTGTATAAAAATGTAATCATATTTAAACTATGTTAATTAAGTGTACAAAAATCATGTGTTAATCATGTATTTGGAATGTTAAACATGTATCATAAAAATCTTTGTGATGTATAAATATATACAATGTTTATGTGAATAGGAAACATAAAACATATGTGTTTAAAAATGTTAATCATGTATTCCTAATATGTTACTCCCTCTGCCCTACAATATAAGAGGATTTTGCTAGCTATGTTAGCTTGAAAATACGTCTTATATTATGAGAAAGAGGATGCAAATGTGTATATATAAAAATTAAGGCTTTGAATCGCTTTTCTCGTGGCATTGCGGTGTGGTCCACGCTAAAAGTTATGTCATCTATCATGGAAGTTATTTACAATAGCTTTTACAAAGTAAAAAGGTAAAAAATAGATATCTCATAAAAAAACACTGGCCAAGTAAGGACTAAAGGGAATCTATTATTTAAGAATTAACATATGGATAGATGATTTATTCTTTTTTCAGATTATGATATTATACGAAGAATGATAGTAAATGTTAGAATACAACTTGTATTAGGATTATGAGTCCTACTCGGTTTGTAATAAGGCTAGGTCAGGTGCGGCTTAGCTTTTTATATATACTTCTTGTACCGGCACAATATTGTATCAACAATTATTCAATACAATTCTACATGATATTAGACTTTTGATCCTAGGGTATGGCTAACCCGCCAGCCCCGCCAGCGCTGCCACCGCCAGGCTACTTCAAGCGGCGCGCCGCCATCGTCGCCGCCAAGGTCGCCGTGGCCACGGCCCCCTCCGCATCTACCTCTACTTTAGCTCTACCTCCACCAATACCCCGTTCCATCTCCTTCACCTACACCATCTCCGATATTAGCCCCTACATCCCCGTAACTCTAGACCTCGCTGCTCACAACTACTACCATTGGCGTCATCTCTCCGACGTCCACCTTGGGCGATGCAATCTCCGCTCTCACGTTGCCGACGAATCTCTTTCTCAACTTCATGATCCACAATGGATCAAGGATGATCTCGCCATTATTCAATGGATCTACATGCGACTCTCCACAGAGATCTTCAATCTCGTCCACTGTGACGGTGCCTCCGCCGCTGATCTATGGGCGGCCCTTCGTCAGCTCTTCCAGGACAACGTCGACGCTCGCGCTAACAATCTTCACACCGAGCTTCAGAATATGATGCAAGGTGATTCACCAGTCGGCGTCTACTGCCAACGCCTCAAGGCGATCGCGGATGAACTCCGCGAACTTGGTGATCCGATCGATGATTGTCAGCTCATCAACGTCCTCCTCGTCGGCCTCAGCGAGCGGTTCGAGAAGCAGGTCTCCTTCATCCCCATGATGCGTCCGCGTCCCTCCTTCGCCGAGGTTCGCTCGATGCTCCAATGGGCCGATCGTGCCCTAACTACGAAGGACTCCCGTCCTCATGTCTTCATTGCTTCTCCTCGCCCGCCTACGTCGACGCCGCCACCGCCACCTCCACCACCAACACCTCCTCAACCATCCGACTGGTGTCCAAGTCCCAACTACCGGGGCAAAACCCCTAGGCCGCCGCAGTTCCGCACGGCGCTCGCTCCTGCTCCGCCCCCGGCTCCACCAACTGCACCACCACCGCCCCGGCTTCATCAACCGCACCACCACCGCCGCCGGGATGGCGCCCATCTCCTGATCCATGGACATGGCTAGTCCAAGCGTGGCCTATGCCCTGGTCCGCCCCTACGCCATATGGTGCCCCACCTGCCTATACCGGTGGCTGGCAGCCCGGTGCTTGCCCTCACACCGGCGCGCCCGTCCTCGCGCCCCGATAGCCGACGGCCGTGTACCACACTGCTCCCTCCTACATGCCACCGATGTACAACACCGGTCCTTATCCATCCTATGGCTCTCCATCGCCCCCTACATGCAGCAATACAATGATTGTGTCTCTCTCTTTATGCCGATGCAGGCCCTACTGCCGATGCCACCACACTCGCAAGCTCCCATGACTACACCGGCCTCTACTTCGACTCCGAGCTGGGACCAAGCTGCTTTTCTAAAAGCCATGAACAACTTTGCTGCACAAGGGAACTCAGGTACGGATTGGATTTTTGATTCTGGTGTTTCTCGTCATATGTCTGCATCGAGTAATTTGCTTTCTTCTTGCACACCTTCGTCTTTTTCCTCTATTACTCTCGGTGATGGATCTTGTATTCCTATTTACTGTGTTGGTCAGGCTCAAATCCAATCCCCAATTAAGCCTTTGCTTCTTCGTGATGTTCTTGTAGCTCCTGCTCTTATTAAAAATCTGATTTCTGTTCGTCAGATCACCACTGATAATCATGTTTCTATTGAGTTTGACCCATTTGGTTTGTTTGTGAAGGACTACCCGACCAAAGCCGAGATCGCTCGATTCAATAGCTCGGTGATTTATATTCTCTCCATGGTGCTCCGGTCGCTGCTCCTCCAACATCTATGGTGGCCTCTGTTGATCTGTGGCACCAACGTCTCGGCCATCCCAATAAAAATGTGTTATCCACACTTCTTAGTGAATTTTCAATACCTTGTAATAGAGACTCTTATAATTCTTCTATGTGTCAGTCATGTCAATTGGGCAAACATGTCCGCCTTCCCTTTAGTTCCTCTCAATCCTCTAGTACTTTTTCTTTTGAATTACTTCATTGTGATCTCTAGACATCACCCATAGAAAGTGATTCTTGATGATTTTACTCATTATGTTTGGAATTTTCCTTTATGCAACAAATCCGACGTTCATAATATATTCCTTAACTTTCAGCGCTATGTCTCGTCTACCTTTTCCTCCCTATAAGATTCATCCAATGTGATAATATCATGAATTTGACAACTTTAAAAATCAAAATTTCTTTTTACAATATGGAATTCTCTTGCGCTTCTCCTGTCCTTATACCTCCCCTAAAAACGGCAAAGCCGAGCATTCTCTTCGTACTCTTAATGACATCATTCACACTCTGCTTGTTCAATCTTCCATGCCTCCGAAGTTCTAGGCTGAGTCCCTCCACACGGCCACATATTTACTCAATATTCATCCATCCCAAGTTAACCCACAAACTACTCCTTACTTGTCTTTATTTCTCCCTCATCCAAAATACTCCGACATTCATGTCTTCAGTTGTCTTTCTTTCCCAAACTCCTACTCCACTTCTGCTAACAAACTTTCCCCGCGCTCTACCCCGTGTGTCCATCTAGGTTTTTCTGACGAGCACAAGGGTTATCGTTGTCTAGAGCTTGTTAGTGGTCGTGTTCATGTGTCTCGTCATGTAACATTCGCTGAAAACATTTCCCCTTTTCCGAGCGTCAACAATTAGATCCCAACTCACCCACGCCGTCCACTAGTCCCTCTCGTCGCAATCATCTTCCCTTCTTTTACCCGCCAACCTATCCAGCAAAACCAGCCGAACCCTCTACTGCGGCAGCGGATCCTTCCGCGACCACTTCTGTCATCACCTCTGCTTCGGCAGAGGAGAACCCATTACACTCTGTCGCGGCAGACCTCATGCTGCCGCAGTCTTCACCGCCATCTCCCGCGTCCGCTTCCTCCGCTGCGCTGGATGCGTCCACCGCATCTTCCCCCACCCTTGCTGCTCATGCTATTCCCGTTCCAGCTCCGACTAACGATCATACCATGCGCACATGTGCCGAGTCCGGGTTTCGTTTACCTGCAAAAGATCATCTCAATCTTCATGCATCTCTATCTCCTGCCTCTCTACCAAAATCTTACAAATCAGCTCTCCTAGATCCTAATTGGGCTGCAGCTATGAAAGATGAATATGATGCCCTTCTGCAGAATAACACGTGGCAGTTAGTTCCTCGTCCTTCCAATACAAATATCGTTTCGGGCAAATGGGGTTTTCACCATAAATTTAGTTCTGATGGGAGTCTTGCACGTTATAAGGCTCGATGGGTATGTCGTGCTTACTCTCAGCAACACGACATCGATTATGATGAGACTTTCTCTCCAGTTGTCAAGCCCAGCACTATTCACACTGTCCTTAGCATCACCGTCTCTTCTTCATGGCCAATTCATCAACTAGATGTCAAAAATGCTTTTCTTCATGGCTCTCTTCAAGAAACAGTCTATTGTCAATAACCTCTTGGCTTCAAACATTCCTCCTATCCTAATCATGTTTGTCTTCTTCAAAAATCTCTTTATGGTCTTCAACAAGCACCACGTGCCTGGTTCCAACGCTTTTCTACTTATGCTCAAATCATCGGTTTTACCCCTTCCCGTTCTGACACTTCACTCTTCACCTTTCATCACAACAACAACACTGCTTACCTTCTTTTATATGTTGGTGATATTATCCTCACAGCTTCCTCACAACAATTTTTAGATCATATTATCTCTCTTCTTCGCCATGAATTCTCTATGACAGATTTAGGTCTTCTTCACCACTTCTTAGGTATTGCTGTTATCCGTGACTCCTCTGGTCTTTTCTTGTCTCAACGCTAGTACACTCTGGATCTTCTTTCTTGTGCTGGTATGCTTGATTGTCAAACTTCCCGTACCCCTATTGATACAGGTTCCAAACTCTCTACCGATGGTGATCCTTTCTCTGATCCTTCTCTTTATCGTAGTCTTACCGGTGCACTTCAGTATCTCACTCTCACTCGTCCTGAAATTTCTTTTGCTGTTCTACAAGCTTGTTTATACATGCACGATCCTCATATTCCACACTACAATCATGTCAAACGTATTCTTCGGTATCTCAAAGGCACACTAGACTTAGGTCTTCATATCAACAAATTCTCTCCCACCTCCTTGACAGCTTACTCTGATGCAGACTGGGCTAGTTGTCCAGATACTCGTAGGTCCACATCCGGATTTTGTGTTTTTCTTGGTAATAATTTGGTTTCTTGGTCTTCAAAAAGGCAGGTTACGGTCTCCCGCTCGTCTGCTGAAGCTGAGTACCGCGTTGTGGCTCATGCGGTTGCTGATACGGTTTGGTTGCGCCAGTTGCTGTCAGAGCTGCACCGTCCTATTGAGCAAGCTACCATTGTTTACTGTGATAATATTTCAGCTATCTACATGTTAGGGAATCCGGTTCAACACCGTCGCACCAAGCATATTGAGATTGACATTCATTTTATTCGCGAGAAGGCGGCTCTCGGTCAAGTTTGCGTTCTTCACGTGCCTACTTTTGCTCAGTTTGCTGATATCTTTACTGAAGGCCTGGCGACTACTCCGTTTCAAGACATTCATTTTAGTCTCAACGTCGTCGAGCCTACCGTTGACACTGCGGGAGGATGTTAGAATACAACTTGTATTAGGATTATGAGTCCTACTCGGTTTGTAATAAGGCTAGGTCAGGTGCGTCTTAGCTCTTATATATACTTCTTGTACCGGCACAATATTGTATCAACAATTATTCAATACAACATATTTTGACCATGTACACTTACAAGGTTATAGTTTCAGCGACGGATTGTACCGAGCTATGCCAAATAGTGTAGGTATTTAGTGCTATGGTAGTCGTAGCTAGGATAGCGGTATAAAGTGACATAGCTTCGCTTTTTAGTCCCCAAAAGATATAGCGCAGCTATAGCTAGCAATTAAATCCTAGAAAATATGTTACTAGTGTATACCAAAAACTGTACAAACGCATATGGAAAGAGTAGACATAAAAAATAAGTTCTCAAAAATGTTAATCATGTATTCGAAAATGTTAAACGTGCATATAGAAAATGTTCATGATGTATACTGAAAATGTTCAAAAGAAAATCAAGAAAACAAATCTCTACTCTCTCTGTATATACTACCTAAAAAAGACGTAAGGTTCCCTCTCCCGTCATACGTTCGTACAACCTCTTTGTCTATACCACATACACTATTCCCCCATCTTCCACCAATTTTCTGATTTTTTATCCCCTTCTTGTTTTCATCAAATCTTCCTTTCATATAAATCGTGTGTTATCCTTAATTGCGGGAAACAATTGAAATACTTATTTCTCTCCCTCGCCATTTAATCCACCTTGCATGCCCTCCTAAAATCTAGTAGCGACCATGGATGAGACCCATGGCAAATCTTCCTTTTATATAAGCCATATGTGATCCTTAATTAGGGAAACAATCGAAGCATTTTCCTTGTTTCTCTCCCTCGCCATTTAATCCAGCTTGCTGCCTTCCTAAAATCTAGCAATGATATAAATCCTAAAGAATTAAATTTGTTTTCATGGAAACAATGATTGTTACCCACATGATTTTTTATTGAAAAAGGTTGTCTTCGTTTCAGTAAAACATATTGGTATTATTTATATAGGTTATAAATATACATATTTGACACAACGGATAGTAAACCACTAGAATTTTTGCGAACGAACACGTGGTTGAATAGTTAGGTGGACAGTGGTATTCCGAGCCCACCAAGGTTCAAGTCCTGGTGCTCGCATTTATTTCTGGATTTATTTTAAGATTTTCGGTGATGTGCGTTCAGTGCGAGGAGACGTTCCATCGACTACAGACGCCTTCGATAACTTCGCCAATCTCAATATGATATGCCGCCTCAGTCTCTTGAAAGTGCTTTTGCAACACACCGGCAAATATCTAGTAAAACTGTAAAAGAAAACCAAAGAAAAAAAATAAAGAAATCAAGAAAAGCACAAAAAAAACTAGTAATACTTATCTCTACTATCTAAAAGAAACAGAAGGTTCCGTTTCCCCTCTTACGTCGTCAAACCCTTCGTCCAACCCCCCTCTGTCCCGTCAGCCTCTCGTCCCACACCCACGCCTGTTTTCCGCCAAGAAATCAGATCCCGTCAAGATATTTCCATCTGCCTCGCTTGGCTGTTGGCTCGATCCCATCTCCTCCCTTCTCTCCTCCTCCCAGCCGCCAGGCCTAATCCTCTCTCGCCTCGCTGGATTCAGATCCTGCGGCGACTTGTCGAGGTGTACAGCTACGAGACCTCAATCCGCCCGGGCGACCTCTCCACCTTCTCCAAGCGCTTCTCCTCTTCCGAGTTCAGACCTCTCGGCCGCGTTCCACGCCGGTCCGTCCTTCGCGACTGGGTGGGTCACAACATCCGGCGCTTGAACTGCATGCGCATCCGGAAGGCCTTCGTCGTCGCGCATCGGCTGCCGTAGACTCCATCAACATGCTGGCCCAGGGGGTTTGGCTACCGTGCAGGGGACCACAAGATGGCCATCCTGGCGACCTACTTCGACATCGCGAAGCAGACGCAGTGCAGCCTCGATGATGCGCATATGAACCTCGATGATGCGCATATGAACCTCGAGGTGCTATGGCAGTGCGCTGTCGTGCTCATGCTGGAGTCCAGCCTCCCCGCCAGCACACAGCCCCAGCACCAACGACGGCGAAGCCACCTTGTGTAGAGGACCGCGCCTTCCACGACAACTGCTCGTCCTGCTGTGGTTCTGAAGGGGAATGGCAGGTCATGCACGAGGACAACGCAGAGAAAGTGGTTGCTGATAACGGAGCAGCGACGGCAACCGCCAGCGGTGGCTGGATAGTGCGGCAGCCAATGACGACCAAGACGTTCAGCAAGATCCTCATGCAATTGAGAGTCAAGGTCAGGTGAATCATCGAATGGGACATGCTAATTGATTTAGTCATTTGTACGCAGAAACGGAAGTATCAATTCCATTCATTCATTTCTACAACGGGAATTGAAGTGTATGAATTGATCTTTATGGTCACCGCATTCCTATATAGGTTATGATTGTGAATTTAGTTATTTAACAAAATGTCGCGATGATCTCATCTTGTTAATACGAGCACTAGCAGCTGACCCAGTATACATGCTGCGTTCTGGGCATTACTTTACTTGTAGGATTTGTGGTGTAATGATTTTATTAAGTAGTATATGGGATCGAAATTACTACAAACGCATGATTTTTTCCTGACCTTTGTACGATGTGGAATCCAGTGGCCTGCTGCATTTTGCTTCTGGGTGTGAATGGTTTGATCGTAATCTTCGTACATCAATTTTATGTGTGATGTCCTACGTGTAATATCGTTCATACAGGGATTAGCAACATCAGCCGTGCGTGTTGTTGCGGCGATATGTGCACTTTGTCATGTACTCCCTCCGTTCCTAAATATTTGTCTTCTTAGAGATTTCAACAAGTGACTACATACGAAGCAAAATGAGTGAATCTACACTATAAAATATGTCTATATACATCCGTATGTGATAGTCCATTTGAAATCTCTAAAAAGACAAATATTTAGGAACGGAGGGAGTAGAAGGGTATTGCTACTCTTTTAACTTTCAATAGTCTGAAAAACTACAGAAATTGCTTTTGGCGGCCGAGCTCCATGGAGATCTCCAAATGCATGCAAAATTCAAAATTCATGAAAATTCATATATTTAGATTTCAAAATATTCTAAAAAATATACAGAGATGGATGAAGGCATAATGCACAAGTGTGTAAATTTTCAAGGCGAAATAAGTTGAAATGAGGGCTATGCATAAAAAAAACTAGGACTTTTTAACACATGATAGTATTCATCCTCCCAGACCATGAATTTGTCTTTTTTGTACACGTCACATTTCAACTTATTTCATTCCAAAATTTTACACACGTACACATCACATCATTGTTTAGTACAAATTTTATCAGATTTAATTGAAATTGAATTTTTCAAATTTCAAATATTTTAAAATTTTGGCCTTCATGGAGGCCGAGATCCAAAACGCCATACTTAAAAAACTAAGAGGATTAAAGATGTATTGCTAATCTAGAGTGCCCTAATTACAATGTTTTCCTAATACATGCAGTAATATTATCATGGAACATTTCTCGATTCCACTGGAGGAAGAAGACCAAGAATGCTTTAGCATTAAAAAAAGTCAACAATACTTTTAGTGTGCATAATGATCATAAATGTATGTGTTTGGCAAGATGAGCATTGATACCACTAAAATATTTGTACCCCTTGCGACGCATGGGCAATTACCTAGTACTATCTAAAAAAGACGTAAGGTTCCCCCTCCTGTCATACGTTTGTCCGACCTCTTTGTCTTTATCCCGTACGCTATTTCCCCCATCCTCCACCGATTTTTCTGATTTTTTATCCCCTTCTTGTTTTCATCAAATTTACTTTCATATAAATCATCTGTGATCCTTAATTAAGGGGAAACTATTGAAACACTAGTTTTTCTCCCTCGCCATTTAATCCACTTTGCATGCCCTCCTAAAATCTAGTAGCGACCATGCATGTGACCCATGGCAAAGCTTCCTTTTATATATGCCATATGTGATCCTTAATTACGGGAAACAATCGAAGCATTTTTCTTGTTTCTCCCTCGCCATTTATTCCAGCTTGCCGCCTTCCTAAAATCTAGCAATGATATAAACCTTAAAGAAATAAAACAATCATGCAAACAACGGTTGCTACTAATAGGATTTTTTAATTGTGAAAGATTGAGAAGAGGGGTCTAGAGTGGGGGTAATTAGACCCTTATTAACAAACAAAAGTGGTAGTTTTTACAATTCTTCAAGTTAATGTTGAGTTTAGCACATGTTAAAGGGCACACAATACATGTTACACACGCATAGGCAGCGGAAAGAGTAAAAATGCAAGTGCAACAATGTAAATATGAGAATTGGAATGAGCAAACGCAGTGGAGACGCGGAGATTTTTGCGTGGTTCCAATAGGTGGTGTTATTGTACGTCCACGTTGATGGAGACTTCAACCCACGAAGGATAACAGTTGCGCGAGTCCACGGATGGCTCCACCTATGAAGGGTCCACGAAGAAGCAACCTTATCAATTCCACCATGGCCTACGTCCACGAAGGACTTGTTGGGGAACACAGTATTTCAAAAAATTTCCTACGATCACGCAAGATCTATCTAGGAGAAGCATATCAACGAGAGGGGAGAGTCTATCCACGTACCCTCATAGACCGAAAGAGGAAGCGTTTAGTAACGCGGTTGATGTAGTCGAACATCTTCCTGATTCAACCGATCCTAGAATCGAACGTACGGCACCTCCGTGTTGAGCACACGTTCAACTCAATGACGTCCCTCGAGCTCTTGATCCAGTTGAGGACGAGGGAGAGTTTCGTCGGCATGATGGCGTGTTGACGATGATGATGAAGTTACCGGCGCAGGGCTTTGCCTAAGCACTGCAACGATATGATCGGGGTGTGTAACTGTGGAGGGGGGCACCACACACGACTAAGAGAAGACTTGGTGTTCCTTTGGGGTGCCCCCTCCCATGTATATAAAAGAGGGGGGAAGAGGAGGCCGGCCCAAGGGGGGGCGCGCCATAGGGGGGAGTCCTACTTGGACTCCCGGTCCAAGTAGGATTCGCCCTCCCCTTTCCTATTCCAACTATGAGAAGGAGGGAAGGAGGAAGAGGAGATAAGGAAGGAGGGGGCGCCGCCCCTACCCCTTGTCCAATTCGGATTGGCAAAGGAGGGCACCACCTGGCCGACCCTCTCTCTTCTCCACTAAGTCCCATGGTGGCCATTAACCTCCGGGGGGGGGGGGGTTTCTGGTAACCCCCGGTACTCTGAAACTCATCCGAAACGACCCGAACCATTCCGGTGTCCGAATGTAACCTTCCAATATATGAATCTTTACCTCTCGACCACTTCGAGACTCCTCGTCATGTCTGTGATCTCATTCGGGACTCCGTACAAACTTCGGTCATCAAATCACATAACTCATAATACAAATTGTCATCGAACGTTAAGCGTGCGGACCCTACGGGTTCGAGAACTATGTAGACATGACCGAGACATATCTCCAGTCAATAACCAATAGCGGAACATGTATGCTCATATTGGCTCCTACATATTCTACGAAGATCTTTATCGATCAAACCACATAACAACATATGTTGTTCCCTTTGTCGTCGGTATGTTACTTGCCTGAGATTCGATCGTCGATATCTTCATACCTAGTTCAATCTCGTCACCGTAAAGTCTCTTTACTCTTTCCGTAATGCATCATCCCGCAACTAACTCATTAGTCACATTGCTTGCAAAGCTTATAGTGTTGAGCATTATCGAGAGGGCCCAGAGATACCTCTCCGATACACGGAGTGACAAATCCTAATCTTGATCTATGCCAACTAAACAAACACCATCAGAGACACCTGTAGAGCATATTTATAATCACCCAGTTACGTTGTGACATTTGATAGCACACAAGGTGTTCCTCCGGTATTCGGGAGTTGCATAATCTCATAGTCAGAGGAACATGTATAAGTCATGAGCAAAGCAATATCAATAAAACTAAATGATCATTATGCTAAGCTAACGGATGGGTCCTGTCCATCACGTCATTCTTTAATGATGTGATCCTGTTCATCAAATGACAACACATGTCTATGGTTAGGAAACTTACACATCTT
Source organism: Triticum dicoccoides (assembly GCF_002162155.2). Lineage (NCBI taxonomy): Eukaryota > Viridiplantae > Streptophyta > Magnoliopsida > Poales > Poaceae > Triticum > Triticum dicoccoides. The sequence continues at coordinate 22,855,299 of NC_041384.1, forward strand.
TGATTAACGAGCTAGTCAAGTAGATGCATACTAGCGACACTCAATTTTGTCTATGTATTCACACATGTACTAAGTTTCCAGTTAATACAATTCTAGCATAATAATAAACATTTATCATGATAAGGAAATATAAATAACAACTTTATTATTGCCTCTAGGGCATATTTCCTTCAGGACTAGCCTCACTCGGGTAGATCTTCACGAAGTAGGCGATCTCCTTGCCCTGACAAACTTCTTGGTTCAACTCACATCATGTTGGAGGCTCCCAAGCGACACCTAACTAATCTAGGAGACATCATTCTCCAAAAGGTAATTAAATTAAACTGGGGTATGAGTACAATTAGCACAAATCGCCTCAGCGATTTCTGGAGGGTAGTTTCTAAGTCAAACGGTTGTTTTGCCTTGTACTCTACCTAGTCTAGCCAGCTCGTGACTTGCCTTGTTAGCATCACAGCTGATTTGGACTACCTGAATATCTCTTTCCCTGATGAGCTCCTGAATCACACTAATCCTTGAAGCATAGATGGATACATTAGGACTTCTCACATCCAATAGCTTGGAATTGCACCAACTGACAGCTCCACCATTCAATATAAATACGTATCCGCTTTGTGACTTAGAGTCATATGGATCAGTGTCAAAGCTTACATCGACGTAACCATTTACGACGAGCTCTTTGTCACCTCCATAAACGAGAAACATATCCTTAGTCCTTTTCAAGTATTTCAGGATGTTCTTGACGACTGTCCAATGATCCACTCCTGGATTACTTTGGTACCTCCCTGCTAAACTAATAGAAAGGCACACATCAGGTCTGGTACACAGCATTGCATACATGATAGAGCCTATGGCTGAAGCATAGGGAACACTTTTCATTTTCTCTCTATCTTCTGCAGTGGTCGGGCATTGAGTCTTACTCAACTTCACACCTTGTAACATAGGCAAGAACCCTTTCTTTGCTTGATCCATTTTGAAATTTTTCAAAACTTTATCAAGGTATGTGCTTTGTGAAAGTCCAATTAATCGTCTTGATCTATCTCTATAGATCTTGGTGCCCAATATATAAGCAGCTTCACCGAGGTCTTTCATTGAAAAATTCTTATTCAAGTATCCTTTTATGCTATCCAGAAATTCTGTATTATTTCCAATCAACAATATGTCATCCACATATAATATTAGAAATGCTACAGCGCTCCCACTCACTTTCTTGCAAAGACAGGCTTTTCCAAAAGTCTGTATAAAACCATATGCTTTGATCACACTATCAAAGCGTATATTCCAACTCCGAGAGGCTTGCACCAGTCCATAAATGGATCACTGTAGCTTGCACACTTTGTTAGTACCTTTAGGATCGACAAAACCTTCTAGTTGCATCATATACAACTCTTCTTTAAGATATCCATTAAGGAATGCAGTTTTGACATCCATTTGCCAAATTTCATAATCATAAAATGCGGCAATTGCTAACATGCTTCAGATAGACTTAAGCATCGCTATGGGTGAGAATGTCACATCATAGTCAACTCCTTGAACTTTTCGAAAACCTTTCACAACAAGTCAAGCTTTGTAGACAGTAACATTACCGTCGGCGTCAGTCTTCTTCTTGAAGATCCATTTATTCTCTATGGCTTGCCGATCATCGGGCAAATCAACCAAAGTCCACACTTTGTTCTCATACATGGATCCCATCTCAAATTTCATGTCCTCAAGCCATTTTGCAGAATCTGGGATCATCATCGCTTCCTTATAGTTCGTAGGTTCGTCATGGTCAAGTAACATGACCTCCAGAACAGGATTACCGTACCACTCTGTTCCGGATCATACTCTGGTTGACCTACGAGGTTCAATAGTAACTTGATCAGAAGTTTCATGATCATTATCATTAGCTTCCTCACTAATTTGTGTAGGAATCACTGGAACTAATTTCTGTGATGAACTACTTTCCAATTCGTGATAAGGTACAGTTATCTCATCAAGTTCTACTTTCCTCCCACTCATTTTTTCGAGAGAAACTCCTTCTCTAGAAAGGATCCATTCTTAACAATGAATATCTTGCCTTCGGATCTGTGATAGAAGGTGTACCCAATAGTTTCCTTTGGGTATCCTATGAAGACACATTTCTCCGATTTGGGTTCGAGCTTATCAGGTTGAAGTTTTTTCACATAAGCATCTCACCCCCAAACTTTAGGAAACGACAACTTGGGTTTCTTGACAAACCACAATTCATATGGTGTCGTCTCAACGGATTTAGATGGTGCCCTATTTAACGTGAATGCAGCCGTATCTAAAGCATAACCCCAAAACGATAGCGGTAAATCAATAAGAGACATCATAGATCACACCATATCTAATAAAGTACGATTAGGACGTTTGGACACACCATTACGCTATGGTGTTCCAGGTGGCATGAGTTGCAAAAGTATTCCACATTGTTTCAAATGAAGACCAAACTTGTAACTCAAATATTCATCTCCACGATCAGATCGTAGAAACTTTATTTTCTTTTTACGATGATTTTCCACTTCACTCTGGAATTCTTTGAACTTTTCAGATGTTTCAGACTTATGCTTCATCAAGTAGATATACCCATATCTGCTCAGAACATCTGTGAAGGTCAGAAAATAACGATACCTGCCGCGAGCCTCAACACTCATCGGACCGCATACATTAGTATGTACTATTTCCAACAAGTCAGTTGCTCGCTCCATTGTTCCGGAGAACGGAGTCTTAGTCATCTTGCCCATGAGGCATGGTTTGCAAGCATCAAGTGATTCCAAAAGCCCATCAGTATGGAGTTTCTTCATGCGCTTTACACCAATATGACCTAAACGGCAGTGCCACAAATAAGTTGCATTATCATTATTGAACTTGTATCTTTTGGCTTCAATATTATGAATATGTGTATCACTACAATCGAGATTCAACAAGAATAGACCACTCATCAAGGGTGCATGACCATAAAAGATATTACTCATATCAACAGAACAACCATTATTATCCGATTTAAATGAATAACCGTCTCACATCAAACAAGATCCAGATATAATGTTCATGCTCAACACTGGCACCAAATAACAATTATTTAGGTCTAAAACTAATCCTGAAAATAGATGTAGAGGTAGCATGCCGATGTTGATCACATTGACTTAGGAACCATTTCCCACGCGCATCATCACCTCGTCCTTAGCCAATCTTCATTTAATCCGTAGCCCCTGTTTCGAGTTGCAAATATGAGTGATGTCTACTACACAACCTTCTTCTTGTAGACGTTGTTGGGCCTCCAAGTGCAGAGCTTTGTAGGTCAGTAGCAAATTTCCCTCAAGTGGATGACCTAAGGTTTATCAATCCATGGGAGGCGTACGATGAAGATGGTCTCTCTCAAACAACTCTGCAACCAAATAACAAAAAGTCTCTTGTGTCCCCAACACGCCCAATACAATGGTAAATTGTATAGGTGCACTAGTTCAGCGAAGAGATGGTGATACAAGTGCAATATGGATAGTAGTTATAGGTTTTTGTAATCTGAAAAATATAAAAACAGCGAGGTAACTAATGATAAAAGTGAGCACAAACGGTATTGCAATGCTAGGAAACAAGGCCTAGGGTTCATACTTTCACTAGTGCAAGTCCTCTCAACAATAATAACATAATTGGATCATATAACTATCCCTAAACATGCAACAAAGAGTCACTGTAAAGTCACTAATAGCGGAGAACAAACGAAGAGATTATTGTAGGGTATGAAACCACCTCAAAGTTTTTCTTTTTGATCGATCTATTCAAGAGTCCGTAGTAAAATAACACGAAGCTATTCTTTCCGTTCGATCTATCCTAGAGTTTGTACTAGAATAACACCTTAAGACACAAATCAACCAAAACCCTAATGTCACCTACATACTCCAATGTCACCTCAAGTATCCGTGGGTATGATTATATGATATGCATCACACAATCTCAGATTCATCTATTCAACCAACACAAAGAATTTCAAAGAGTGCCCCAAAGTTTCTAACAGGGAGTCAAGACGAAAATGTGTGTCAACCCCTATGCATAAGTTCACGAGGTCACAGAACTCGCAAGTTGATCACCAAAACATACATCAAGTGTATCACGTGATATCCCATTGTCACCACAGATAAGCACATGCAAGACATACATCAAGTGTTCTCAAATCCTTAAAGACTCAATCCTATAAGATAACTTCAAAGGGAAAACTCAATTCATCACAAGAGAGTAGAGGGGGAGAAACATCATAAGATCCAACTATAATAGCAAAGCTCGCGATACATCAAGATTGTACCACCTCAAGAACACGAGAGAGAGAAAGAGATTGATCAAACACATAGCTACTGGTACATACCCTCAGCCCCGAGGGAGAACTACTCCCTCCTTGTCATGGAGAGCGCTGGGATGATGAAGATGGCCACCGGTGAGGGATTCCCCCCTTCCGCAGGGTGCCGAAATGGGTCTAGATTGGTTTTCGGTGGCTACGGAGGCTTCTGGTGGCGGAACTCCCGATCTATCCTGTTCCCCAATGTTTTTAGGGTATATGGACATATATAGGCAAAAGAAGTCGGTCAGGGGAGCCACGAGGGGCCCACGAGGGTGGGGGCGCGCCCGGGGGGGGGGGCAGGTGTTACCTCTTGAGCATTGCGTTGGTTTTCCCTTGAAGAGGAAAGGGTGATGCAGCAAAGTAGCGTAAGTATTTCCCTCAGTTTTTGAGAACCAAGGTATCAATCCAGTAGGAGGCTACGCGCGAGTCCCTCGCACCCGCGCAAAACAAATAAATCCTCGCAACCAACGCGATAAGGGGTTGGCAATCCCTACACGGTCACTTACGAGAGTGAGATCTGAAAGATATGATAAGATAATATTTTTGGTATTTTTATGATAAAGATGCAAAGTAAAATAAAAGGCAATGAAAAGTATTGGAAGATTAATATGATGAAGATAGACCCGGGGGCCATAGGTTTCACTAGTGGCTTCACAAGAGCATAAGTATTTTACGGTGGGTGAACGAATTACTGTTGAGCAATTGACAGAATTGAGCATAGTTATGAGAATATCTAGGTATGATCATGTATATAGGCATCACGTCCAAGACAAGTAGACCGACTCCTACCTACATCTACTACTATTACTCCACACATCGACCGCTATCCAGCATGCATCTAGAGTATTAAGTTCATAAGAACAGAGTAACACCTTAAGCAAGATGACATGATGTAGAGGGATAAATTCATGCAATATGGTAAAAAAAACCATCTTGTTATCCTCGATGGCAGCAATACAATACGTGCCTTGCTGCCCCTACTGTCACTGGGAAAGGACACCGCAAGATTGAACCCAAAGCTAATCACTTCTCCCATTGCAAGAAAGATCAATCTAGTAGGCCAAACCAAACTGATAATTCAAAGAGACTTGCAAAGATAACCAATCATACATAAAAGAATTCAGAGAAGATTCAAATATTGTTCTTAGATAAACTTGATCATAAACCCACAATTCATCGGTCTCAACAAACACACCTCAAAAGAAGATTACATCGAATAGATCTCCACAAGAGAGGGGGAGAACTTTGTATTGAGATCCAAAAAGAGAGAAGAAGCCATCTAGTAATAACTATGGACCCGAAGGTCTGAGGTAAACTACTCACACTACATCGGAGAGGCTATGGTGTTGATGTAGAAGCACTCCATGATCGATGCCCCCTCCAGCGGAGCTCCAGAACAGGCCCCAAGACGGGATCTCGTGGATACAGAAAGTTACGACAGTGGAATTAGGGTTTTGGCTCCGTATCTGATCGTTTGGGGGTACGTAGTTATATATAGGAGGAAGAAGTACGTCGGTGGAGCAACAGGGGGCCCACGAGGGTGGAGGGCGTGCCTTGGGGGGGGGGGGGTAGGCGCGCGCCGTACCTCGTGGCCTCCCTGTTGGTTGCTTGACGTAGGGTCCAAGTCTCATGGATCTTGTTCGTTTCAAAAATCACGTTCCCGATGGTTTTATTCCGTTTGGACTCCGTTTGATATTCCTTTTCTTCGAAACCCTAAAATAGGCAAAAAAAACAACAATTCTGGGATGGGCCTCCGGTTAATAGGTTAGTCCCAAAAATAATATAAAAGTGGATAATAAAGCCCAATAATGTCCAAAACAGTAGATAATATAGCATGGAGCAATCAAAAATTATAGATACGTTGGAGACATATCAAGCATCCCCAAGCTTAATTCCTGCTCGTCCTCGAGTAGGTAAATGATAAAAACAGAATTTTCGATGTGGAATGCTACTTGGCATAATTTCAATGCAATTCTTCTTAATTGTGGCATGAATATTAAGATCCGAAAGATTCAAGATAAAAGTTTAATATTGACATAGAAATAATAATACTTCAAGCATACTAACTAAGCACTTATGTCTTCTCAAAATAACATGGCCAAAGAAAGTTATCCCTACAAAATTATATAGGTTGGCTATGCTCTATCTTCACCACACAAAGTATTTAAATCATGCACAACCCCGATGAAAAGCCAAGCAATTGTTTCATACTTTTGCCATTCTCAAACTTTTTCAATCTTCATGCAATATATGAGCGTGAGCCATGGACATAGCACTGTAGGTGGAATAGAATGGTGGTTGTGGAGAAGACAAAAAGGGAGAAGATAGTCTCACATCAACTAGGCGTATCAACGGGCTATGGGGATGCCCATCAATAGATATCAATGTGAGTGAGTAGGGATTGCCATGCAACGGATGCACTAGAGCTATAAGTATATGAAAGCTCAAAAAGAAACTAAGTGGGTGTGCATCCAACTTGCTTGCTCACGAAGACCTAGGGCATTTTGAGGAAGCCCATCATTGGAATATACAAGCCAAGTTCTATAATGAAAAATTCCCACTAGTATATGAAAGTGATAACATAGGAGACTCTCTATCATGAAGATCATGGTGCTACTTTGAAGCACAAGTGTGGTAAAAGGATAGTAGCATTGTCCCTTCTCTCTTTTTCTCTCATATATATATTTTTATTTGGGCCTCTTTTTCTTTATGGCCTCTTTTATTTTTTTATTTTTCGTCCGGAGTCTCATCCCGACTTGTGGGGGAATCATAGTCTCCAGCATCCTTTCCTTACTGGGACAATGCTCTAATAATGATGATCATCACACTTTTATTTTCTTACAACTCATGAATTACAACTCAATACTTAGAACAAGATATGACTCTATATGAATGCCTCTGGCGGTGTACCGGGATATGCAATGACTCATGAGTGACATGTATGAAAGAATTATGAACGGTGGCTTTGCCACAAATACGATGTCAACTACATGATCATGCAAAGCAATATGACAATGATGGAGTGTGTCATGATAAACGGAATGGTGGAAAGTTGCATGGCAATACATCTCGGAATGGCTATGGAAATGCCATAATAGGTAGGTATGGTGGATGTTTTGAGGAAGGTATATGGTGGGTGTATGATACCGGCGAAAGGTGCGCGGTATTAGAGAAGCTAGCAATGGTGGAAGGGTGAGAGTGCATATAATCCATGGACTCAACATTAGTCATAAAGAACTCACATACTTATTGCAAAAATCTACAAGATATCAAAGCAAAGTATTAAGCGCATGCTCCTAGGGGGGTAGATTGGTAGGAAAAGACCATCGCTCATCCCCGACCGTCGCTCATAAGGAAGACAATCAATAAATAAATCATGCTCTGACTTCATCACATAACGGTTCACCATACGTGCATGCTACGGGAATCACAAACTTTAACACAAGCATTTCTCAAATTCACAACTACTCAACTAGCACAACTTTAATATCACCATCTCCATATCTCAAAACAACTATCAAGTTTCAAACTTCTCATAGTATTCAACATGCTCATAAGAGAATTTTATTATTAATCTTGTATACCTAGCATATTAGGATTATTTAAGCAAATTACCATGCTATTTAAGACTCTCAAAATAATCTACGTGAAGCATGAGAGATCAATAGTTTCTATAAAACAAATCCACCACCGTGCTCTGAAAGATATAAGTGAAGTACTAGAGCAAAACTATATAACTCAAAAGATAAAAGTGAAGCACATAGAGTATTCTAATAATTTCCGAATCATGTGTGTCTCTCTCAAAGAGTTGTGTACAGCAAAGATTATTGTGGTAACCTAACAAATAAAGACTCAAATTATACAAGACGCTCCAAGCAAAACACATATCATGTGGTGAATAAAAATATAGCTCCAAGTAAAGTTACCGATAGAAGTAGACGAAAGAGGGGATGCCTTCCGGGGCATCCCCAAGCTTTGGCTTTTAGGTGCCCTTAGATTATCTTGGGGGTGCCATGGGCATCCCCAAGCTTTAGGATCTTGCCACTCCTTGTTCCGTAATCCATCAAATCTTTATCCAAAACTTGAAAACTTCACAACACAAAACTTAAAGTAGAGAATCTCGTGAGCTCCGTTAGCGAAAGAAAACAAAAGACCACTTCAAGGTACTGTAATGAACTCATTCTTTATTTATATTGGTGTTAACCCTACTGTATTCAAACTTCTCTATGGTTTATAAACTATCTTACTAGCCATAGATTCATCAAATTAAGCAAACAACACAAGAAAAACAGAATCTGTCAGAAACAGAACAGCCTGTAGTAATCTCTAGCTAGCGCAAGATCTGGAACCCCAAAAATTCTAAAATAAATTTCTGGACGTGAGGAATTTATCTACTAATCATCTTCAAAAATAATTAACTAAATATCACTTTCCAAATAAAAATGGCAGCAGTTCTCGTGAGCGCTAAAGTTTCTGTTTTTCACAGCAAGATTAAAAAGACTTCCCCCGAGTCTTCCCAACGGTTCTACTTGGCACAAACACTAATTAAGCACAAAAAAAACAACCAAAACAGAGGCTAGATAAATTATTTACTAAATAAAAGCAAGGAAAAATATTGGGTTGTCTCCCAATAAGGCTTTTCTTTAAAGCCTTTTTAGCTAGGCATTGATAATTTTAATGATGCTCACATGAAAGACAAGAATTGAAGCACAAAGAGAGCATCATAAAACATGTGACAAACACATCTAAGTCTAACATAATTCCTATGCATAGTCATCTTATAGGAAAACAAATTATCATGGCAAACAAAAACTAGCACATGCATGGAAGAGGAAAGAAACAATAGTAATCTCAACATAACGAGAGGTAATTTAGTAACATGAAAATTTCTACCACCATATTTTCCTCTCTCATAATAACTACATGTAGGATCATAAGCAAATTCAACAAAATATCTATCACATAAAATATTTTCAACACGATCCTCATGCATGCAAAGTTGACACTCTTCCAAAATAGTGGGATTAACATTAACTAAAGTCATGACCTCTCCAAACCCACTTTTATCAAAAATTTCATAAGATTGAACATTCTCCAAATACGTGGGACTAAAGTTGACACTCTTCCAAACCCACTTTAAATAATATTGCAAACACTATTATCAATCTCATATTCATCATGGGGCTTAAATAAATTTTCAAGATCACAAGAAGAATCACCCCAATCATGATCATTGCAACAAGTAGAGGTCATAGCAAAACTAGCATCCCCAAGCTTAGGGTTTTGCATATTATTAGCACAATTTATATCAATAGAATTTATACTATCATCATTGCAATCATGCTTTTTATTCAAAGATCCATCGGGAATCACTCCATAAGGTACTTTATCACAATTTTCAGATTCATGAATTTCAAGCAAAACTTCATAAAGATAATCTAGTGCACAAAACTCACTAGCAATTGGTTAATTATAATTGGATCTCATAAAAGATTAGAAAGCGGATGAGGATCCATAGATCTTATGTTCTCTATTTAGTAATAAATAAACAATTATTCCAACCAAACTAGCAAACGAGCCAAGTAAGACATCAAAGCAAATGGAAAGACGAACAGAAGAAGGGCGAATAAAACGGCAAGGGTGAAGTGGGGGGGGGAGGAAAACGAGAGGGAAATGGAAAATAATGTAATGCAGGAGATAAGGGTTTGTGATGGGTACTTGGTATGTTGACTTGCATAGACCTCCCCGGCAACGGCGCCAGACATCCTTCTTGCTATCTCTTGAGCACTGCGTTGGTTTTCCCTTGAAGAGGAAAGTGTGATGCAATAAAGTAGCGTAAGTATTTCCCACAGTTTTTGAGAACCAAGGTATCAATCCAGTATGAGGCTACGCGCGAGTCCCTCACACCTGCACAAAACAAATAAATCCTCACAACCAACGCGATAAGGGGTTGGCAATCCCTACACTGTCACTTACGAGAGTGAGATCTGATAGATATGATAAGATAATATTTTTGGTATTTTTATGATAAAGATGCAAAGTAAAATAAAAGGCAATTAAAATAACTAAGTATTGGAAGATTAATCTCATGAAGATAGACCCGGGGGCCATTGGTTTCACCAGTGGCTTCTCTCAAGGGCATAACTATTTTACGGTGGGTGAACGAATTACTGTTGAGCAATTGATAGAAATGAGCATAGTTATGAGAATATCTAGGTATGATCATGTATATAGGCATCACGTCCAAGACAAGTAGACCGACTCCTGCCTGCATCTACTACTATTACTCCACACATCGACCGCTATCCAGCATGCATCTAGAGTATTAAGTTCATAAGAACAGAGTAACGCCTTAAGCAAGATGACATGATGTAGAGGGATAAATTCATGCAATATGATAAAAAAAACCCATCTTGTTATCCTCGATGGCAACAATACAATACGTGCCTTGCTGCCCCTACTGTCACTGGGAAAGGACACCGCAAGATTGAACCCAAAGCTAAGCACTTCTCCCATTGCAAGAAAGATCAATCTAGTAGGCCAAACCAAACTGATAATTCAAAGAGACTTGCAAAGATAACCAATCATACATAATAGAATTCAAAGAAGATTCAAATATTGTTCTTAGATAAACTTGATCATAAACCCACAATTCATCGGTCTAACAAACACACCGCAAAAGAAGATTACATCGAATAGATCTCCACAAGAGAGGGGGAGAACTTTGTATTGAGATCCAAAAAGAGAGAAGAAGCCATCTAGCTAATAACTATGGACCCGAAGGTCCGAGGTAAACTACTCACACTTCATCGGAGAGGCTATGGTGTTGATGTAGAAGCCCTCCGTGATCGATGCCCCCTCCGGCGGAGCTCCGGAATAGGCCCCAAGATGGGATCTCGTGGATACAGAAAGTTACGGCGGTTGACTTAGGGTTTTGGCTCCGTATCTGATCGTTTGGTGGTACGTAGGTATATATAGGTGGAAGAAGTACGTCGGTGTAGCAACAGGGGGCCCACGAGGGTGGAGGGCGCGCCTGGGGGGAGGGGGGGGGGGAAGGCGCGCCCCCTACCTCGTGGCCTCCGTGTTGGTTGCTTGACGTAGGGTCCAAGTCTCCTGGATCTTGTTCGTTCCAAAAATCACATTCCCGAAGGTTTTATTCTGTTTGGACTTCGTTTGATATTCCTTTTCTTCGAAACCCTAAAATAGGCAAAAAAAACAACAATTCTGGGCTGGGCCTCCGGTTAATAGGTTAGTCCCAAAAATAATATAAAAGTGGATAATAAAGCCCAATAATGTCCAAAACAGTAGATAATATAGCATGGAGCAATCAAAAATTATAGATACGTTGGAGACGTATCAGCAGGCGCGCATCCCTGCCTCGTGGCCACCTCGAAGCTTACCTGACGTATAATCCAAGTCCCCTGGATTGCTTCCATTCCAAAAATAACTCTCCCAAAGGTTTCATTCCGTTTGGACTCCGTTTGATATTCCTTTTCTTCGAAACACTGAAATAGGCAAGAAAACAACAATTTGGGTTGGGCCTCCGGTTAATAGGTTAGTCCCAAAAATAATGTAAAAGTGTATAATAAAGCCCATAAACATCCAAAACAGATAATATAATAGCATGGAACAATCAAAAATTATAGATACGTTGGAGACGTATCAGACATCCCCAAGCTTAATTCCTGCTCATCCTCGAGTAGGTAAATGATAAAAACAGAATTTTTGATGTGGAATGCTACCTGACATATTTAACAATGTAATCTTCTCTGTTGTGGCAAGAATATTCAGATCCATAATATTCAAGACAAAAGTTTAATATTGACATAAAAATAATAATACTTCAAGCATACTAACAAAGTAATCATGTCTTCTCAAAATAACATGGCCAAAGAAAGCTATCCCTACAAAATCATATAGTCTGGCTATGCTCTATCTTCATCACACAAAATATTTAAATCATGCACAATCCCGATGACAAGCCAAGCAATTGTTTCATACTTTTGATGTTCTCAGACCTTTTCAATCTTCACGCAATACATGAGCGTGAGCCATGGATATAGCACTATAGGTGGAATAGAATGGTGGTTGTGGAGAAGACAAAAAGGAGGAAGAAAGTCTCACATCAACTAGGCGTATCAACGGGCTATGGATATGCCCATCAATAGATATCAATGTGAGTGAGTAGGGATTGCCATGCAACGGATGCACTAGAGCTATAAGTGTATGAAAGCTCAACAAAAGAAACTAAGTGGGTGTGCATCCGACTTGCTTGCTCACGAAGACCTAGGGCAATTTGAGAAAGCCCATCATTGGAATATACAAGCCAAGTTCTATAATGTAAAATTCCCACTAGTTTATGAATGTGATAACATAAGAGACTCTCTATCATGAAGATCATGGTGCTACTTTGAAGCACAAGTGTGGAAAAAGGATAGTAACATTATCCCTTCTCTCTTTTTCTCTCATTTCATTTTTTGGGCCTTCTTTTTTTTATGGCCTCTTTTTTCTCCTTTCTCTTTTTTGTTTTTTTCGTCCGGAGTCTCATCCCGACTTGTGGGGGAATCATTGTATCCATCATCCTTTCCTCACTGGGACAATGCTCTAATAATGATGATCATCACACTTTTATTTACTTACATCTCAAGAATTACAACTCGATACTTAGAACAAAATATGACTCTATATGAATGCCTCCGGTAGTGTACCGGGATGAGCGATGAATCAAGAGTGACATGTATGAAAGAATTATGAACGGTGGCTTTGCCACAAATACGATGTCAACTACATGATCATGCAAAGCAATATGACAATGATGGAGCATGTCATAATAAACGGAACGGTGGAAAGTTGCATGGCAATATATCTAGGAATGGCTATGGAAATGCCATAATAGGTAGGTATGGTGGCTGTTTTGAGGAAGGTAAATGGTGGGTTTATGGTACCGGCGGAAGTTGCGCGGTACTAGAGAGGACAACAATTGTGGAAGGGTGAGAGTGCGTATAATCCATGGACTCAACATTAGTCATAAAGAACTCACATACTTATTGCAAAAATCTATTAGTCATCGAAACAAAGTACTACACGCATGCTCCTAGGGGGATAGATTGGTAGGAAAAGACCATCGCTCGTCCCCGACTGCCACTCATAAGGAAGGCAATCAATAAATAAATCATGCTCCGACTTCATCAGATAACGGTTCACCATACGTGCATGCTATGGGAATCACAAACTTCAACACAAGTATTTCTCAAGTTCACAACTACTCAACTAGCATGACTCTAATATCACCATCTTCATATCTCAAAACAATTATCAAGTATCAAACTTCTCATAGTATTCAATGCACTTATATGAAAGTTTTTATTATGCCTAAAAGCAAATTACCATGCTGTTCTAAAGACTCTCAAAATGATATAAGTGAAGCTTGAGAGTCCATCTATTTCTTCAAAATAAATCACGTCGTGCTCTAAAAAGATATAAGTGAAGCGCTAGAGCAAAAGACAAACTACTCCAAAAGATATAAGTGAAGATCAATGAGTAGTTGAATAATTATGCAACTATGTGAAGACTCTATAACATTTAAGAATTTCAGATCTTGGTATTTTATTCAAACAACAAGCAAAACAAAATAAAATAAAGTGACGCTCCAAGCAAAACACATATCATGTGATGAATAAAAATATAGCTTCAAGTAAAGTTACAGATGAACGAAGACGAAAGAGGGGATGCCTTCCGGGGCATCCCCAAGCTTAGGCTCTTGGTTGTCCTTGAATGTTACCTTGGGGTGCCTTGGTAATCCCCAATCTTAGGCTCTTTCCACTCCTTATTCCATAGTCCATCGAATCTTTACCCAAAACTTGAAAACTTCACAATACAAAACTTAACAGAAAACTCGTAAGCTCCGTTAGTATAAGAAAATAAATCACCACTTAGGTACTGTTGTGAACTCATTCTAAATTCATATTGGTGTAATATCTACTGTATTCCAACTCATCTATGGTTCATACCTCCCGATACTACTCATAGATTCATCAAAATAAGCAAACAACACAAAGAAAACAGAATCTGTCAAAAACAGAACAGTCTGTAGTAATCTGGATCAAACGTATACTTCTGGAACCCCAAAAATTCTAAAATAAATTTCTGGACATGAGGAATTTTTATATTAATCATCTGCAAAAATAATTAACTAAACATCACTCTCCAATAAGAAATGGCAGCAAATCTCGTGGGCGCTAAAGTTTCTGTTTTTTACAGCATGATCGCAAAGACTTTCCCCAAGTCTTCCCAAAGGTTCTACTAGGCACAAACACTAATTAAAACATAAAACTGCATCTAAACAGAGGCTATATGAATTATTTATTACTAAACATGAGCAAAAAGCAAGGAACAAAAATAAAATTGGGTTGCCTCCCAACAAGCGCTATCGTTTAACGCCCCTAGCTAGGCATGATGATTTCAGTGATGCTCACATAAAAGATAAGAATTGTAACATAAAGAGAGCATCATGAAGAATATGACTAGCACATTTAAGTCTAACCCACTTCCTATGCATAGGTATTTTGTGAGCAAACAACTTGTGGGAACAAGAATCAACTTGCATAAGAAGGTAAAGCAAGCATAACTTCAAGATTTTCAACACATAGAGAGGAAGCTTGATATTATTGCAACTCCTACAAGCATATATTACTCCCTCATAATAATTTTCAGTAGCATCATGAATGAATTTAACAATATAACTATCACATAAAATATTCTTTCCATGATCTACAAGCATAGAAATTTTATTACTCTCCACATAAGCAAAATTCTTCTCATTCGGAATAGTGAGAGCATCATAAGAAACTCGAATACTATAAATTGTTTCCACATTAAAGGAGTAATGTTCAGAAAAAGGGTAATCATAATCATCACAAGTTTTATAAATATAATCATCTCTACTTTTTATAGCATAAGTATCATCATAATAATCATCATAAGTAGCAACTTTGTTCTCATCATAATTAATTGAAACCTCTTCCAAGATAGTGGAATCATTACTAAATAAAGTCATGACCTCTCCAAACCCACTTTCATAATTGTCAAAATAAGATTCAACATCCTCCAAAATAGTGGGATCATTACTTCCTAAAGTCGACACTCTTCCAAACCCACTTTCATCAATATAACCATCATAAGTAGGAGGCATGCTATCATCATAACAAATTTGCATATCAAAACATGGGAGGCTAGAAATATCATCTTCATTAAACATAGCATCCCCAAGCTTGGGACAAACATTAATTGCAGCAAATACATTCTCAAACATGTCATTCTCATCAAACATAGAATCCCCAAGCTTGGGCCTTTTCATATCATAAGCATAATCACTCTCATCATTAATAGTATGGATAGCGCCAATAGTATAGCAATTATCATCATCACAATGAGTAATAGGAGCAACATCATTTTGGAGGGATACCTTTCCATCTTTGCTTATCCATCTTTTCTTTTTCTTCTTCACATTATGTGTGGGTTTAATCCTCTTTTTGGAGCTCCTTATTAATGAGATTGGTTGAATAGAAGGTTCCTTCTCGTTACCTGATTCTCATAAGAAATAATAGGAGGATATTGGGAGGACTCTTCCCTTTCATTAGTATTCTCTTCATCCTCTATTTATTTTATTTTCTTTATGTAATTGGCAATATAAGGATTTTCAATGCAATTCACCGCACAATACATAAAAATTTCTTCTAGATCAATATCGAAGAATTTCTCAAGGTTATGTTCTGGAATATTCTTAGTTATACGTTTCATTTCTTCATAACCCAAAAGCAAACTAAGTTCATTATGATGTGCAAGGGAAATCAAATCATCACAATTTTTGGACATGAGACGATCATGAAACAATTTGCATTTGAGATTTAAATGACCACGCTCATTGCAAAGTTCACAAGTATAGTGAAGAAATTTTAAATTTTCAGTACAAACATTTAGCCTCTCTTGCAACCATTTAGTTTCCAAATACTTATGCCTCTTGCAAAATCTATTTTCCCTAATTAGTGTCTACTTGCAGGCTCTATATATTCCACAAAAGTTGACATGCTTATAAGAGACATTTTCATCATGACTAGTGCAATCATCATTAGTACTATGGATATTCAAGGAGTTCATACTAACAACATTGCAATCATGCTCATCATTCAAAGATTTAGTGCCAAACATTTTATAGACTTCTTCTTCTAGCACTTGAGCACAATTTTCCTTTCCATCATTCTCACAAAAAATATTAAAAAGATGAAGCGTATGAGGAAAACTCAATTCCATTTTTTTTGTAATTTTATAAACTAAGCTAGTGATAAAACAAGAAACTAAAAGATTCGATTGCAAGATCTAAAGATATACCTTCAAGCACTCACCTCCCCGGCAACGGCGCCAGAAAAGAGCTTGATGTCTACTACACAACCTTCTTCTTGTAGACGTTGTTGGGCCTCCAAGTGCAGAGGTTTGTAGGACAGTAGCAAATTTCCCTCAAGTGGATGACCTAAGGTTTATCCATCCGTGGGAGGTGTAGGATGAAGATGGTCTCTCTCAAACAACCCTACAACCAAATAACAAAGAGTCTCTTGTGTCCCCAACACACCCAATACAATGGTAAATTGTATAGGTGCACTAGTTCGGCGAAGAGATGGTGATACAAGTGCAATATGGATAGTAGATATAGGTTTTTGTAATCTGAAAATATAAAAACAGCAAGGTAACTAATGATAAAAGTGAGCACAAACGGTATTGCAATGCTAGGAAACAAGGCCTAGGGTTCATACTTTCACTAGTGCAAGTCCTCTCAACAATAATAAAATAATTGGATCATATAACTATCCCTCAACATGCAACAAAGAGTCACTCCAAAGTCACTAATAGCAGAGAACAAACGAAGAGAATATTGTAGGGTACGAAACCACCTCAAAGTTTTTCTTTCTGATCGATCTATTCAGGAGTCCGTAGTAAAATAACACGAAGCTATTCTTTCCGTTCGATCTATCCTAGAATTCGTACTAGAATAACACCTTAAGACACAAATCAACCAAAACCCTAATGTCACCTACATACTCCAATGTCACCTCAAGTATCCGTGGGTATGATTATATGATATGCATCACACAATCTCAGATTCATCTATTCAACCAACACAAAGAACTTCAAAGAGTGCCCCAAACTTTCTAACGGAGAGTCAAGACGAAAACGTGTGTCAACCCCTATGCATAAGTTCACGAGGTCACGGAACTTGCAAGTTGATCACCAAAACATACGTCAAGTGTATCACGTGATATCCCATTGTCACCACAGATAAGCACATGCAAGACATACATCAAATGTTTTCAAATCCTTAAAGACTCAATCCGATAAGATAATTTCAAAGGGAAAACTCAATTCATCACAAGAGAGTAGAGGGGGAGAAACATCATAAGATCCAACTATAATAGCAAAGCTCGTGATACATTAAGATTGTACCACCTCAAGAACACGAGAGAGAGAGAGATATCAAACACATAGCTACTAGTACATACCCTTAGCCCCGAGGGAGAACTACTCCCTCCTCGTCATGGAGAGCGCCGAGATGATGAAGATAAGCCACCGGTGAGGGATTCCCCCCTCTGGCAGGGTGCCGGAATGGGTCTAGATTGGTTTTCGGTGGCTACAGAGGCTTCTGGTGGCGAAACTCCCGATCTATCCTATTCACCGATGTTTTAGGGTATATGGACATATATAGGAGAAAGAAGTCGGTCAGGGGAGCCACGAGGGGCCCACGAGGGTGGGGGCGCGTCTAGGGGGCAGGCGCGCCTCCCTGCCTCGTGGCCACCTCGAAGCTTCCCTAACATATACTCCAAGTCTCCTGAATTGCTTCCGTTCAAAAAATAACTCTCTCGAAGGTTTCATTTCATTTGGACTCTGTTTGATATTCCTTTTCTTCGAAACACTAAAATAGGCAAGAAAACAACAATTTGGGCTGGGCCTCCGGTTAATAGGTTAGTCCCAAAAATAATATAAAAGTGTATAATAAAGCCCATAAACATCCAAAACAGATAATATAATAGAATGGAACAATCAAAAATTATAGATACGTTGGAGACGTATCAATGAGCAAGAGAACCAGTATCAAATACCCAGGCGCTAGTACGAGCATTAGTAAGGTAGACATCAATAACATGTATATCAAATATACCTTTCACTTTGCCATCCTTCTTATCCACCAAATACTTGGGGCAATTCCGCTTCCAGTGATCAGTCCCTTTGCAGTAGAGCACTCAGTCTCAGGCTTAGGTCCAGACTTGGGCTTCTTCACTTGAGCAGCAACTTGTGTGTCATTCTTCTTGAAGTTCCCCTTCTTCCCTTTGCCCTTTTTCTTGAAACTAGTGGTCTTGTTAACCATCAACACTTGATGCTCCTTCTTGATTTCTACCTGCGCAGCCTTTAGCATCGCGAAGAGCTCGGGAATTGTCTTATCCATCCCTTGCATATTATAGTTCATCACGAAGCTTTTGTAGCTTGGTGGCAGTGATTGAAGAACTTTGTCAATGACACTATCATCAGGAAGATTAACTCCCAAATGAGTCAAGTGGTTGTGGTACCTAGACATTCTGAGTATATGTTCACTGACAGAACTATTCTCCTCCATCTTGCAGCTATAGAACTTATTGGAGACTTCATATCTCTCAATTCGGGCATTTGCTTGAAATATTAACTTCACCTCTTGGAAGATCTCATATGCTCCATGACATTCAAAACGTCGTTGAAGTCCCGATTCTAAGCCGTAAATCATGTCACACTAAACTATCGAGTAGTCATCAGCTTTTCTCTGCCAGACGTTCATAACGTCCGGAGTTGCTCCTGCAGTGGATCTTGCACCTAGTGGTGCTTCCAGGACGTAATTCTTCTGTGCAGCAATGAGGATAATCCTCAAGTTATGGACCAAGTCCGTGTAGTTGCTACCATCATCTTTCAACTTAGCTTTCTCTAGGAACGCATTAAAATTCAAGGGAACGGTAGCACGGGCCATTGATCTACAACAACATAGACATGCAAAATACTATCAGGTACTAAGTTCATGATAAATTGAAGTTCAATTAATCATATGACTTAAGAACTCACACTTAGATAGACATCCCTCTAGTCATCTAAATGATCACGTGATTCAAATCAACTAAACCATGTCCGATCATCACATGAGATGGAGTAGTTTTCAATGGTGAACATCACTATGTTGATCATATCTACTATATGATTCACGTTTGACCTTTCGGTTTTCATGTTCCGAGGCCATATCTGCATATGCTAGGCTCGTCAAGTTTAACCCGAGTATTCTGCACATGCAAAACTAGCTTGCACCCGTTGTATGTAAATGTAGAGCTTATCACACCCGATCATCACGTGGTTTCTCGGCATGAAGAACTATAGCAACAGTGCATACTCAGGGAGAACACACTTATACCTTGAAATTTAGTGAGGGATCATCTTATAATGCTACCGCCGTACTAAGCAAAATAAGATGCATAAAGGATAAACATCACATGCAATCAAAATGAGTGATATGATATGGCCATCATCATCTTGTGCCTTTTGATCTCCATCTCCAAAGCACCATCATGATCACCATCATCACCGGCTTGACACCGTGATCTCTATCGTAGCATCATTCTCGTCTCGCCAACTATTGCTTCTACGACTATCACTACCGCTTAGTGATAAAGTAAAGCAATTACATGGGGATTGCATTTCATACAATAAAGCGACAACCATAAGGCTCCTGCCAGTTGCCGATAATTTTTACAAGACATGATCATCTCATACAACAATTTATATCTCATCATGTCTTGACCATATCACATCACAACATGCCCTGCAAAAACAAGTTAGATGGCCTCTACTTTGTTGTTGCAAGTTTTATGTGGCTGCTACGGGCTTCTAGCAAGAACCGTTCTTACCTACGCATCAAAACCACAATGATTTTTCATCAATGTGTTGTTTTAACCTTCAACAAGGACCGGGCGTAGTCAAACTCGATTCAACTAAAGTTGGAGAAACAGACACCCGCCAACCACCCGTGTGCAAAGCACGTCGGTAGAACCAGTCTCATGAACGCGGTCATGTAATGTCGGTCTGGGCCACTTCATCCAACAATACCGCCGAATCAAAGTATGACGTTGCTGATAAGCAGTATGACTATTATCGCCCACAACTCATTGTGTTCTACTTGTGCATATAACACGTACGCATAGACCTGGCTCTGATGCCACTGTTGGGGAATGCAGTATTTAAATAAATTTCCTACAATCACGCAAGATATATCTAGGAGAAGCATAGCAACAAGAGGGGAGAGTGTGTCCATGTACCCTCGTAGACCGAAAGCGGAAGCGTTTAGTAACGCGGTTGATGTAGTCAAACGTCTTTGTGATTCAACCGATCCTAGCACCGAACGTACGACACCTTCGTGTTCAGCACACGTTTAGCTCGATGACGTCCCTCGAGCTCTTGATCCAGTTGAGGACGAGGGAGAGTTTCATCAGCACGATGGCGTGTTGACGGTGATGATGAAGTTACCGGCGCAGGGCTTCGTCTAAGCACTACAACGACATGACCGAGGTGTGTAACTGTGGAGGGGGGCTCCGCACACGGCTAACAGAACACTTCGTGTGCCTTTGGGGTGCCCCCCTCCCATGTATATAAAGGAGGGGGGAAGAGGAGGCCGGCCCAAGGGGGGCGTGCCATAGGGGGGAGTCCTACTTGGACTCCCGGTCCAAGTAGGATTTGCCTGCCCCTTTCCTATTCCAACTAGGAGAAGGAGGGAAGGAGGAAGAGGAGAGAAGGAAGGAGGGGGACGCCGCCCCCTGCTACCTCTTGAGATTGCGTTGGATTTCCCCGAAGAGGAAGGGATGATGCAGCAGAGTAGCGTAAGTATTTCCCTCAGTTTTTGAGAACCAAGGTATCAATCCAGTAGGAGGCCACGCTCAAGTCCCTCGTACCTGCACAAAACGATAGTTACTCGCAACCAACGCGATTAGGGGTTGTCAATCCCTTCACGATCACTTACGAGAGTGAGATCTGATAGATAGAATATTTTTGGTATTTTTGGTATAGAGATGCAAAGTAAAAAGTAAAAGGCAAAGTAAAAAGCAAAGCAAGATTAAAGTGATGGAGATTAATATGATGAGAATAGACCCGGGGGACATAGGTTTCACTAGTGGCTTCTCTCAAGAGCATAAGTATTCTACGGTGGGTGAACAAATTACTGTTGAGCAATTGACAAAATTGAGCATAGTTATGAGAATATCTAGGCATGATCATGTATATAGGCATCACGTCCGTGACAAGTAGACCGAAACGATTCTGCATCTACTACTATTACTCCACTCATCGACTGCTATCCAACATGCATCGAGAGTATTAAGTTAAAAACAGAGTAACGCCTTAAGCAAGATGACATGATGTAGAGAGATAAATTCATGCAATATGAAATAAACCCCATCTTGTTATCCTCGATGGCAACGATACAATATGTGCCTTGCTGCCCCTTCTGTCACAGGGAAAGGACACCGCAAGATCGAACCCAAAGCTAAGCACTTCTCCCATGGCAAGAACTACCAATCTAGTTGGTCAAACCAAACGGATAATTCGAAGAGACTTGCAAAGATAACCAACCATACATAAAAGAATTCAGAGAAGATTCAAATATTATTCATAGATAGACTTGATCATAAACCCAAAATTCATTGGTCTCAACAAACACACCGCAAAAAGAAGATTACATTGAATAGATCTCCACAAGAGAGGGGGAGAACTTTGTATTGAGATCCAAAAAGAGAGAAGAAGCCATCTAGCTACTAACTATGGACCCGAAGGTCTGAGGTAAACTACTCACACTTCATCGGAGAGGCTATGATGGTGTAGAAGCCCTCCGTGATGACGGCCCTCTCTGGCGGAGCTCCGGAACAGGCCCCAAGATGGGATCTTGTGGATACAGAAAGTTACGGCGGTGGAATTAGGTTTTTTTGGCTCCTCTTCTGATCGTTTAGGGGTACGTAGGTATATATAGGAGGAAGGAGTACGTCGGTGGAGCACCGAGGGGACCACGAGGCAGGGGGGCGCGCCCTAGGGGGGCCCCACCCTTGTGGCCGCCTCTCTGATGCCTTGGCGTAGTGTCCAAGTCTCCTGGATCACGTTCGGTGAGAAAATCACGTTCCCGAAGGTTTCATTCCGTTTGGACTCTGTTTGATATTCCATTTTTTGAAACACAGAAATAGGCAAAAAAACAGCAATTCTGGGCTGGGCCTCCGGTTAATAGGTTAGTCCCAAAAATAATATAGAAGTGGAAAATAAAACCCAATATAGTCCAAAACAGTAGATAATATAGCATGGATCAATCAAAAATTATAGATACGTTGGAGACGTATCAGGCATCCCCAAGCTTAATTCCTGCTAGTCCTCGAGTAGGTAAATGATAAAAAGAGAATTTTTGATGCGGAGTGCTACTTGGCATAATTTCAATGTAAGTCTTATTAATTGTGATATGAATATTCAGATTCGAAAGATTCAAGACAAAAGTTTATATTGACATAAAAATAATAATACTTCAAGCATACTAACAAAGCAATTATGTCTTCTCAAAATAACATGGCCAAAGAAAGTTATCCGTACAAAATCATATAGTCTGGCTATGCTCTATCTTCACCACACAAAGTATTTAAATCATGCACAACCACGATGACTAGCCAAGCAATTGTTTCATACTCTAACTTTTTCAAAACTTTTTCAATCTTCACGCAATACATGAGCGTGAGCCATGGATATATCACTATAGGTGGAATAGAATGGTGGTTGTGGAGAAGACAAAAAGGAGAAGATAGTCTCACATCAACTAGGCGTATCAACAGGCTATGGAGATGCCCATCAATAGATATCAATGTGAGTGGGTAGGGATTGCCATGCAACGGATGCACTAGAGCTATAAGTATATGAAAGCTCAAAAAAAAAAATAAGTGGGTGTGCATCCAACTTGCTTGCTCATGAAGACCTAGGGCAATTTGAGGAAGCCCATCATTGGAATATACAAGCCAAGTTCTATAATGAAAGATTCCCACTAGTATATGAAAGTGATAGCATGAGAGACTCTCTACTATGAAGATCATGGTGCTACTTTGAAGCACAAGTGTGGTAAAAGGATAGTAACATTATCCCTTCTCTCTTTTTCTCTCATTTTTTTATTTGGGCCTTTTCTCCCTTTTTTATGGCCTCTTTTTATTTGGGCTTCTTTGGCCTCTTTTTTTTTTTAATTTTTCGTCCAGAGTCTCATCCCGACTTGTGGGGGAATCATAGTCTCCATCATTCTTTCCTCACTGGGACAATGCTCTAATAATGATGATCATCACACTTTTATTTTTCTTACAATTAAACAATTACAACTCGATACTTAGAACAAAATATGACTCTATATGAATGCCTTCGGCGGTGTACCGGGATATGCAATATGATAATGATGAATGTGTCATGATAAACGGAACGGTGGAAAGTTGCATGGCAATATATCTTGGAATGACTATGGAAATGCCATGATAGGTAGGTATGGTGGCTGTTTTGAGGAAGGTATATGGTGGGTGTATGATCCCGGCGAAAAGTGCGCGGTATTAGAGAGGCTAGCAAAGGTGGAAGGGTGAGAGTGCGTATAATCCATGGACTTAACATTAGTCATAAGGAACTCATATACTTATTACAAAAATCTAGAAATTATCAAAGCAAAGTATCACGCGCATGCTCCTAGGGGGATAGATTGGTAGGAAAAGACCATCGCTCGTCCCCGACCGCCACTCATAAGGAAGACAATCAATAAATAAATCATGCTCCGACTTCATCACATAACGGTTCACCATACGTGCATGCTACGGGAATCACAAACTTTAACACAAGTATTCTTTAAATTCACAACTACTCAACTAGCATGACTTTAATATTATCACCTCCATATCTCAAAACAATTATTGTGCTTCAATCTTTTCTTAGTATTCAACACACTCAAAAGAAAGTTTCACAAATCTTGAATACCAAGCATATTATTATTAAGCAAATTACCATGGTATTAAGAGACTCTCAAAATAATTTAAGTGAAGCATGAGAGATCAATAGTTTCTTTAAAACAAATCCACCACCATGCTCTAAAAGATCTAAGTGAAGCACATGGAGCAAAATTATAGCGCTCAAAAGATATAAGTGAAGCACATAGAGCAAAATTACATAGCTCAAAAGATATAAGTGAAGCACATAGGGCAAAATTATAATGCTCAAAAGATAGAGTATTCTATCAAATTTTAGTTCATGTATGGCTCTCTCAAAAGGTGTGTAAAGCAAGGATGATTGTGGCGTACTAAAACACAAAGAAAAAATAATACAAGACGCTCCAAGCAAAACACATATCATGTTGGTGAATAAAAATATAGCTCCAAGTAAATTACCGATGGAAGTGGACGAAAGAGGGGATGCCTTCCGGGGCATCCCCAAGCTTTGAATTTTTGGTGTCCTTGGATTATCTTGGGGGTGCCATGGTCATCCCAAAGCTTAGGCTCTTTCCACTCCTTGTTCCATAATCCATCACAAGAATTCACCCAAAACTTGAATACTTCACAACACAAAACTCAATAGAAATCTCGTGAGCTCCGTTGGAGAAAGAAAACAAAAGACCACTTCAAGGTACTGTAATGAACTCATTATTTATTTATATTGGTGTTAAACCTACTTTATTACAACTTCTATATGGATTATAAACTATTTTACTAACCATAGATTCATCAAAATAAGCAAACAGCACACGAAAAACAGAATCTGTCAAAAACAGAACAGTCTGTAGTAATCTGTAGCTAGCACAAGATCTGGAACCCCAAAAATTCTAAAATAAATTTCTGGACATGAGGAATTTATCTATTAATCATCTGCAAAAAGAATTAACTAAATAGCACTCTCCAAATAAATATGACAGCAGGTCTCGTGAGCGCTAAAGTTTCTGTTTTTTACAGCAAGTTCAACAAGACTTTCCCCAAGTCTTCCCAACGGTTCTACTTGGCACAAACAATAATTAAACACAAAAAACAACCAAAACAGAGGCTAAATAATTTATTTATTAAATAACAGCAAGAAAAAATATTGGGATGTCTCCCAACAAGCGCTTTTCTTTAAAGCCTTATAGCTAGGCATAATATTTCAATGATGCTCACATGAAAGACAAGAATTGAAGCACAAAGAGAGCATCATAAAACACGTGACAAACACATCTAAGTATAACATACTTCCTATGCATAGGCATCTTATAGGCAAACAAATTATCAAGGCAAGAAAACTAGCTTATGCAAGGAAGCGGAAAGAAACAATAGCAATCTCAACATAACGAGAGGTAATTTAGTAACATGAAAATTTCTACCACCATATTTTCCTATCTCGTAATAATTATATGTAGGATCATAAGAAAATTCAACAAAATAGCTATCACATAGAATACTTTCAACATGATCCACATGCATGTAAAGTTGACACTCTTCCAAAATAGTGGGATTAACATTAACTAAGGTCATGACCTTTCCAAAAGCACTTTTATCAAAAACTTCATAACATTGAACATTCTCCAAATATGTGGGATCTAAAGTTGACATTCTTCCGAACCCACTTTCAATATTATTGCAAACATTATAATCAATCTCATATTCATCATGGGGCTTAAATAAATTTTCAAGATCATAAGAAGAATCACCCCAATCATGATCATTGCAACAAGTAGAGGACATAGCAAAACTAGCATCCCCAAGCTTAGGGTTTTGCATATTATTAGCACAATTTATATTAATAGAATTTATACTATCATCATTGTAATCATGCTTTTTATTCAAAGATCTATCGTGAATCACTTCATGAAGTAATTCATCACACTTTTCAGATTCATGAATTTCAAGCAAAACCTCATAAAGATAATCTAGTGCACAAAACTCACTAGCAATTGGTTCAACATAACTGGATCTCTTAAAAAGATTAGCAAGCAGATGAGGATCCATAAATCTTAGGTTCTCTATTTAGTAATAAATAAATGACTATTCCAACCATACGAGCAAACAAAAAGCAAACGGGCCAGAAGAGGCAAATAGAGAGGGAGGATAGAGAGAGAGGGCGAATAAAACGGCAAGGGTGAAGTGGGGGGGGGGGAGAGGAAAATGAGAGGCAAATGGCAAATAATGTAATGCGACAGATAGGGATTGTGATGGGTACTTGGTATGTTGACTTTTTGCATAGACTCCCCGGCAACGGCGCCAGAAATCCTTCTTGCTACCTCTTGAGCTTGCGTTGGATTTCCCCGAAGAGGAAGGGATGATGCAACAGAGTAGCGTAAGTATTTCCCTCAGTTTTTGAGAATCAAGGTATCAATCCAGTAGGAGGCCATGCTCAAGCCCCTCGTACCTGCACAAAACGATAGCTACTTGCAACCAACGCGGTTAGGGGTTGTCAATCCCTTCACGGTCACTTACGAGAGTGAGATCTGATAGATATAATATTTTTGGTATTTTTGGTATAGAGATGCAAAGTAAAAAGTAAAAGGCAACGTAAAAAGCAAAGCAAGATTAAAGTGATGGAGATTAATATGATGAGAATAGACCCGGGGGCCATAGGTTTCACTAGTGGCTTCTCTCAAGAGCATAAGTATTCTACGGTGGGTGAACAAATTACTGTTGAGCAATTGACAGAATTGAGCATAGTTATGAAATAAACCCCATCCTCTTATCCTCGATGGCAACGATACAATACGTGCCTTGCTGCCCCTTCTGTCACTGGGAAAGGACACCGGAAGATCGAACCCAAAGCTAAGCACTTCTCCCATGGCAAGAACTACCAATCTAGTTGGCCAAACAAAACGGATAATTCAAAGAGACTTGCAAAGATAACCAATCATACATAAAAGAATTAAGAGAAGATTCAAATATTATTCATAGATAGACTTGATCATAAACCCACAATTCATCGATCTCAACAAACACACCGCAAAAAGAAGATTACATGGAATACACCTCCACAAGAGAGGGGGAGAACTTTGTATTGAGATCCAAAAAGAGAGAAGAAGCCATCTAGCTACTAACTATGGACCCGAAGGTCTGAGATAAACTACTCACACTTCATCGGAGAGGCTATGATGATGTAGAAGCCCTCCGTGATGACGGCCCTCTCCAGCGGAGCTCCGGAACAGGCCCCAAGATGGGATCTCGTGGATACAGAAAGTTGCGGCGGTGGAATTAGGTTTTTTTGGCTCCTCTTCTGATCGTTTGGGGGTACGTAGGTATATATAGGAGGAAGGAGTACGTCGGTGGAGCACCGAGGGGCCCATGAGGTAGGGGGCGTGCCCTAGGGGGGGGGGGCGCCCCCACGCTCGTGACCGCCTCTCTGATGCCTTGGCGTAGGGTCCAAGTCTCCTGGATCACGTTCGGTGAGAAAATCACGTTCCCGAAGGTTTCATTCCGTTTGGACTCCGTTTGATATTCCGTTTCTTCGAAACACTGAATTAGGCAAAAAACAACAATTTTGGGCTGGGCCTCGGTTAATAGGTTAGTCCCAAAAATAATATAAAAGTGGAAAATAAAACCCAATATAGTCCAAAACAATAGATAATATAGCATGGAGCAATCAAAAATTATAGATACGTTGGAGACGTATCACCCCCACCCCTTGTCCAATTCGGATTGGCAAGGGGGGCGTGCGCCACCTCCCGGCCGGCCCTCTCTCTTCTCCACTAAGGCCCATGGTGGCCCATTAACGTCCTCGAGGGGGGGGGGGGGTTCCGGTAACCCCCGGTACTCGACCCGAACCATTCCGGTGTCCGAATGTAACCTTCCAATATATGAATCTTTACCTCTCGACCATTCGAGACTCCTCGCCATGTCCGTGATCTCATCCAGGACTCTGAACAAACTTCAGTCATCAAATCACATAACTGATAATACAAATCGTCATCGAACGTTAAGCGTGCGGACCCTATGGGTTCGAGAACTATGTAGACATGACCGAGACACATCTCCGGTCAATAACCAATAGAGGAACCTGGATGCTCATATTGGGTCCTACATATTCTACAAAGTTCTTTATCGGTCAGACTACATAACAACATACGTTGTTCCCTTTGTCATCCGTATGTTACTTGCCCGAGATTCGGTCATGGGTATCTTCATACCTAGTTCAATCTCATCACCGGCAAGTCTCTTTACTCGTTCCGTAATGCATCATCCCACAACTAGCTCATTAGTCACATTGCTTGCAAGGCTTATAGTGACGAGCATTACTGAGAAGGCCTAGAGATACCTCTCCGATACACGGAGTGACAAATCCTAATCTCGATCTATGCCAACTCAACAAACACCATCTGAGACACCTGTAGAGCATCTTTATAATCACCCAGTTACGTTGTGACGTTTGATAGCACACAAGGTGTTCCTCCAGTATTCGGGAGTTGCATAATCTCATAGTCAGAGGAACATGTATAAGTCATGAGCAAAGCAATAGCAATAAACCTAAACGATTCATTATGCTAAGCTAACGGATGGGTCTTGTCCATCACATCATTCTCTAATGATGCGATCCTGTTCATCAAATGACAACACATGTCTATGGTTAGGAAACTTAACCATCTTGGATTAACGAGCTAGTCAAGTAGAGGCATACTAGGGACACTCAGTTTTGTCTATGTATTCACATATGTACTAAATTTCTGGTTAATACAATTCTAGCATGAATAATAAACATTTATCATGATATAAGGAAATAAATAACAACTTTATTATTGCCTCTAGGGCATATTTCCTTCAGGACTAGCCTCACTCGGGCAGATCTTCATGAAGTAGGTGATCTCCTTGCCCTTACAAACTTCTTGGTTCAACTCCACATCATGTCGGAGGCTCCCAAGTGACACCTAACCAATCTAGGAGACATCATTCTCCAAAAGGTAATAGATGGTCTGTAGATGATGAACTCCTTGCTCTCTTCTTTTTTGCGGGGAAAAGAAATTAAATTAAACAGGGGTATGAGTACAATTAGCACAAATCGCCTCAGCGATTTCTGGAGGGTAGTTTCTAAGACAAACAGTTGTTCTGCCTTGTACTCTACCTAGTGTAGCCAGCTCGTGACTTGCCTTGTTAGCATCACGGCCGATTTAGACTACCTGAATATCTCTTTCCCTGATGAGCTCCTGAATCACACTAATCCTTGAAGCATAGATGGACGCATTCGGACTTCTCACATCCAATAGCTTGATGGCCCCCGCACAGTCTGATTCTAGAGTGAAGGCATCCAAAGTCCAGTGCAGCGCGAGGGCGAGGCCCTCCTCCATCGCTGCAAGCTCCGAGTCGAGTGCATCGATGCCAACATGTATCTGCCGGCTTGCCACGAAGATCATGGCTCCCGAGTAGTCGTGGAGAATCATACCTGTGCCTGTTGTTCCATCATTTGCATATGCCCCATCAACATTCAACTTCATCCTCCCTTCCTCAGTCAGGTGCCACTTCTTCCTGATTTTCTTTCGGCCATCTCTCATATACTTGTCCTGGTTACTCACTGATATGTATGACACTGTTCCTTTCCTTTCACTACGTCTGCTCTTGGATGTTGCTTTATATACATCGGCGTGTCCATATAACTACACAGAAATCTGCGGGAGCGCTCAGCTAGCCGAGTCGGCTTATTATGCGTAAGTTCATTATGGACATGCCAAATCCTCCACAAAAGCATTAGCAGCAGTGAACTCCTTGCTCTTGTGCTTAAAATGATAGTATCCCCAACACTCAACTCTCCTTCACAGATTTGGCTATGGTGAGAGAAGGATTTGAGTGGAAAGTAATTTGGGAAGGCTAAAAATCAAGGTTCAAATGGTTGGAATGGAATCTCTTGATCTCAACACATGAGTAGGTGGTTCTCTATCAGAAAATGAATGGTGGAAATGTAGTCACGTTCTGATGGATTTCTTACTAAGTAAGAGGGGATGGAGGGGTATATATAGTCTCCACACGAAATCCAACTGTTACACACATTTGACCCAAGTCGGTGGCATCGATCGAAATTCTCGGTGGCACCAACCTGTGTAAAATATATGAACGTTGGAGGTCTCGGTGGGACCGAATGGAAACATCTCGGAGCGACCGATGTGCAATGGTAGGGCAAACCTCGCTTCGGTGGCATCGATTGCATCATCTCGGTAAGACCGAAATAAAGCAATAAGGCAACAGAAGACTGGCAAGCCATCTCGGTGGCACCGATTACAAAACTCTGTAAGACTGAAATAATTGCAACGGATGATAGAGAGTTGGCAAGGCCATCTCGGTGGGACCGAGATCCATATCGGTGGATCCGATTTGTTAGGGTTTGGCTGCGTCAGTGTCTAGATGAACTCGGTGGGTCTGGATAGGTAAGATTCGATGGGACCGAGTTGGCTTGAAGGGTTTTGGACATATTTGGATAGAGAAGATGGCTGAGGGTTTTGGAGCAATTTCACTTAGCACTTGAGCAACCAGATCATCATCAAAACCTCATCCCGTTTCAATAGTATTGGATTTCCTATAGACTCAATGTGATCTTGGATTACTTAACAAAAAATGTAGAGCTTGAGCTTTTTCCAATCCATGTCCTTCACATTTTGAAGGGTTCCACATCCTCTTGTCCTTGCCATGCCACTGTTGAACTGTTCTGAAAAGTGCTAGATGAAACTATTAGTCCAACAGTATGTATGTTTTCATCGATTATCAAAACCACCAACAGAGAAATTGTGCATTCAAATTGAAAAAAAGTTGTCTTCATTTCAACAAAACATATTGTTATTCTTTATATAGGTTCCAAATATACATACTTGACACAATGGATAGTGAACCACTAGAATTTTTGCGAACCAACTTGTGGTTGGATACTTAGGTGGACAGTGGTCTCCCAGCCTATCATGGTTCAAGTCCTGGTGCTCACATTTATTTTTAGTTTTATTTTAGGATTTCCGACGATGTGCATTCAGTGCGAGGGGACGTTCCGTCGACTATGAGACACCTTTGATGACTTCATCAATCTCAAGATGATATGCCGGCTCAGCCTCTGGGAGGTGCTATTGCAACACACATGGAATTATCTAGTAAAAACTAAAAACGAAAAACAAAGAATAAATAAAGAAAGGGATAAAAGAAAAAAAATGTAGTAAAAATCAAGAAAAAAGAGAGAAATAAAAACCAAAAAAGAAACACAAAGAAAAACAAACACTACCTAAAAAGACGTAATGTTCCATCTCCCGTCATACGTTCGTCCAACCTCTTTGTCTACACCCCGTACACTATTCCCCCATCCTCCACCAATTTTTCTGATTTTTTATCCCCTTCTTGTTTTCATCAAATCTTTCTTTCATATAAATCGTGTGTTATCTTTAATTGCGGGAAACAATTGAAACACTTTCCTTATTTCTCTCCCTCGCCATTTAATCCAGCTTGCACGCCCTCCTAAAATCTAGTAGCGACCATGCATGCAACCCATGGCAAAGCTTCCTTTTATATAATCCATATGTGATCCTTAATGACAGGAAACAATCAAAGCGTTTTTCTTGTTTCTCTCCCTCGCCATTTAATCTAGCTTGCATGCCTTCCTAAAACCTAGCAGCGATGTAAAACTTAAAAGATAAATTTGTTTTCATGGAAATAATGATTGTTACTAATATGATTTTTTATTAAAAAGAGGTTGTCTTCGTTTCCATAAAACATAATTTTTTACAGCAATGTAGGTTCTAAAGACACATATTTGACACAACGGATAGTAAACCACTAGAATTTTTGCGAACCAACCTGTGCTTGGATGGTTAGGTGGACAGTGGTATCCCCACCCCACCAGGGTTCAAGTCCGGACGCTCGCGTTTATTTCAGGATTACCATCGATATGCATTCAGTGGGAGGATTTCCATTGACTACAAGGCACCTTTGGTGACTTCGTCAATCTCAAGATGATATGCCGGCTCAGTCTCTTAGAAATGCTTTTGCAACGCGTGGGTAGTTATGTAGTAAAAACCAAAAAATAAATAAAGAATAAAACGATGAAAGGAAGAAAAGCAAAAAATTATAGTAAAAATCAAGAAAGAAACAAAAAAGAGAAACAAAAAACAAAAAAGAAACACAAAGAAAAAAACAAAAACAAATACTACCTAAAAAAGATGTAAGGTTCCATCTCCCGTCATACGTCCGTCCAACCTCTTTGTCTATACCTCGTACGCTATTCCCCCATCCTCCACCGAATTTTCTATTTTTTTACCCTCTTCTTGTTTTCATCAAATCTTCCTTTCATATAAATTGTGTGTTATCCTTAATTGCCGGAAACAATCGAAACACTTTCCTTATTTCTCTCCCTCACAATTTAATCCAGCTTGCATGCCCTCCTAAAATCTAGTAGCGACCTTGCATGCGACCCATGGCAAAGCTTCCTTTTATATAATCCATATGTGATTAATGACGGGAAACAATCAAAGCATTTTTATTGTTTCTCTCCCTCGTCATTTAATCTAGCTTGCATGCCTTCCTAAAATCTAGCAGCGATATAAAACTTAAAAAATAAATTTGTTTTCTTGGAAATAACGATTGTTACTAATTGGATTTTTTTATTTAAAAGAGGTTGTCTTCTTTGCATAAAACATACTTTTTACCTCAATGTAGTTTCTAAAGATACATATTTGACACAACGGATAGTAAACCACTAGAACTTTTGTGAACTAACCTATGGTTGGATGGTTAGATGGACATTGGTATACCCAGCCCACCAGGGTTCAAGTCCTAGCGTCGCATTTATTTCTGAATTTATTTCAGGATTACCATCGATGTGCATTCAGTGGGAGGAGACGTACGATCGACTACGAGACACTTTTGGTGACTTTGGCAATCTCAAAATTACATGCCGGCTTAGTCTCTTGGAGATGCTCTTGCAACACACGGGTAGTTATCTAGTAAAACCGAAAAAGAAAAACAAAGAATAAAATGAAGAAAGGAAGAAATGCAAAAAAATCCAGTAAAAATTGAGGAAGAAACAAAACAAATAGAAAAATAAAAACCAAAAAAGAAACACAAAGAAAAACAAAGAAAGGAAGAAAAGCCAAAAAACCCAATAAAATCAACAAAGAAATAAAAAATAGAGAAAAGAAAGAAAGAGGTAAAAACCTTGAAGGAAATGAAGAAAAATGATGAAAAACATAAAGCCTGTGAAAAAAAGGAAAACCAAAGGAATGAATAGAAGAAAACAAAAAACAGAAAGAAAAAACGTACCAAAGCAACTTCGAATGAGCTAGCGAGCTACCTGACTATTGCGCTGGCTCTATATGTGCATGCCTTCAGGCCAGGCCAAAGCTACGCTCAATAAAAGTGAGATATAGCTTTTGCAAGAGTTTATGTCTTGCTTCTAACATGAGAAGAATGCGTCGCCTAAAGGCAGCATGTAATGAGCTGGCCGAGTCAATGTAGCTTAAATTTTTCTTAGGTTTGATCGACTATCTATAGTAATTTCCATTGTTAGTTATTTTCAGTTTTTTTTTCATTTTTTTCTATTTTACTTTTAATTTAAGTTTTTAAGAAAATGCAAATACATATAATAAAAAAACTTAATGTACTTATTTTTTTAAATGTTCACCGCAAATTTTAAAATGTTACCACGGTGAATTTTTTTGGTTAGTGTAACTTAAAAAAATTCGGTAGCTTAAAAAATCATGAAATTTAAGATATGCTGAAAAAGATATATGTGACATTTTATCCCCTTCATTTTTTTTACTGATCTTCCTTTCGTATAAATTGTGTGTGATCCTTAATTATGGGAAACAATCGAAACACTTTCCATGTTTCTCTCGCTCGCCATTTAATCCACCTTACAGCCCTCCTAAAATATAGCAGTGACCATGCATGCAACCATGGCAAAGCTTTCTTCTATATAAGCCATATGTGATCCTTAATTACGGGAAACCATCAAGGCATTTTCCTTGTTTCTCCCCCTCGTCATTAATCCAGCTTACGTTCCTTCCTAAAATCGAGTAGCGGTATAAACCTTAAAGAAATAAATTTGTTTTCATGGAAACAACGATTTTTACTAATAGGAAATATTTTATTGAAAAAAGATTGTCTTTGATTCAATAAGATATATTTTTCTAATCTTTATATAGGTTCTAAAGGTACATATTTGACACAACGGATAATAAACCACTAGAATATTTACGAAACGTTGCAAAGCGCGGACAATTATCTATTAAAAACCAAAAAAAGAAAAAAAAGAAAAAAGAAAGGAAGAAAAGCAAAAAAATCCAATAAAAATCAAGGAAGAAGCAAAAATAGAGAAATAAAAACACAAAAAGAAACTCAGATAAAAGAAGGAAAAACAAAAAAGGAAGAAAAGCAAAACAAATCCAGTAAAAATAGGGAAAGAATGAAAAATGAAAAAAGCTTGAAGGAAACGAAGAAAAATGGTTAAAAATAGAAAACCTGTGAATAAAAAAAACCAAAAGAAGGAATAAAAGAATACGAAGAAGACAAAAAAAATGTACCAAACCAACTTCGAACAAGCTAGCAAGTGACCTGACACTGGCTCTATATGTGAACGCCTTCATGCGAGACCCAAGCTTAACTAGAAGTGGACGCGCGCGTTGCTGCGCCGTTTTAATTGTAAATATATACACAATGCCGACTATTATATGTGATGAACGTAACTTCTAAAAACAAAATTTTCTATCTCAACCTTTCAACAATAACTCACTTTAAGATAGAAAAAACATGCTATATCGACAATCTTTATTGCCAGTAACATCTCTAGGTAGTGGACGTATATTTGAAGATGGAGATGGAAACAGCGGATTTTATCATCAAGGAAGAAGACATATTATAAAGCACAGTGAAATTCGTGCCAAAATTATATCTACCTGGCAAAAAGATAACAAAGTTTCTAGAGTCAAGGCATATCAAGAATCTGCTTGCCACGAGGCTGCAAAACCCACCATGGTGAGTTGTATAACAAATGCGTACAAATAATCTAACTAAAAATATACAAACATTGCCTATTACTCAGCTAATGCATCAAAATACTATCCCTGGTCTCTCTTTCAAATCCTCTATAGCAGAAACTGCATACGCTCATAACAACTCAGTTCAGCCTCATAACCATATATTTTTACTCAAAACATACTTTGAACTAACTCTCACGCATGTACTTCAATCTTCATGCGAGCTGTTCACTTTCACCTGGAACATGACGCAATCAAGTAGACTGTGCACATATATGTTCATTGCTCAAAGAAGCGGGGAAGTAACATTACATGGTGATCAACTTTTCTAGTTATAACATATGTTATCCCAAAAGAATGATATACTGAGGGCCATGCTTCATCTATTTTTATTTGGGTGTTTAGATTGTCCAAACTTTGATACCTTTTGCCTTCCTAGTATCTAATGAACCATCTAAATTGTTCGATGTAATTTGATGTAAACTAAAATATAATCTGAAAACAATTCTTACTATGGTAGAAATCTGCAGTATTACTTTGAAACATCACGGCAGGAAATGACTTGAGTGGACAAATGTGAGAAACCAACATGATAGCTGAAAGTGCAGCCTGAAAGTTACTAATTCCCTGACACATCTTCGAAGAAACCCTTCTTGACAACAATCTGATGACAAGGATATTCAAGATCACAAGCATATGACTCAACAATATATTTAGCATATGATTACTTGAATAGGTAATGCTGCATTGGTTGAACTTTTATCATTCAGATTAGATATGGAGAACACATGCTCATGGCAGAACTGTAGCATGTCATACATTATATAGAAACAATTGGGAAAGTCCAGCTATAGTCATAAACTATAGCAAAGATTCTGTATCACTTCCCAAAACATGAATATACAATGAACTATTATTAAAAACAAAGATTTTCAAAGCCATTTATAATTAAGTATATCTGAGTACATGGATACTTGAACGTCAAAAATTGAGTGACTCTAGAGACATAAGCCTCAGATACTGTAACAAAGAACCAATTGGTACCATATACATGCCATAATTTTTTAAAAAGGCATCATACTATAATATGTAAGCTCATCCTTTTAGAAACAATTAATAGAAAGGTAACCTCTTCCTTTACGCAATTCCTGACCTAACATAAATTGTTCGCTTTTCGGGAAAAATAAGAAGAAAAAAACTTCAAGTGGACAAATATAAGATAAGGAGGCCATGAGAACCCATGCTGCCTCATTAGAGAGTGTAGTCCTTATGGATTGTTCCTTTCTTGACCTATATATCATTCTTGATTTCATTGATTTTAGTTCTAAACAACCAAGACTAATGACAACTAAAACAAAATAAAAAACTTTAAGTAGGCTGCAGCATAAAAGAGATAAGATAGTAATAGTAGATCATCACTTGTCTAGCCCACTCATTCTGCCATTACCTCAATTGGACCTGTAAACCCACAACAACCAAATTATAGATATGTGAATACTGAGATCTAAATATCAAGTTACTATCTGAGCAGAACAACTATCGAACTGAAATAAAAATTAGTATATATATCATCATACTCCCTCCGTCCGGAAATACTTGTCCTCGAAATGGTTGTATCTAGACTTATTTTAGTTATAGATACATCCATTTTATCCATTTCTAGGACAAGTATTTCCAGACGGAGGGAGTACCAAATAGCAAACTGAAATCATAGTGTATTACGACTATCATGGAATCACATAAATATCATGTGTACAGGGAAAGCTAAAAAATCATGGCAACAACAAACAAAGCCTAAGGTAAATTGGCATTCCAATTATAAGATAGATCACAGGAGAACTGGAACCTAAACCATTATTTTCATGACCAAGCTAGCATTTGATGGGTTTCGTAGTAATTTCAAAAATTTTCCTACGCTCACACAAGATCATAGTGATGCATAGCAATGAGAGGGGGAGAGTGTGATCTACGTACCCTGGTAGATCGACAACGGAAGCGTTTGGTTGATGTAGTCGTACGTCTCCACGGCCCGACCGATCAAGCACCGAAACTACGGCACCTCCGAGTTCTAGCACACGTTCAGCTCGATGACGATCCCCGGACTCCGATCCAGCAAAGTGTCGGGTAAGAGTTCCGTCAGCACGACGGCGTGGTGACGATCTTGATGTACTACTGCAGCAGGGCTTCGCCTAAGCACCGCTACAATATTATCGAGGACTATGGTGGAAGGGGGCACCGCACACGGCTAAGAATATGATCACGTGGATCAACTTGTGTTTCTCTGGGGTGTCCCTGCCTCCGTATATAAAGGCTCAAGGGGGGGGGGGTGCGGCCGGCCTAGGAGAGGC